>NC_057809.1:607747402-608082402 GCF_018294505.1 Triticum aestivum
AACACCCCGGATGTAACTTTCCATAATTGTAACGCCGACTCTTGCCATTTTCGGCTATGTGTTATGATATTGCATTCATGGTCGGGTTTTTGTCTTTTGTTTTGCATTTTGTTCATGTCATGCATTTCATATCATATCATCATGTGCATCCCTTTTGCATACGTCTTCGTCTCATGCATCCGATCATTTTCCCCGTTGTCCGTTTCGCAATCCGACGCTCTCTCATGCCCCGTTGCATCCCTCTAATCTCGTTTCGTGAGCAGGAGAAAAACATTCCCGGAATGGGTCGAGATTTGTCAAGTGGCCTTCGTGCATCACCGGTAGACCGTCTGTCAAATTTCGTTCCATTTGGAGGTTGTTTGAAGCCCCAACGGTTAACCGGGTAACCGCAAAGGCCCTTCTTGTTGCATACCAACACCCCTCCAAAACAGCTCACTAACCCAGCTAAACCCCCTCCATGCTCTCCGTCCTTGGATCACGATCGTGTGGGCGAAAACTGCACCTCATTTGGACTCTTCTAGCTCCCTCTACCTATATAAACACCCCCTCCATTTTTCGCGGACGAAACCCTAGCTATCTTCATCCTCGCGCCGCTGGACACATCCATCCCGCGCCGGACATGTCCGCGCCGCCGCCCCGGGCCAATCCCACCTCGCGACGCCAGCTCCGCCGCCCTTTCTCTCCTCCCACTGCATCGCGGCCCGCTGCAGCCCACGGTTGGCCCGTCCCCGCACGCCGTCGAACCCGCGCGCTCGCCCTTGCGCCGCTCGCACCGCGTTGCGCCCGAGCCGCCCCGCAGCTCGCTCGCCGATGATAGTCCGCTGGCCGCCGCCGCGCCCGTACACCGCCGTGCCCGCACGCCGTGCGCCGCCGTCGCCCCCGTGTTCGCGTCGGAGCTCGTCGCCGCCCTGTTGCGCCGCCCCGCTGCCCAAACCACCTCCGCCGGCGTTGCTGCTCGCTGGAGCACCGCCGACCGCCGCCGTCACCACATATCCGATCGGGCCGGACCGGATCCGGCCGTCCCAGACCTCCCCAGCCACCTCCCGCGCCTCCACCGGTCTCCTCCTCGCCGGTGCACCTCACCGGATCCGCCCCGCCGTCGCCGGAGCCGGAGTGGGATGAGATCCACCGCTCCCTCCAACCAAATGCCGCGTCCCCGAGCCGCACCACTCCGTCCCGGAACGACCCGTCAAGTTTTCAGAGGGTATATTTTCTTCCAAGTCTTTTTCCCAGTGACATTTTTATGCCCTCTTCTTCATGCCATATCTCGATGACCGTAGCTTTGTTTCATGCATATGATATGTCAAGGTGTTAGTCTCGTGATGCTCTTCATGTTAGTGGTGTTTGCATGCATGTTACTGTCCATATTGATGCCATTTTCCTCGTTCCAAGAGTGCTATAAAATGTTAATTGCTGGTTCTTGACAGAACATGGAGATTTGTCATTTTTGTTGCATTTTGTGTGTGCATCTTATGAGCATGATGTCTACATGTATTTTCTGAGGTGCAAGTCTTGTATTTTTGTGATCTATGTGGTGACTAGCACAAGCATGCAAAGTAGTCTCCGTGATGTTACTGTTTTCAGGCACTTAGGATTTTGCTAAGTCCTTATTCTGATGTTATTTTGATGCCATGTAAACTTGTTACTACCATGAGATCCATGCTTATTTTGAGATACTTCAGTAAGGATGTTTTGAACATATGGTTATGCTCTATCCATTAATGCCTCTGGTTGCAATTATGGAGTGTTCTAGATTGTCATTGACATGCTCTAATTTTGCTATATTTTATTCTTGACAGATTGTTAACATGTTAATCAATATTGCCATGTGTTTTGCTAGTGATCCTTGCATCCAATGAACTTTCTCTTGCCATGTTTAGCTTAATGCACATGTCGTCTCACTGTTGGTATGCTTGTGTTTTCATGTAATTCTTTGCGGTAAGTGGCATGAGCTTGCAAAGTTGCTATCATGAATCTGTTTTTGCCATGTCCTGAATTTCACTAAGTCTGAATCTGTTTATAAAACTTGCTATGTTTACATGGGTGCCATCATATATTCTGTGACTTTTTGGCTCATGTACAGTAAGGGAGTTTTGTTAAGTGAATTTAGTAGAAGCATTTCCTGCCTTTTTTTGCCATGATATGTCCCTGTAGCATGTTGTTTGCTAGCTCTAAACATTGCTATATGATGATGTTTTGCCATGTTAGTAATTTCTCTAAGCCTGTGAAGCTGATATCATTTGCATTTTTGCCATGCTATTTTGAGCTTGTTCTAGTGAGAACTAGCAGGAGCTTATTGTTCATGTTTTGAATAGCTTCATGTGTACTTCATGCTCATATTCTTTGTTGCTATGTTGGAGTGCAGTAACTTAGTTTCTTGTTGCATTCTAAGTGTTATCATGCTGTTAATCGCAGATTTGCATCATCCTTGTATTGTGTCATTTGCAAACCGTGCATCAGTTTCCGGTGATCCTTATATCGATTTCGACCGAAATCACCTCATCTTTCCAGCGGCATACTTTTTATGACAAGTTGATGCCTTGATATTTTTTCCCTTCCGGAGCATGCATATGCATTGCACATCATATCTTGCATTCCATGCCATGTCTAGCATCATGTTGCTTCTGCATTGCATCGTGATTGATTGTTATTTCGTTGCTTGTGTTCTTGCTTTGGGTAGAGCCGGGAGACGAGTACGTGAATGAGGAACTTGTTGAGTAAGCTAACGAGGATCAAGCTTTCAAAAACTCTGAGAACATTGCAGGCAAGATGACCATACCCTCGATATCACTTCTATCTTTGCTTGCTAGTTGTTCGTTCTATCGCTATGTCGCCCTACCTACCACTTGTTATATCATGCCTCTCATAGTTCCATGTCAAGCCTCTAACCCACCTTCCTAGCAAACCATTGTTTGGCTATGTTACCGCTTTTGCTCAGCCCCTCTTATAGCGTTGTTAGTTGTAGGTGAAGTTGAAGTTTGTTCCATGTTGGAACATGGATATGTTGGTATATCACAATATCTCTTATTTTAATTAATGCATCTATATACTTGGTAAAGGGTGGAAGGCTCGGCCTTATGCCTGGTGTTTTGTTCCACTCTTGCCGCCCTACTTTCGGTCATACCGGTGTTATGTACCTTGATTTTGTGTTCCTTACGCGGTTGGGGTTATGGGACCCCCTTGACAGTTCGCTTTGAATAAAACTCCTACAGCAGGGCCCAACCTTGGTTTTTAACATTTGCCACCTAAGCCTTTTTCCCTTGGGTTCTGCAGACTCAAGGGTCATCTTTAATTTAACCCCCCGGGCCAGTGCTCCTCTGAGTGTAGGTCCAGACTAGAGCCCTTTGTAGCGCCACCTCGAGGAAACTTGAGGGCTGGTTTTAGTTGTACGGATTGCTCATCCGGTGTGCCCTGAGAACGAGATATGTGCAGCTCCTATCGGGATTTGTCGGCACATTCGAGCGGCTTTGCTGGTCTCGTTTTACCATTGTAGAAATGTCTTGTAACCGGGATTCCGAGACTGATCGGGTCATTCCGGGAGAAGGAATATCCTTCGTTGACCGTGAGAGCTTGTGATGGGCTAAGTAGGGACACCCCTGCAGGGTATAAAATTTCGAGAGCCGTGCCTGTGGTTATGTGGCAGATGGGAATTTGTTAATATCCGGTTGTAGAGAACTTGACACTTGACTTAATTAAAATGAATCAACTGCGTGTGTAGCGGTGATGGTCTCTTTTCGGCGGAGTCTGGGAAGTGAACACGGTTTTGGCTTATGTTTGAACGTAAGTAGCTTCAGGATCACTTCTTGATCACTTCTAGCTTCTCGACCGTTGTGTAGCTTCTCATCTAATCTTATTTGCGTATGTTAGCCACCATATTTGCTTATCGCTTGCTGCAGCTCCACCTCACTACCTTATCCTACCCATAATCTTAAATAGTCTTGATCTCGCGGGTGTGAGATTGATGAGTCCTCATGACTCACGGATACTTCCAAACAGTTGCAGGTACCGATGATACCAGTGCAGGTGATGCTACCGAACTCAAGTGGGAGTCCGACGAGGACCTTGGTCGTTACTGTGTTTCGTTTCCTGATGATCAGTAGTGGAACCCAGTTGGGATGATCAGGGATCTAGCATTTGGGGTTGTCTTCTTTTATTTTGGTTCCGTAGTTGGACCTTGATTGTACTCTGGATGATGTATGTTTAACTTGTTATTTGTGTGAAGTGGCGATTGTAAGCCAACTCTCTATCCCTTTCTTATTCAGTACATGGGATTGTGTGAAGATTACCCCTCTTGCGACAAAACCACCATGCGGTTATGCCTCTAAGTCTTGCCTCAACACGTGGGAGATATAGCCACATCGTGGGTGTGACAAGTTGGTAATCAAAGCCATCCCCGACTTAGGAGCCCCCTGCTTGATCGAATCGTTGACATTGTGGAGTCTAGAAAAAAATGTTTTGAGTCTTAGGATTATATATATTGGAGAGTAGGATTCTTTTTACTCCTCAGTCCCCTCGTCGCTCTGGTGAGGCCTCCTGACATAGATTTTTTGTCTTTCCTCTCCTCAAATTTTCACGATTTTTTTGGGATCACGCGGGTATCTTGGGATCGTTCTGATATTATTGTGACGAGAACATTGTTCTTGGTGCCTCCTGATATTTAGGGGTTGTGGCAGTGTCCCGGGGAGTTGAGCTCCGTAGTGTTTTCGTCACAATTCTATCATTGCAGTTCTGGAATACCTGAGTTCTCCAACATCGAAAATATCTTTTTATGCAGTTGTTGGTGAGATAACCTCGACGCCACCTAGTACTGGGGCGGGAGTTCGGGAGTATTGCCATAACTCGTATAACGGATGCTTTTGAAAGGTTGAGGTACATAATTTCCGAAGGTTTCTTGGTTATGTGTTGAAGGATGGATACAGCTGAATGTAGTGATTGTTAATTTGGGTGAGATATTATGCTTCCTTTGTATCCCCAACACCTGATTGCATAACCAGAAAGTTTCGGGAGTTTATAGGTGGGAATTCAAGTAGCTCCTAGAATATCTTCCCGACAGATGCATGATATGGGATTGGGTAAATCTCTATCATATGTATTTGTTCTGGCTTATGGGATTGGGTAAATCTCTATCATAAGTATTTGTTCCGCCTTATTCTTCAAGCCAAATCCTTTGTTTTCGTACTCGAGTTGCTTCGAAGTCAAATGTTGATTCCATATCTCTTTCTAAGCGGTGTTCTCATATTTCTATGTGGACGCTAATCCTTCATGATCATCGAGATTGTCATGTCAATTCTTTCCAACCGGTGCGATTCTCTTCAAGATGATCCTATCATTTTTCCCATTCGCAAGATCCAATATTAGTTTTCGTCAACGGTGTTTGTTTCATCTGTCCCAAGTTTTCTTTGTTTTTCCCACCCTCCCACCCTTTTCCTTCAAGGACTCGGATTTCTTAATCAAGTATCATGTTATTGATGGGAAGTCTCTCCATTCTTTTCCGTGAAGACTCTTATCCGGTGATTCTCAGGAAGATACTAACGGAGCTTCAAGTTTGTTATTCTTCATTCTCTTTTCTTCTCCGGTTGATTCAATTCAAGCTTTGTCGATCATACCCTTTCCTCGTTCCAAATGTTTTCTCATGCCGGTGCACCTCTTAATCATCCACTTCTCGCTATTCATTTATTCTGGAGTACGGAAGATATCTCAGGAGATTCGTATTTCCATTCTTAATCCGTTCAAGCTATTTCAAGATCGTTATCTCATTCAAGCCATTTAATTCAACCGGTGCAATCTCTCTTTTAAATTGTACAACGGTGTATCTTTTGAGTGGGCCCTAACCCACATGTCTTTTTCTAGGATCTTACCTGACTCTTCTAATTTTCCCGGAGCTATTCTCAAATTCTTTTAGAAGTTTGACGTAAGAATGGATCATCATCAGTCAGATGGTTTCTCCAAGATCTTTCAAATTGTTTTCATTATTGGCTCAACCTCTTCACTTTTCATTCTCTCAGGGTGTCTCATCAATTATCATGGTGGTGTTTCTCGTCGTCATTCTCGGATTTGAAGACCGAAGAAGAGTTTCTCTTCAATCTTATCCGTTCTCTCAAAGATGCGTTGTTCTAACTTGTTGCCATCCTCTCTTAATTGTTTTCGATTGTGAGAATTCTTTTCACCCATACGGAGCAATTCGAGTCTTTTCAGTTTGATTCTCCGAAGCCCATCATCTCAGAAATTATTCACTCCAGCTTTCAGCTCTCGTTCTCCAAATCTTACCGGTGCATCGTTCAAGTACCCTCTAATCAGCTCGTGATCTCTTCGTTCTCTTGTATCTAAATCCCCTCAAGTATCTTCATTCGTTTTCCAAATTCTTCCCGGTGAATTGTGCCTTTGCTATGTTCATTTTCAATTCTTATGGTGGTTCGTTCAAGAGTTCTATTCCTTGGTTATCATATCAATTCATTCATTCTTTCCAATCCTGTCGGTGGTTCGTTGAAGACCTTCCAAGTTTGCGCTATATCTCTCTTTAATCCTTTTCAATGAGAATAAGTAGTATATCAAATCCATTGCTGGCCATCAATTTAAATTGGTGAAGGATATGCATAACTTAATTCTTATTCTTGTTTCATTCAAGTGATTAATTTCTTCTTTCTGGAGTTGTTGATCATATCACATTCTCGGTTCGAGATGCTTCATCTTTTCTTTTCAGAGATCAGAGCTCTCTCAATTATTTCGTCCCGAAGGTCCGTCTAAATCATTGCAAGATTTCAATTCTTGTTCTCTCAATCTTTGCTTCCTTTCCATCATCCTTTTATTATCGGAGTTCTCACGAAGGCTCAACATGGGGGTTTGAGGGAGTCCTGGATTGGGGGTTCTCGGGACAGCCGGACTATATCCTTCGGCCGGACTATTGGACTATGAAGATACAAGATTGAAGACTTCGTCCCGTGTCCGGATGGGACTCTCCTTGGCGTGGAAGGCAAGCTAGGCAATACGGATATGAAGATCTCCTTCCTTGTAACCGACTCTGTGTAACCCTAGCCCCGTCCGGTGTCTATATAAACCGGAGGGTTTAGTTCATAAGACAACATACACTCATACCATAGGCTAGGTTTTAGGGTTTAGCCTCTACGATCTTGTGGTAGATCAACTCTTGTAATACTCATATCATCAAGAACAATCAAGCAGGACGTAGGGTATTATCTCCATCAAGAGGGCCCGAACCTGGGTAAACATCGTGTCCCCTGCTTCTTGTTACCATCTGCCTTAGACGCACGGTTCGGGACCCCCTACCCGAGATCCGCCGGTTTTGACACCGACATTGGTGCTTTCATTGAGAGTTCCACTGTGCCGTCATCATAAGGGGGGATGGCTTGTCTCGTTGTTAAGGACAACATCACTTCTGGGGGAGCCCTGACTGTAGGCCAAACTCTCCGACTAGGCGGCTTTGTCATGACCGCCCGCTCCGCCGTTGCGCCGACGATGACTTCTCAGGTCATCGAAAATAGCCTCCACATCGGCTCAAAATTCACCGAGCAGATGGATCCAATGGAGCTCTCCTCTTTGAATGAGCTTTTGGATCGCATCACCGCTCTGGGAGTCGCTACGGACTACGATCAGATCGGGCTTAAACCCGACCAAAGGGAGATTAACTCTCCGCCGGTCACCCATCAAATAGCGGTGGTGGAGGAGCAACACGACGGTTCTCCCTCTATCCTGAGGACGAACTATGTCCGGATTCCCGAGCTCTCCGAGCCGGATACCCACTCACGGGAGGACATGGCCCTAATCCTAAACCTAGAATCAGGTTGCATACCGAACCCGCGGAGCAACATCCCGGAGACCGAACTTCCAAGATCGGAAACTCCCCTGCCCCGGGATCTCAGATTGGGTCAAGGTCTGGACTTAAATCCACCCACCCAGATACAAACGATCTTTCCCACATTAGGCAAGCGCCCCGAGAGACAGTACATCACTATTGGGCCAGATTCCTCCTTGTAATGAACAAGTTCAAGGACTGTCGCGAGGAAGACGCAATTTTGTTTTTTGCAACAATTGCACGGACAAGGGAATCCTCAACGCCATAAGTCGCCGTGACATAGCACACTTCGCTGACTTGGCGGCCATAGTACGAAAATATTGTGCGATGGAAAGCGCCTGGAAAACCCAAACACAATTTTGGGACAATCCGGCTCTGACAAAATCCCCAGTCCGAACTAAAAGGGTGCACTCTCATAAGTCGCCCGACTCAATTACAAAGAAGCAAAAGCCCACTACAGGGCATGGAACAGTATTGGAGGGATGGCTTAACGGGCCCTGCAAAATTCATAGTACAGCGGACACCATACCAACACATAGCCTTAGAGCATGTTGGGTACTCCGGCAGGTGGCCAAGAGCAGTGAGGATCTCCTCATCCAAAACACCCCAGAACACCTCTCGCGGATAACAACACAGTATTAGCAGTCTTCGAGACCTTCGCCTCAAATAATAGGCGTAAGCGACCACTCTGCAGCCTTGCCGAAGTCTGCCACGTAGCAACAATAAATCCATGGAGCGACACGGCCATTACTTTCAATTCCAGTGATGAACCTAAATTCCAAATAGCCCGAGCACCAGTCGCTCCGGTCCTCAGTCCAATTGTGGACAGCTTCGGCTCACTAAAGTGCTCATGGACGACGGTAGCAGATTAAACCTCATTTATGAGGAGACTCTCAAAAAATGGAAATAGACAGCAACCGTATTGAGCAAAGCACCACGACCTTCCGAGGAATCATCCCTAGTTAGGAGGCACGTTGCGCTGGGAAAATCACACTAGATGTGGTATTCGGCACTTTGGAGAATTACAGGTCCGAAGAAATCACATTCCTAGTGGCCCCGTTCAGTAGCGGATACCACGCCCTTCTACGGCAGGAGGCATTCACGATTTTTCAAGCCATACCCCATTACGGGTACATGAAGGTCAAAATGCCTGGACCCAATGGAATCATCACTCTAGCTAGTGATCCGGACATAGCACTCCGCGCCGAGAACAAAACAGCCGCATTGTCCCTCAAGGCATTCTCCGAAGCCCTTGTGGCAGAGGAGTTAACAGTGCTGCGCTCCATAGTGGACAGGGACGACGTGATACTAGACAAAATATCCAAGTCCACCTCCTTCAAACCAGCAGATGAAATAGTCAAATTCCAAGTCCATCCAATGGCCCCACAAAAACAGCGTCCATTGGGGCACAGTTAAACCCCACCGTAGACACCGCACTACGGGAGTTCCTGCGCGAGAATTGGGACATATTCGCCTGGCATCCTTCAGACATGACAGGAATCCCACGCAGGCTGGCTGAGCATACCTTAACATTCTAAAAGGAATCAGGCCGGTCAAGTAGACTCTTCGGCGCTTCTCCGAACCTAAGCGACAAGCCATGGAGAGGAGCTAGACAAATTACTGGAGGCCAGATTCATTAGAGAAATAAAGCATCCGTACTGGCTAGCAAACCTGGTGATGGTGCCAAAGAAGGACAAATCCTGGCGCCTATGCGTCGACTTCAAGGACCTTAATAAGGCTTGCCCAAAGGTTCCCTTCCCCTCCCTCGCATCGATCAAATTATCGACGCTACCGCAGGACACGACTCATTGTGCTTCCTCGACGCATACTCCAGTTACCACCAAATTAAGATGGCGGAGTCCGACCAAGCCGCAAAGGCATTTATCACTCCATACGGCCCCTTCTGTTTTAACACAATGCCCTCCGGGCTCAAAAACGCTGGCGCAACGTATTAGCGCATGATTCAGACATGTCTGGAAAAGCAGATCGGCAAAACAGTGGAGGCATACGTTGACGATGTGGTCATTAAAACCAGACACGTCGACTCCTTAATAGATGACTTGAGGCTCACGTTCGACAATATCCGAACATACGACATTAAGCTCAATCCGGAAAAATGCGTTTTCGGCGTACCCGCCGGAAAGCTCCTGGGCTTTATCGTCTCCAGCAGAGGAACTCAAGCAAATCCGGCCAAAATCCGGGCTCTGTCGCAGTTGGCTATCCCAACTGACCTCAAGCAAATCCAGAAGTTAACTGGATGTGTGGCGGCTTTAAGCCGCTTTATCTCCCGACTAGGAGAAAAGAAACTCCCCCTTTATCGCCTTCTTCGGCGCACCGAACACTTCGAGTGGACGGTCGCAACCACGGCTGGACTGGAAGAAATAAAAGCCATCCTGGCCACCAACCCAATCTTGGCCGCCCCAACTGTTGGCGAACCAATGCTATTATATATAGTGGCAACTCACCAAGTTGTAAGCGCAGTGCTCGTCGTCGAACGAGAGATGGACGGACATAAAATCCCACTTCAAAAGCCGGTATATTATGTATCCACCGTCCTCACTCCATGCAAATCACGGTACCCACATTATCAAAAGATAGCATATGCGGTATTCATGGCATCCCGGAAATTACGACACTACTTTCAAGAGTGTTCAATTACGGTGGCCTCCGAAGTAACACTCAACGACATAATAAGCAACCGCGATGCCACGGACCGGATTGCCAAATGGGCTATCGAGCTCCTCCCGTTCCACATAACATATAAACCACGGCGAGCCATTAAGTCGCAAGTACTAGCCGATTTCGTAGCCGAATGGACATAAGCCGAACTCCCTAAAGAGTACGGCGCATACTCCAATTGGATCATGCACTTCGACGGCTCTAAAATGCTGGCTAGTCTGGGGGCTGGCATCGTCCTGACGTCCCCCACCGAAGATACAGTGCAACGTACGCCAAATACTATATACAGACTCCAATAACGCAGCCGAATACGAGGCCCTATTACACGGTCTCCGGATGGCAGTCTCCATGGGCATTCAACGCCTGGAGGTGCGTGGGGACTCGAACCTCGCAATATCCCAAATAAATGGAGACTTCTATGCCAAGGATCCAAAAATGGAGGCATATCGCAACACCATCCTCAAAATGTCAGCTCGGTTCGAGGGGCTTGAATTCCACCATGTGGCTCGGGAAAACAACCAGGCGGCGGACATCCTCGCCCGTATCGGCGCTAAACGCGACCCTGTCCCACCGAACATCTTCCTGGAAAAACTGTTTAAACCATCCGTGGTATGGGAAGGGGACACCGGTAACAATGGTCCGGACCCGACCACAACCCCAGATACCGAACACTCTGACACAATCGGAGGCTCTGCCATCGAAATAACACCTTCAACCCACGTAATAATGGCCGTCATCGCCCCGTGGACAGAACCATTCCTGGCCTACCTAACCAGGCAGGAACTACCCGAGGACCAAAATGAGGCACGCTGCATAGTGCGGCGATCTAAAGCCTACAAGGTCCACGAGGGAGAGCTTCATAAGAAAAGCACTATCGGAGTCCTTCAAAGGTGCATCTCCGAAGAGGAAGGGCGGAAGATTTTGGCAGAAATCCATGCCGGACTCGGCGGCCATCACGCCGCAGCCCGGGCCCTTGTAAGCAAGGCCTTCCGTACAGGTTTTTATTGGCCGATGGCCCGGCCAGATGCACAACATCTGGTCCAGCATTGCATCGGTTGCCAACTATTGTGCATACCAAAGCCATATGCCGCCTACCGCTCTCCAAACAATCCCCATTACTTGGCCCTTCGCGGTCTGGGGGCTTGATATGGTCGGACCCCTTAAAGGGGGAACCCATAAGAAAAAAATACTTACTGGTCATGGTGGATAAATTCATCAAATGCATAGAAGCTAAACCTGTCAAAACGGCTGAATCTAGACCGGTGATAGACTTCATATCCGGGGTCGTACACCGCTATGGCGTCCCCCACAGCATCATCAATGACAACGACACAAACTTTACAGTCGACGAGGTGAAACTTTGGTGCAGCAACATGGGCATCAAGCTCGATTATGCTTCTGTCTATCACCCGCAAACTAATGGTCAAGTCAAGTGTCGTGGATTTGTCACGGTAGATGTCCTTAGTGTCAGGACTTAGTCGCGAGGCCAACGCATCTATGTGGTAGCTTGAGAGGGGTTGAGTGGGACGAGAGATGCGGGGCGGATCAACACACAAGACAAGGATTTAGACAGCTTCGGGCCCCGGGAAACATCATCCGGAATAGCCCTACATGTTGTTTGTGGCTAGGTCTCATTATCATCACGAGGGAGACGCTGTAAACTGGCTCTTTGTGTCTAGCCCTAGAGATTGTTTCCTACTTGTAGTCTCTCCCTCTTTGGGGAGCCCTGCCCCTCCTTATATATGTTGAAGGGGCGGTTTACATGACTAGTCCTAGTTGGATTAGGATTACTCTATTACAAGTGGAGTCCTAGTCTTGCTTCCTTTGTAAGGGAATATTCCTTGTGCTTTCCTCATAAACCGGCCCACCATTAAACGTGAACCGGCCTTCTGGGCCATGGGCCTCGTCATCCATCTGACCCGCCCGCCGAGTTACTAATGAACCGCCAAGACCGGGCGGGTAGCCCGTGAACCGCCAAGCTCCGGGCGGGTTACCAGTGAGTCGTCCAGTCCGGCCGGGTTATACTTCCGGCTGGTTTACGCCACGGGGTATATCCCCGACATTAGCCCCCAGTTTAATTTGGATTTATCCATGTTAAACTGATCCTGTAAAATAAACACAAGAACAAACTTGACAGGTTGTGCTCCGGGTTAAGAATTCTTGTAAACCGGCACCTGATCATACTTAAGTCCTTGTCATTTCCTCCTTCTAGAAAATCCAGGTCAATAAGCCAGCGTCATACTCAATTTGCTGACATTGGTTTCTCACAGAAAAATATTGTGAAGAATAATCCACTTGAGTCGGCTTCCAAAGCACCGGTTTAAGAAATATTGGTCTTGAAATATTCATCTGATATTCAGCTGGTTTGAAGATGTAAAAACTTGCCGGTTTAATATTACCAAAATGGCTGGTTTATAAATATTGATGGCACCGGGTCATAATTGTTGTCGACACCGGGTCATGTAATTGATCTTCCTGATTTACTCAAAACTGATAAAATGAAGATGTTCCTCCTTTATGTGCATAATACCTGTAGCCCCCAAGTCTTAAGGGGAGAACATAGTGATAACTTAAGACTTGCTCCAATAAGTGTTTTAACCTTGACGAAATCCGGTTTGTTCATCTCAATCATATAAACTGAGTACTCCATATATGTAGCCCCCAAGGACCGGGTTGTTATGCTTGCAGCAACCTGGGACTTGTAATTGCTTATAAAAACTTCAATCAGTGTAACCCCCAAGGGCCGGGTCATTATGCAATAATGAGCAGGGACTTTGTAAATATAATAATGTAGACTTGAGCAGTGATGTGTAGCCCCCAAGGGCCGGCTTAGTAAGATAATACTGAACCGGGACTTGATATATACTTCAATGAAAATAACATCTTATAATGTAGCTTTCATCGTAGGGCTTGAACCCACGTCCACAAGGTTAAGAGCTTTGTGCTTTACCAACTAAGCAATGGACCCTTCAATATTATGGACGAAAACTTGTGTACCTTGAATTGTTGACAGGAGCAATTGGTAGCCCCCAAGGGCCGGCTCATTATAATATGATGAGTCGGGTCTTCAATAAGACTAGTAAAAATGACTTTGCATTAGCCCCCAAGTGTCATGATGCATGCTTGCAGCGACATGAGACTTGCATGTAATCTCGATTTGAATAATGTAGCCCCCAAGTGCCGGGTTGTAAGCCTGCAGTGACTCGGGACTATTCCTTCCATTGTAGAATAAATCATATCCTTTGATAAAATAATAGACATTGCGCTAAAGCGACTTCAAAAACTCAATAATACCGGTTATTAATAACCATAAAAATCCAGCCATGTTGGCTATTCCAGATAATATAATCCGGTGAAAACCTTATTCATTCAATATCATAATGAAAATTCAGCCAAGTTTGGCTATTTGAATAATATAACCCGATGATTTATAAGCGCATGATTCCAATGGCGCAATCCAAATATATATATATACTGGCGACTTATAGTCCAAAGCCAGGCCGGTTTAACAAACCTGTTTCTGTGACATTGAATCACATTGTTGGTTTTACCAACTGTTTGTAGTAAAGGTGATAACCCCAATCTTGAGTACTGATAACTCCTTCCATATTGTGCCGGTTTAAGATAAAACCGTACCGGGTTGTGATAAACACCAGTTTGACCACATATAATACTGGCGACTCGTAGTCAAACCAGACCAGGCTGATAGTCTCCGGATTATAACTTGATCATGCACTGACAACTTGTAGTTGAAAGCCGAGCCGGATTGATAAACACCGGTTTACTCCATAATAGGATGGTAACAGAAAATCAAACTGGGCAGATAGCCTCCGGATTAAGATTTAACCGTGTTCAGTCAATTTGTAATTTGATAGTCGAACCGGTTTAAGAATTGTCAGTTTAAAAACTCAAAAAAAGAAATATTTATCAAAACAAAATTTCAAGAAAAGGCAATGATAAAACCATTTGCAAAAAGAGGCTATTGAGCCGATCAAATGGCGTTACCATGGTCGGACACGACCAAGCCCCCGATAGGCGTAGCTATGGTTCAAGTCAGCCAGGTCCCCAAATGAAACAGTGGCATTATGCCGATCAAAAGGCGTGGCAATGGTTCAGGTTCGACCAAGCCCCCAAGTGACTCTGTGGCCTTAGGCCGATCAAGAGGCGTGACTATGGTTCAGACGTGACCACAAGTCCCCGAGTGATGCATTGGCATTACGCCGATCAAGAGGTGTAGCGATGGTTCGGGTTCGACCAAAGCCCCCAAGTGATGCTGTGGCACTAGGCCGATCAAGAGGCGTGACTATGGTTCAGACGTGACCACAAGTCCCCAAGGGATGCTGTGGCTTTACCCCTATCAAAAGGTGTTGCTATGGTTCGGATACGACCAAGCCCCCAAGTGATCAATAATATGATAAGCCAATAAGGCAGGATACCCATGTTTGAACCGCGCATCATGGCAGCAGGTCCTCTTTGGCACCCTTTAACTTTTTGCAAGAGATAAATCCTTCTTGAACCGGGATTTTGAACCGGATATTGAGAGCTTCAAAGCTTTGTGGGAGAATATATTTCCCTTGAACCGGATTTTAAACCGGAATCCTTCTTTTTAAGCCAGAAATTTTAGACGGCCTTTAAATTTGCACCAATATGGCGGTTTAGGGTCCTGCATTAGATAACTGTGCAAGCCAGAGTAATTGCTCTTTTAAAGAAGGCAGTATGTAATATAAAATATATTGGATGGATTTCACTTGATATATCATGCCAGGTGTTATCCACCGTGGAGTTGATGATCACCATCGTGAAGCTGAAATCAATCATGGCCGAGTCAGCATCGGCAGACGGCCACGGCGTTTGTAAACCGGCATGGACGGTTGAGTCAGCCACGGGCGCTGTAAACCGGCGCGGACGGAGAGTTGGCCGCGGGCATTGTAAACCGGCGCGGACGGAGAGTTGGCCGCGGGCATTGTAAACCGGCGCGGTCGATCGTCGGTGTAGACAGACTGCAGCAATGTGCTCTCCGTATCTGTGGCACGATAGCCACTCTTCTAATGAGTAATTTTCCCGCACAAAGATCACAAACGAGAGTAATTGTTCTCGAAAGAATGAAAAAATATCATAAAAATTGATCGGATGGATTTCACCTGATTCGTCTAGATGATGGACGATCAGTACGTGGCATCCGTAGATGATTTTGCAAAAAATGTTATCCTCCCAAAAACTGTTATCCTCACGCAGATAATCTCCACGGGAGTAACAATCCTATCGGCTAGAGCACTAGTACAGAGAACATCCGATGGATTTTGCTTGACGATTCAGTGAGGCACTGAATTCACTCCTTTCTTTCTTTTTCTTTAATTTAACAGGCAGAAGAGGGGTCTGCTTTTAAGAGAGAAACTCCTGAGTCGGCATCAGAAAAATCAGCAGCCAAGAGTCCCAGACGCCATTGCATCGTCCCTTTTTTTTCAAACAGCTGCAACTTTGCTTCTGCTGCATCGTTCTCTCCATCGAGCAGCAGAACTTGCGGGTTCAGAAACCAGCTTTAGCGAGCGGACACGCGTGGGAGGAGCAGCCGATGTGGGGAGGCGACGTGGCGCAGCCGGCAGCCACCCACCGCGGCGGCAGTCGGTGCGTGTGGAGAGGCACGAGGGCAAGGCAAAGCATGGCAGCTCAGCCGTAGTTGCAAGTGGCCAACACTGCGGGACGGCGGGAGCAGAGGCGGCTCGATCTCAGATGCAGGGCGCACGGGCACACGAGAGGAGCAGCGCGGGGATCTGTAGTGGAGGAGGTGGCTCATGGACGGCGGAGACTTTGGCGCGGCAGCTGCAGCGAGGAGGAGGCGGAACCAGACTCAGCGCATGCAAGTTGGCGGAGGGCGCAGAAAACCGGCGCCTGAGCTCACGCGCGCGGAACATAGCAGAAGCGTCGCAGGGGGAATCTGGATCGTGGCTGGCTCCGTTTCCGGGTCATGGCCATTTTCTTATTTTTTTTTCATCAACAACCGATCGAGGTTGACCATGAAGATCCGATGGTTGGCCCCGGTTGTACACGGGTAAATTTGTACTATCGCCGATTGCTTCATCACGTCTGGCTTTCTCGGAGCTTGACAGATCTAGCCGTAACCTTGGAACGATTTCAACGCATATGCACAGCGGATCAACTCCTTGTCAACCTCGGGCTTGGCATATAAAACGGTTTCGACGGACTGCTTCGTTACGTCTGTTGGCGCGGACGATGGAACCCTAACTTCTTGATCTCAAATTTGTGCTGTAAACTTCAAAGTTAGTCATGATTCTGATCATCAAACCATCTTTTTTCATCTGATCAATCGCGAGCTTCTCGATCCCTGAAGAGATCCCTTCAAGAACTCAACACCACCGTGCGCGGTCCCCATGGTGGGCGCCAACTGTCGTGGATTTGTCACGGCAGATGTCCTTGGTGTCAGGACTTAGTCACGAGGCCAACGCATCTATGTGGTAGCTTTAGAGGGGTTGAGTGGGACGAGAGACGCAGGGCGGATCAACACACAA
This sequence comes from Triticum aestivum, assembly GCF_018294505.1. Taxonomy (NCBI): domain Eukaryota; kingdom Viridiplantae; phylum Streptophyta; class Magnoliopsida; order Poales; family Poaceae; genus Triticum; species Triticum aestivum. The sequence goes on from NC_057809.1 coordinate 607,764,419, forward strand.
GACAAGGATTTAGACAACTTCGAGCCCCGGGAAACATCATCCGGAATAGCCCTACATGTTGTTTGTGCTAGGTCTCATTATCATCACGAGGGAGACGTCGTAAACCGGCTCTTTGTGTCTAGCCCTAGAGATTGTTTCTTGCTTGTAGTCTCTCCCTCTTTGGGGAGCCCTGCCCCTCCTTATATATGTTGAAGGGGCAGTTTACATGACTAGTCCTAGTTGGATTAGGATTACTCTATTACAAGTGGAGTCCTAGTCTTGCTTCCTTTGTAAGGGAATATTCCTTGTGCTTTCCTCATAAACCGGCCCACCATTAAACATGAACCGGCCTTCTGGGCCATGGGCCTCGTCATCCATCTGACCCGCCCACCGAGTTACTAATGAACCGCCAAGACCGGGCGGGTAGCCCGTGAACCGCCAAGCTCCGGGCGGGTTACCAGTGAGTCATCCAGTCCGGCCGGGTTATACTTCCGGCCGGTTTACGCCATGGGGTATATCCCCGACATCAAGCGAGCGAATGATCTTATCATGAGCGGCATCAAACCCAGATTAGTGCGGTCCTTAAAGGAGTCAAACACGCACTGGGTAGAGGAGCTCGACTCTGTACTATGGGGGCTGCGGACCACGCCGAATCGCACTACGGATACACACCATTCTTCATGGTGTACGGCGCAGAGGCAGTTCTGCCTTGCGACATAATTCATGACTCACCTCGAGTGCACATGTACAAAGAAAAAGAGGCCGAGCTTGATCGGCAGGACAGTTTGGACGCCCTGGAGGAGGAGCGCGACGTGGCAAAGGCCCGTTCCACATTCTATCAGCAACAGGCTCGAAGGTATCAAAGCAGAGAAGTACGGGCCAAAACCTATAACGTTGGCGAACTAGTTCTACGCTTGCCGGAGAAGAAAAAGAACAAGCTCAAGCCCAAATGGGAGGGTCCCTTCATTATTGACCAGGTTCTGACCAGTGGAGCATACCATCTACGGGATGCATCGGATAATCGACTCGAGCCAAACCCATGGAATGCAACCAGACTCCGAAGATTCTACGCCTAGCGCCGGACTCTATGTTCGTCTCCTCACCTCCGTCAATTTTTTGCATATCTGTCTTTTCTCTCTTTCTCCCTTTTTACTCTCTTCAAGGCCCTTAAAGGCTATACTTGTGTCCTGGTTACACAATCTTGACGCGCTAACCGCGCTCATTATACCTGGGGGCTTCTTATATAGAAGCTTAATCTAACTATTTTCCTGGGCTTTACGTCCCATACATGTGTTATTCTTCCGCATGTACCTTTTTTCGCCATTATATGCATCGATATGACTTAAGTTTTGGCCAAGCCGGGTTGCCTGGCTCTTGTATTTATGCCCTACATTCCCGTTAATTCCGCTAGGGAATAAGGGGAGCACCTCTGTGATTGTTACTGCCGGGTCAGCCGGATGTGTACCTCAGACTGGGTGAAGCCGAAAGCTAGTGTTCTTAAGGGAATATTCGGTCAGTGAATAAAAGATCACTTTTATCTAATTTAAAACATGCCCCCAGATGTTTATATCATGTGTCTGTTTTCGCAGTTCGGACATGCACATTAGGGCATGCGTACCTAGGGAAATGAACCCTTAACGGAACTATTCTCCCTGGAAGATGTTTCTTACTACCCATGTAATATAACATAACTAGTTGTGTACTTGTCTGTTCAAGCACTTATGACCCCTACGCCTGATCTCCATGCATGCCCCGGTTTTTACATAACCGAGCGGGTATTTAGATACACTCCGGACTGTCGGGTCCAGAGGTCGAAGCGAAAAGGTCCGCCATGACAAATGATTTACAATCCGGCTAGGGACATTACATATGTCACTTGAATTACGCAGTCGCTAAGACTAATTCAATTCTTCTTCTATACCATCCAACAGGCTGTCTAGCCTACAATCCTGTTGGGAATACTCTGCGGCTAATTCTACTTGATCATACACTCAACTGACATGGATCTCTTTCCCATCGAGCCCCACAGGTCCGACCTCGGCCATGTGATTTGGGTCCGCTTTGGTATATCGTGTCTTCACCATAGCCCAGGCTTCCCTTGCACCTTATCGGCAGGCTGATATCTTCCACAATCGGAAGCGCCGCCGCGCTCCCTTGAGCTTCTCTATAAGCTCCCCCATGCCTCCTGGCGGGGACGCGGATGGCCACAAGGCTTGGGCAATACCCTGCATCACCTGCCGAACTTGCTCGTGCAGTTGTGAGAGCTCTGGTAGAAGATCACCCGAAGACCCGGGCATCTCCTCTGCGGGACGACCCGTCAGCATACCTGCAGACATAACGCCTGTTAGCCAGCTTCTTCGCCGAACTCCTTTAAAAGTTCGTTCAAGCACTTACTAAAAATGCCACGCCGAAGCCGTTTATTCTCCTTCACGGAGTCCGCAAGCTGGGCTCGGACATCTTTCAGTTCCACGCCCAGCCGGATATTGGCATCTTGGAGATCATTTTTCTCCTGCCTGACTCGTGTCAGCACGTGCTCGTCAGCATTTTGCTGTCGATCATCACATGCCGCATCCACCTCCACGGCCTCTGGATTCACTCTGGGGCCACCTGCAACATCTATTGTTAGATTTGCATACATGCCGCATACTACCTGGTACCCGTATTCTTTGCAAGGGATACAAGTGTTACCAGAGGGACCCTTCTCGGACTCCTTCAATGCAGAAACAGCCGCCCCTAGCTGGGCCTTGCACTCATCCAGCTCTTGAGACAATTGGGAATTCTTCTCTGTAAGAACCTGCACAAATAATGATCCTTAAATCAGTTGCGTCAACTGTTTCAAGTCTCAGGGGCTACTGATACATATAATCGTCAGATTTGCTTACCCGTATATCCCTTACATATTGGTCCGTGGCTCTGGCTAGACCATTTTGAGCAGCACAGATGTACGTGTCTCCGAAATTGAAGGCATCAAATGCCTCTGGTGAGAAACAAGCGTCCCGGAGTACAGCCCAGCGACGCCTGTGATTCATGGTGCTCTCCACTTCGGAATTTGTAGCGGATAGTCTATCCGCATCCTCTGTAGGAGGATCATCCGGCGTCTGCCCCGCGTTAGCTTTCGCCTCCATGTCCGGCCCTGGAGCCCGACTGGTCGAGGCGTGATCGGCAGCCTCTCCGGATATAGTCCGGCGAGCGTTTTTTCTACTAAGAAACATAGACGTCATTATATTTTAAGAAAGACGACAACCACGGGGTGAGGTTTTGCATCATACCTCTGTGCCGGCGTCTCCATCCTAACCGCCTTCCTTTTTGGCCTACCCGGCTTCGGTGCCTCTTGTTGGCGAGTTGCTGCGGGTTCGGCACGGCGTCCCGAATGCCTTCCCTGTAAAACACCATATGTGTACAATATGTGAAGTGCATAAAAGGGGATCCTTTTTGGGAGTTGGGACTTTGGTTTTTCTTACGTGCGACATAGGGAGTAGTCCGGGATAGTCGGCCGTTATGGCCACCATGGCATCATCACAACTCAATTGATAAAATTGCCTGTCTATCAGCTCCACAAATATGTCCGGATCCTCTTCGAGTATGGGATCGAGGGCCCGGCCATGGTCCTCTGGTTGTGGAGGTGGGCTGTTGACCTCCCTTACAGCTTTTCGTAGTTCCTGCCGTGAAATGGCAAGGTGAGTACCTACGACGAAGAATGCGGGAAGGATGGGAGTAAAGAGGTACAACTCACCCAGCTTGGAGGGTTGTACATGGAGAATCCATCCTGTGGCTTGATACGGATGAACTCCTCTTCCTCTCCCTTGAACAACTCGGACAGAATTTTTGCTAAAGCAGCAGCGGAGTCCGGTCCCTTACGCCCGCAACGGGTGGCATCATCTTCCCCATTAAAACACCACAGGGGGGTGCCCTCGATATTGAAGTGGCTGCACTCCCCGCATTATGCATATTGACATAACGTCGATTATTGTCAATCCTGATTGAGCCAGCGCTTTAATCCGGTTCATCAGTAAAGGACTTCTCCGTTGTCTTCCTCCTGGGGGCTCCGTGGGCGCCAGCTTCGGCGTTTCTTCAAAGGAGCATTGTTGAACTCCGGAAGACCCCGCCGAATAGGGTCTGGAAGGGGGACGTCCTCCATGTAAAACCACTCTGAAGGCCAGTCTTCGAACGTCTTCTTCGGAGTACCGGACAGATATCCGATCTCGGCGATGCGCCATATTTCGGCTCCACCCACCTAATAAAGTGACCCCTTCTGTGTGCAGGGCACAAGGTAAAATAACCTTTTCCACAACTCGAAATGAACCTCGCAGCCCAAAAATAGCTCACAAAGGGCAACATAACCAGCAATGTGTAATATGGAAGCAGGGGTGAAATTATGCAGTTGGAGGCCGTAAAACTCCAGGAGCCCGCGGAGGAACGGATGAATTGGAAATCCGAGTCGCCTTAGTAAGTAAGAGACAAGGCATACCCGCTCCCCCTTAGAGGGACTGGGGAAGCTCTCCGTTTGCTCCCCGTCATTATAGGTGGCGAGCCCGGCTCGGACGGGGACCATATACGCTGGAGGGAGAAATCCCTGGTGAGGGAGTCCTGGATTAGGGGTCTCCGGACTGCCGGACTATCTCCATTGGCCGGACTATTAGACTATGAAGATGCAAGATTGAAGACTTCGTCTCGTGTCCGGATGGGACTCTACTTGGCGTGGAAGGCAAGCTAGAAATACATATATGGATATCTCCTCCTTTGTAACCGACCTTGTGTAACCCTAACCCGTGTCTATATAAACCGAAGGGTTTTAGTCCGTAGGACAACAATAACAACATACAATCATACCATAGGCTAGCTTCTAGGGTTTAGCCTCTCTGATCTCGTGGTAGATCTACTCTTGTACTACACATATCTTCAATATTAATCAAGCAGGACGTAGGGTTTTACCTCCATCAAGAGGGCCCGAACTTGGGTAAAACATCGTGTCCCCTGCCTCCTGTTACCATCCGGCCTAGACGCATAGTTCGGGACCCCCTACCCGAGATCCGCCGGTTTTGACACCGACACCTGGGTCTGCAACTCTACTAATTGGCTGTGCGGTACGGAACACTTCTCCCAATCACCGGGCTTAGGGCTACAGGAGCAAGAGGAGGAGCTGCGGTGGCCGTCCATGATGGAATGGATGTTTCCGAGCGCGCTCCGATGGATTCTCGTCGTGGGAGGTTGGTCTGGATTGGATCTAAGAATCCCCATCCCTTTAATAGACGATTTATTTACCGGGCTAGGGGGCGAATGTAAAAACGCCCTTGCTCTTCGCATTCGCTCGATGCGTGGAAGATGGCCCTTATTGGGCGCAGAAGCCAAGAAGTCCAACAATTATGGGAGCCAGACATTACTTAGCAGATATTCAGGATTTGGAGAAGAACCCGCCTTGCAATGCCGAAGACAATACTGCACGCCGGACTCATCGTCATTGAAGCCTGGTTCAGGGGCTACTTAGGGAGTCCTGGATTGGGGGGTCTCCGGACAGCCGGACTATATCCTTTGGCCGGATTATTGGACTATGAAGATACAAGATTGAAGACTTCGTCTCGTGTCCGGATGGGACTCTACTTGGCGTGGAAGGCAAGCTAGGCAATACGGATATGAAGATCTCCTCCCTTGTAACCAACTCTGTGTGACCCTAGCCTCCTCCGGTGTCTATATAAACCGGAGGGTTTAGTCCGTAGGACAACATACAATCATACCATAGGCTAGCTTCTAGGGTTTAGCCTCTACGATCTCGTGGTAGATCAACTCTTTTAATACTCATATCATCAAGAACAATCAAGCAGGACGTAGGGTATTACCTCCATCAAGAGGGCCCGAACCTGGGAAAACATCGTGTCCCCTGCTTCCTGTTACCATCCGCCTTAGATGCATAGTTCGGGACCCCCTACCCGAGATCCGCCGGTTTTGACACCGACAGGGTTCATCAAGGATTCCTTCCATTCTTCAATTGTTCTTCAAGATTTCTCTCGAAGTTATGATCCGCCAAATTATACTCTAAAATAAACATGGTGTTCAACACATGTCTTGTTTTGAGGAGTTCAAGCATTCTTCATCTTGCATTCCGAAGTGCAATTCTTCCTCTCTTATCTTCTGAGGTGGTGTTATGTTACTCTTGACAATTTCCCTTCGTGTTTCATGATTCACAAGTTGGCCGAAATGACATATTTTAAACCCATCATTTTCAATTCGTTCATGAGATCCTTTGCAACCCATCAATCTCTTTATTGGAGTTATCTTGGGTTATATTTCACCTAAAGCTTTCCTTAAGGATTGTTGCTATTTATGGTGCTTATAAATGAACCAAGTTCTTCATTTATCCTCCCGGTGAAATAAGCTTCTCATCTCCTTATTGATATCAATCCAATCTATTGTTTCCGCTAGTGGCAGAATTTCACCTCATAATTTTGAGAAGTTTTCCATAAGCCGTTACAAGCTTACTCGTTTCATTGTTGGTTTTCCAAAAAACTCTGTTATAACCTTCTTGGAAGGGTGCTTTCCAAGCTCATTTGTGGCAGTAGTTGGCTTTTTCTTCTCCATTCTTTTATTTCAATGATCTATCCTCTATTATTTCTTCCGGAGGCTTTGTGATGTTGCTCTCTTCCCTCACCATCCCGAATTGTGAGGATCATGTGCTTTTCATGCTTATCCATTTAACCTGAGTGTTGTATCCTCTGCTCAAGTTCTTTTCACCTTATCAAGTCTTGCATCTCTTTTCAACAGGAGTGTTGTCCGAATTTTTTCCGCCTTGTTCCTCTTTTCTAACGGAGTTTTTTCAACTTCGATCATCTCCAATGTATTCTTATTTCAATTGTTTAGCCTCTCAAGGTTCATTGGTTTCACTCATTTGTCAAAGAAGCAACTTTGTTTTACCCCTTCCTATTTCGTTTTCTCTCCAGTGCCATCCTAGATCTCGGGACGAGATCCTCTTTTAGTGGTGGAGTGTTGTAACGCCCCGGATGTAACTTTCCATAATTGTAACTCCAACTCTTGCCATTTTCAGCTATGTGTTATGATATTCCCCTCGTGGTCGGGTTTTCATCTTTCATTTTGCATTTTGTTCATGTCATGTCATGCATTTCATATCATGTCATCATGTGCATCTCTTTTGCATACGTGTTCGTCTCATGTATCCGGTCATTTTCCCCATTGTCCGTTTCGCAATCCGACGCTCTCTCGTGCCCCGTTGCACCCCTCTAATCTCGTTTTGTGAGCGGGAGAAAAACGTTCTCGGAATGGGTCGAGATTTGTCAAGTGGCCTTGGTGCATCACTGGTAGACCGCCTGTCAAATTATGTTCCATTTGGAGGTCGTTTGATGCCCCAATGGTTAACCGGGTAACCGCAAAGGCCCTCTCTTGTTGTAGCCCAACACCCCTCCAAAACAGCACACTAACCCAGCTAAACCCCTCCATGCTCTCTGTCGTTGGATCACGATCGTGTGGGCGAAAACCGCACCTCATTTGGACTCTCCTAGCCCCCTCTACCTATATAAACACCTCCCCTCCATTTTTCGCGGACGAAACCCTAGCAATCTTCATCCTCGCACCGCCGGACACGTCCATCCCGCGCCGGACATGTCCGCGCCACCTCCCTGGGCCAATCCCACCTCGCCACATCAGCTCCGCCGCCCATTCTCTCGTCCCACCGCGCCGCGGCCCGCCGTCGCCCATGGCCGGCCCGGCCCCGCAAGCCGCCGGGCCCGTGCGCCGGCCCTCGCGCCGCTCGCACCGTGTTGCGCCCGAGCCGCCCCGCCGCCCACTCACCGCCGACACTCCGCCGCCGGTGTCGCGCTGGCACGCCGTGCGCCCCCGCCGCCCCCTGCTCGTGCCGGAGCTCGTCGCCGCCCTGTCGCGCTGCCCCGCCGCCCAACCACCTCCGCCGGCGTTGCTGCTCGCCGGAGCGCCACCGACCGCCGCCCTCGCCGTAGATCCGGTCGGGCCAGACCAGATCCGGCCGTCCCGAACCTCCCCAGCCACCTCCCGTGCCTCCACCGGTCTCCTCCTCGCCGGAGCACCTCGCCGGATCCGCCCCACCGTCGCTGGAGCTGGAGTGGGATGAGATCCACCGCTCCCTCCAACCAAACGCCGCGTCCCCGTCCCGCACCACTCCATCTCGGAACGACCCGTCCAGTTTTCAGAGGGTATATTTTCTTCCAAGTCTTTTTCCCAGTGACATTTTTATGCCTCTTTGACATGCCATATCTTGATGACCGTAGCTCCGTTTCATGCATATGATATGTCAAGATGTTAGTCGCGTGATGCCCTTCATGTTAGTGGTATTTGCATGCATGTTACTGTCCATATCGATTCCATTTTCTTCGTTGCAAGAGTGCTATAAAATGTTAACTGCTGGTTCTTGACAGAACATGGAGATTTGTCATTTTTGTTGCATTTTGTGTGTGCATCTTATGAGCATGATGTCTACATGTATTTTGAGCTCCATCATGCCATCGTTTCAGAGGTGCAAGTATTGTATTTTTGTGATCTATGTGGTGACTAGCACAAGCATGCAAAGTAGTCTCTGTGATGTTATTGTTTTCAGGCACTTAGGATTTTGCTAAGTCCTTTTTCTGATGTTATTTTGATGCCATGTAAACTTGTTACTACCATGAGATCCATGCTTATTTTGAGATACTTCAGTAAGGATATTTTGAACATATGGTTATGCTCTATCCATTAATGCCTCTGGTTGAAATTATGGAGTGTTCTAGATTGTCATTGCCATGCTCTAATTTTGCTATATTTTATTCCTGACAGATTGTTAACATGTTAATCAATATTGCCATGTGTTTTGCTAATGATCCTTGCATCCTATGAACTTTCTCTTGCCATGCTTAGCTTAATGCACATGTCATCTCACTATTGGTATGCTTGTGTTGTCATGTAATGCTTTGTGGTGAGGGCATGATCTTGCAAAGTTGCTATCATGAATCTGTTTCTGCCATGTCCTGAATTTCATTAAGTTCGAATCTATTTATAAAACTTGCTATGTTTACATGGGTGCCATCATATCTTCTGTGCCTTTTTGGCTCATCTACAGCAAGGGAGTTTTGTTAAGTGAATTTAGTAGAAGCATTTCCTGCCTTTTTTTGCCATGATATGTCCCTGCAACATGTTGTTTGTTAGCTCTAAACATTTCTATATGATGTTGTTTTGCCATGTCAGTAATTTCTCTAAGTCTGTGAAGCTGATATCATTTGCATTTTTTCCATGGTATTTTGAGCTTGTTCGAGTGAGAACTAGAAGGAGCTTATTGTTCATGTTTTGAATAGCTTCCTGTGTACTTCATGCTCATATGCTTTGTTGCTATGTTGGAGTGCAGTAGCTTAGTTTCTTATTGCATTCTAAGTGCTATCATGCTGTTAATCGCAGAATTGCACCATCCTTGTATTGTGTCATTTGCAAACCATGCATCAGTTACCGGTGATCCCTATATCGATTTCGACCGAAATCACCTCATCTTTTTAGCGGCATACTTTTTATGACAAGTTGATGCCTTGATATTTTTTCCCTTCCAGAGCACGCATATGCATTGCACATCATATCTTGCATTCCATGCCATGTCTAGCATCATGTTGCTTCTGCATTGCACCGTGATTGATTGTTGTTCCGTTGCTTGTGTTCTTGCTTTGGGTAGAGCCGGGAGACGAGTACGCGAACGAGGAACTTGTTGAGTACTCTAACGAGGATCAAGCTTTTGACAACTCTGAGAACATTGCAGGCAAGATGACCATACCCTCGATATCACTTCTATCTTTGCTTGCTAGTTGTTCGTTCTATTGCTATGTCGTGCTACCTACCACTTGTTATATCATGCCTCCCATATTGCCATGTCAAGCCTCTAACCCACCTTCCTAGCAAACCATTGTTTGGCTATGTTACCGCTTTTGTTCAGCCCCTCTTATAGCGTTGTTAGTTGCAGGTGAAGTTGAAGATTGTTCCATGTTGGAACATGGATATGTTGGGATATCACAATATCTCTTATTTTAATTAATGCATCTATATACTTGGTAAAGGGTGGAAGGCTCGGCCTTATGCCTGGTGTTTTGTTCCACTCTTGCCACCCTACTTTCCGTCATACTGGTGTTATGTTCCTTGATTTTGTGTTCCTTACGCGGTTGGGGTCATGGGACCCCCTTGAGAGTTTGCTTTGAATAAAACTCCTCCAGCAAGGCCCAACCTTGGTTTTTAACATTTGCCACCTAAGCCTTTTTCCCTTGGGTTCTACAGACTCAAGGGCCATCTTTATTTTAACCCCCCTGGGCGAGTGCTCCTCTGAGTGTTGGTCCAAACTAGAGCCCTTTGCAGCGCCACCTCAGGGAAACTTGAGGGCTGGTTTTAGTTGTACGGATTGCTCATCCGGTGTGCCCTGAGAACGAGATATGTGCAGCTCCTATTGGGATTTGTCGGCACATTCGGGCGGCTTTGCTGGTCTTGTTTTACCATTGTCGAAATATCTTGTAACCGGGATTCCGAGACTGATTAGGTCGTTCCGGGAGAAGGAATATCCTTCGTTGACCATGAGATCTTGTGATGGGCTAAGTTGGGACACCCCTGCAGGGTATAAACTTTCGAGAGCCGTGCCCGTGGTTATGTGGCAGATGGGAATTTGTTAATATTCGGTTGTAGAGAACTTGACACTTGACTTAATTAAAAAGAATCAACTGCGTGTGTAGCCATGATGGTCTCTTTTCGGCGGAGTCCGGGAAGTGAACACGGTTTTGGGTTATGTTTGAACGTAAGTAGCTTCAGGATCACTTCTTCATCACTTCTAGCTTCTCGACCATTGTGTAGCCTCTCATCTTACCTTTATTTGCGTATGTTAGCCACCATATTTGCTTATCGTTTGCTGCAGCTCCACCTCACTACCTTATCCTACCCATAAGCTTAAATAGTCTTGATCTCGCGGGTGTGAGATTGCTAAGTCCTCGTGACTCACGGATATATACTTCCAAACAGTTGCAGGCGCCGATGATACTAGTGCAGGTGATGCTACCGAACTCAAGTGGGAGTCCGATGGGGACCTTGGTCGTTACTATGTTTCGTTTCCTGATGATCAGTAGTGGAGCCCAGTTGGGACGATCGGGGATCTAGCATTTGGTGTTGTCTTATTTTATTTTGGTTCCGTAGTCGGACCTTGATTGTACTCTGGATGATGTATGTTTAACTTGGTATTTGTGTGAAGTGGCGATTGTAAGCTAACTCTCTATCCCTTTCTTATTTAGTACATGGGATTGTATGAAGATTACCCCTCTTGCGAAAAAACCACCATGCTTGTGCAACATGTTCATGATCAAGTTGCTTAAAATTCATAATATCGTTTCTAAGAGTGATGATCTTAGCAGGAGGAAAATACTTAGAGATAAAAGCATCTTTGCACTTATTCCATGAATCAATACTATTTTTTAGGCAAAGACGAAAACCAAGTTTTAGCAGGATCTCTAAGGGAAAATGGGAATAGCTTCAGTTTAACATATCAGTATCCACATCTTTCTTCTTTTGCATATCACATAAATCAACAAAGTTGTTTAGATGGGTAGCGACATCTTCACTAGGAAGGCCGGAAAACAGATCTTTCATGACAAGATTCGGCAAAGCAGCATTAATTTCATAAGATTCAACATCGGTAAGAGGAGCAATCAGAGTGCTAATAAAATCATTATTATAGGTATTGGAAAATTCACACAACTTAATATTATCTTGAGCCATCGTGACGAGCAAGCAATCCAAAACACAAGCAAACAAGAGACAAGCAAAAAGAGGCAAACTGGAAAAGTGAAGGGGAACGGCAAAAGAGGGCGAATAAAACGGCAAGGGTGAAGTGAGCAAGCTTCAAAACATCGGATATCGGGTTCATATCGGTTTGGCTTCGACATATCGGATGTCGGATATGGGGTGATACATCAGACGATATGTAGATATATCGGACCAAACATGTCGAGTTTTTATTTATTTATTTATTATTGTTCAAAACATTTAATTTTAGTAAAAAGAATGTATGATGTCAATGCGTTAACATAACACTTTTAGATTTCCAGTTTATTAACTTGTTGATTAAGAACCTATTAAGGAAAGATTCACAAAATCGTTACTCTATGATTAAAAACAATATGAGGTGTATGCATTTGAACGAAACATTGTGCATGACTTCGATAATATATGATGAAGTTGTAAATGCATAATTTATTTCGCTGCTTTCTAATAAAGAATAGTTTGCATCTACCTATCGCTCTATATCGGTGGACATATCGGGCTAGATATCGGTCATATCGATCGATATTTTGGACCATATCGAATGATATGTTGGAAAATGATATTTACCGAGTGATATGTTATGTCTATATCAATAGGGCCCTGAAAGTGATATGTCGGCCTATATATCGGTTGTATCGGCCTAGATTTAAAAGCTTGGAAGTGAGGGAGAGGAAAATGAGAGGCAAATGGCAAATAATGTAATGCGAGGGATAAGACTTTGTGATGGTACTTGGTATGTCTTGACTTGTGCGTAGACTCCCAGGCAACGGCGCCAGGAATCCTTCTTGCTACCTCTTGAGCACTGCGTTGGTTTTCCATTGAAGAGGAAAGGGTGATGCAGCAAAGTAGCGTAAGTATTTCCCTCAGTTTTTGAGAACCAAGGTATCAACCCAGTAGGAGGCCACACGCAAGTCCCTCATACCTACACAAACAAATAAGAACCTCACAACCAATGCGACAAAGGGGTTGTCAATCCCTTCACGGTCACTTATGAGAGTGAGATCTGATAGAGATAATAATGATAAGATAAATATTGTTGGTATTTTTATGATATAGATTGAAAGTAAAGATTGCAAAGTAAAAATAGATTGGAAACTTATATGATGGGGAATAGACCCAGGGGCCATAGGTTTCACTAGTGGCTTCTTTGAAGATAGCATAAGTATTACAGTGGGTGAACGAATTACTGTCGAGCAATTGATAGAAAAGCGAATAATTATGAGAATATCTATGCATGATCATGTATATAGGCATCACGTCCATGACAAGTAGACCGACTTCTGCCTGCATCTACTACTATTACTCCACACATCGACCGCTATCCAGCATGCATCTAGAGTATTAGGTTCATAAGAACAGAGTAACGCCTTAGGTAAGATGACATGATGTAGAGGGATAAACTCAAGCAATATGATATAAACCCCATCTTTTTATCCTCGATGGCAACAATACAATACGTGTCGTTTCCCCTTCTGTCACTGGGATAGAGCACCGCAAGATTGAACCCAAAGCTAAGCACTTCTCCCATTGCAAGAAAGATCAATCTAGTAGGCCAAACCAAACTGATATTTAGAAGAGACTTGCAAAGATAACCAATCATGCATAAAAGATTTCAGAGAGGAATCAAATATTGTTCATAGATAGACTTGATCATAAACCCACAATTCATCGGATCTCGACAAACACACCGCCAAAGAGTTACATCAAATAGATCTCCAAGAAGATCAAGGAGAACTTTGTATTGAGATCCAAAGAGATAGAATAAGCCATCTAGCTAATAACTATGGACCTGAAGGTCTGAAGTAAACTACTCACACATCATCAGAGAGGCCATGGAGTTGATGTAGAGGCCCTCCGTGATTGATGCCCCCTCCGGCGGAGCTCCAGAAAAGGCCCCAAGATGGGATCTCTTGGGTACAGAAGGTTTCGGCGGTGGAAATAGGGTTTCGTGGTGCTCCTGGATGTTTTCGGGGTATGTGAACATATATAGGAGGAAGAGGTAGGTCGGTTGAGCGACGAGGGGCCCACGAGGGGGAGGGCGCGCCCCCTGCCTCGTGGCCACCTCGTTGGTTGCTTGACTTCCACTCCAAGTCCTCTGGATCACGTTTATTCCAAAAATCACGCTCCCGAAGGTTTCATTCCGTTTGGACTCCGTTTGATATTCCTTTTCTGCGAAACACTGAAATTGGCAAAAAAACAACAATTTGCACTGGGCCTTGGGTTAATAGGTTAGTCCCAAAAATAATATAAAAGTGTAAAATAAAGCCCATTAACATCCAAAACAGAATCAAAAATTATAGATATGTTAGAGACGTATCAGCAACCCCAAGCTTAATTCATGCTCGTCCTCGAGTAGGTAAATGATAAAAACAGAATTTTTGATGTGGAATGCTTTCTAGCTTGTTCTTCAATGTATTTCTCTCTATTGTGGCATGAATGTTCAGATCCGAAAGATTCAAGATAAAAGTTTTTTGTTGACATAAAAATAGTAATACTCCAAGTGTGCTAATCAAGCAATTATGTCTTATCAAAATACCATAGCCAAAGAAAATTTATCCCTACAAAATGATATAGTTTGGCTATGCTTCATTTTCGTCACACAAAATGCTCCCATCATGCACAACCCCAATGACAAGCCAAGCAATTGTTTCATACTTAGCCTTTTCAAACTCTTTCAACTTTTACGCAATATATGAGCGCAAGCCATGGATATAGCACTATGGGTGGAATAGAATATGATGATTGAGGTTGTGTGGGAAGACAAAAAGGGAGAAAGTCTCACATTGATGCGGCTAATCAATGGGCTATGGAGATGCCCACCGATTCATGTCAATGCAAGGAGTAGGGATTGCCATGCAACGGATGCACTAGAGCTATAAATATATGAAATCTCATCAAAGAAACTAAGTGGGTGTACATCCAACTTTCTTGCTCACGAAGACCTAGGGCATTTGAGGAAGCCCATCATTGGAATATACAAGCCAAGTTCTATATGAAAAATTCCCACTAGTATATGAAAGAAACAAAAAAAGAGACTCTCTATCATGAAGATCATGGTGCTACTTTGAAGCACAAGTGTGTAAAAAGGATAGTAACATTGTCCCTTCTCTCTTTTTCTCTCATTTTTTTATTTGGGCCTTCTTTTCTCTTTTTTATGGCCTCTTTTTTTATTTATTTATTTTTCGTCCGGAGTCTCATCCCGACTTGTGGTGGAATCATAGTCTCCATCATCCTTTCCTCACATGGGACAATGCTCTAATGATGATCATCACACTTTTATTTACTTACAACTCAAGAATTACAACTCGATACTTAGAACAAAATATGACTCTATGTGAATGCCTCCGGCAGTGTACCGGGATTGCGATGAATCAAGAGTGACATGTATGAAAAATTTGAGCATGGTGGCTTTGCCACAAATATGATGTAAACTACATGATCATGCAAAGCAATATGACAATGATGATGCGTGTCATAATAAATGGAACGGTGGAAAGTTGCATGGCGATATATCTCGGAATGGCTATGGAAATGCCATAATAGGTAGGTATGGTGGCTGTTTTGAGGAAGATATAAGGAGGCTTATGTGTGATAGAGTGTATCATATCACGGGGTTTGGATGCACCGGCGAAGTTTGCACCAACTCTCAAGGTGAGAAAGGGCAATGCACGGTACCGAAGAGGCTAGCAATGATGGAAGGGTGAGAGTGCGTATAATCCATGGACTCAACATTAGTAATAAAGAACTCACTTATTTATTGCAAAAATCTACAAGTCATCAAAACCAAGCACTACGCGCATGCTCCTAGGAGGATAGATTGGTAGGAAAAGACCATCGCTCGTCCCCGACCGCCACTCATAAGGAAAGCAATCAGAGGACACCCCATGCTTCAAATTTGTCACATAACCTTTACCATGCGTGCATGCTACGGGACTTGCCAACTTCAACACAAGTATTCATCAATTTCACAATTACTCAACTAGCACACCTCTAATATTACCACCTTTATATCTCAAAACCATCTATCAAGTATCCAACTTCTCTTAGCATTTAAAATTTATAACCAAAGTAAATTACCATGTTGTTCTAAAAGACTCTCAAAATGATATAAGTGAAGCATGAGAGATCAATTATTTCTATAAAATAGAACCACCGTCGTGCTCTAAAAGATATAAGCGAAGTAAAAGAGCAAAAAATTATCCAACTCAAAAGATATAAGTGAACCACATAGAGTATTCTAATAAATTCCAATTCATGTGTGTCTCTCCCAAAAGGTGTGTACAACAAGGATGATTGTGGTAATCGATGGACGAAGATGAAAGAGGGGATGCCTTCCGGGGCATCCCCAAGCTTAGGCTTTTGGTTGTACTTGAATTTTACCTTGGTGTTCCTTGGGCATCCCCAAGCTTAGGCTCTTTCCACTCCTTGTTCCATAATCCATCGAATCTTTACCCAAAACTTGAGAACTTCACAACACAAAACTTAAAAGAAAATCTTCGTCAGCTCCGTTAGTAAAAGAAAACAAACCACCACTTCAAGGTACTGTAATGAACTCATTGTTTATTTATATTGGTGTTAAACCTACTTTATTACAACTTCTCTATGGTTCATAAACTCTATTACTAGTCATAGATTCATCAAAATAAGCAAACAACACACGAAAAACAGAATCTGTCAAAAACAGAACAGTCTGTAGTAATCTGTAGGTTTAGAATACTTATGGAACCCCAAAAATTCTAAAATAAATTTCTGGACGTGAGGAATTTATCTATTAATCATCTTAAAAAATAATTAACTAAATATCACTCTCCAATAAAAAATGGCAGCAATTCTCGTGAGCGCTAAAGTTTCTATTTTTTACAGCAAGATCGCAAACACTTTCCCCAAGTCTTACCAAAGGTTCTACTTGGCACAAACACTAACTAAAAGCATAAAACAATATCTAAACAGAGGCTAGATGAATTATTTATTACTAAACAGAATCAAAAGTCAAGAAACAGAAATAAAATTGGGTTGCCTCCCAACAAGCGCTATTGTTTAACGCCCCAGCTAGGCGTAAAAGCAAGGATATATCTAGGTATTGTTATCTTTGGTATGCAATCCATAAGTGGCTCTCATAATATATTCATAAGGTAATTTAATTTTCTCTCTAGGAAAGTGTTCCATGCCCTTCCTTAACGGAAATTGGAATATAATATTCCCTTCCTTCATATCAATAATTGCACCAATCGTTCTAAGGAAAGGTCTACCAAGAATAATAGGGCATGTAGGATTGCAATCTATATCAAGGACAATGAAATCTACGGGCACATAATTCCTATTTTCAACAATAAGAACATCATTAATTCTTCCCATAGGTTTCTTAATGGTGGAATCTGCAAGATGCAAGTTTAAAGAACAATCATCAAATTCACGGAAACCTAACAAATCACACAAAGTTTTAGGAATTGTGGAAACACTAGCACCCAAATCACATAAAGCAAAGCATTCATGATCTTTAATCTTAATTTTAATAGTAGGTTCCCACTCATCATGAAGTTTTCTAGGGATAGCAGAAACTTCCAATTCAAGCTTTTCTTCATAAGATTGCATTAAAGCATCAACAATATGTTTAGTAAAAGCTTTATTTTGACTACAAGCATGCGGAGAATTTAGCATGGATTGCAACAAGGAAATACAATCTATTAAAGAACAATTATCATAATTAACTTCCTTGAAATCCAAGATAGTGAGTTCATTGCTATTTAAAGTTTTGACCTCTCCAATCCCACTTTTATCAATTTTTGCATCAAGATCTAAAATCTCTGAATCAATGGGAAGCCCTCTAACTAAAGTTGACTCATCTCTAGTCCCATCATTATCAAGATTAATAGGGGACACATCAATAACTTTTATGTAATGCCCTCGATGCGGCTATATATCCCACGTGTCGAAGCACGACTTAGAGGCATAACCGCATTGAAAGCAATGTCGCAAGTGAGGTAATCTTCACACAACCCATGTAATACATAAGGGAAAGATACATAGTTGGCTTACAATCTCCACTTCACACAATTACATGAATAAAGCATTACATCAACCAGATACAGTCAAGGTCCGACTACGGAACGAAAATAAAAGAAGACTACCCCAAATGTTACATAGATCCCCGATCGTCCCAACTGGGCTCCACTACTGATCAACTAGAACGAAACAACACAAAGGACAAGATCTTCAATGAGCTCCTCCTTGAGCTCGGTTGCGTCACCTGCACGGTCTCATCGACACCTGCAAGCTGGTTTTGGAAGTATCTGTGAGTCACGGGAACTCAGCAATCTCACACCCTCGCGATCAAGACTATTTAAGCTTATAGGAAGGGTAAAAGGTATGAGGTGGAGCTACAACAATCGACCAACATATATGGTGGCTAACATATTCGCAAAAGAGAGCGAGGAGAGAAGGCAACAGCACAGTCGAACAACTATGATCAAGAAGTGATCCTAGAACAACCTACGTCAAGCATAACTCCAACACCGTGTTCACTTTCCGGACTCCGCCGAGAAGAGACCATCACGGTTACACACACGGTTGATGTATTTTAATTAAGATCAACTTCAGGTTTTCTACAACTGGACATTAACAAATTCCCGTCTGCCCATAACCGCGGGCACGGCTTTCGAAAGTTCAATCCCTGCAGGGGTGTCCCAACTTAGCCCATCACAAGCTCTCACGGTCAACAAAGGATATTCCTTCTCCCAAGACAATCCGATCAGACTCGGCATCCCGGTTACAAGACATCCTCGACAATGGTAAAACAAGTCCAGCAAAGCCGCCCGAATGTGCCAACAAATCCCGATAGGAGCTGCACATATCTCGTTCTCAAGGCACACTCAGATGAGACATCCTATGAGTAAAACCAACCCTCAAGTTGCCCCGAGGTGGCCCCGCAGTCTACTCGGTTCGGACCAACACTTAGAAGCACTGGCCCCGGGGGGGTTAATAAAGATGACCCTTGAGTCTACAGAACCCAAGGGAAGGTGGTAGGTTGTTAGTAAAAATGGTAAAACCAAGGTTGGGCCTTGCTGGAGGAGTTTTATTCAAGGAGAACTATCAAGGGGTTCCCATTATAACCCAACCGTGTAAGGAACGCAAAATCCGGGAACATAACACCGATATGACGGAAACTAGGGCGGCAAGAGTGGAACAAAACACCAGGCATAAGGCCGAGCCTTCCACCCTTTACCAAGTATATAGGTGCATTAATTAAATAAGAGATATAGTGATATCCCAACAAAATATCCATGTTCCAACATGGAACAAACTCCAATCTTCACCTGCAACTAACAGCTAAGAGGGGCTGAGCAAAGCGGTAACATAGCCAAACAACAGTTTGCTAGGACATGGTGGGTTAGAGGCCTGGCTCAAAAATATGGGAGGCATGATAAGCAAGTGGTAGGTATCGCAGCATAGGCATAGCAAAAGAGCGAGCAACTAGCAAGCAAAGATAGAAGTGATTTCGAGGGTATGGTCATCTTGCCTGAAATCCCGCAAGGAAGAAGAACGAGTCCATGAAGAAGACAAATGGACGTAGTCGAACGGTTCCTCACAAACGCGACGTTATCGGAACCAACCCGAAGAAGCAACACCGGAAAGAAGCACACAACATAGTAAACAACCAACACACGAACATGGTATGATATGCGGGATGCGGTATGTGATGCATATGCATGAATTGGAAAGGAATGATTGAACCTGGCCTCAACTTGGAAATCCAAGAGTGCCACTAGAAAGGTGAGATGATTTCGGTCGAAATCGATATAAAGATCGCCGGAATCGGATGCACGGTTTGGAAATGGCAAGCAAAACAAATATGGCACCGGTCTGCGATAATCAGCAAGAGGCCATCTAAATGCATCAAGAACAGCATGCTACAGCACTTCAACATAGCAACAAAATACATGGCAGGGATCCACTCATGATGCTTGAAAAAAGATGAACACTGAGCTACGGCTAATTCACTCATTAACAGGTTCAAACAAGCATGGCAAAAGTGCAAAAGATAACAGGTTTCAGACTTGGTGAAATTAACAACATGTCAGGAACTTATCATCAGGAAGCAATGTTTAGAGCATGATAACTACATGCTACAGGAACACATCAAGGCAGAGCAAGGCATGGCATGAAGCTACTCAAAGCATATAACAAAAGTCCCTTAGTGACCATGAGCCAAAAGGGATCAGAAAATACAATTGCAAGCATGTGAACATAGCAAAAATAATAAACAGATTCAGACTTAGTGAAAAACTGGAGCATGCAAAACAGATTAACAAGTAGGCATGTTTACGACCTCGATGCACTCACTACGAGGCATTGCATGTCAAACTAAGCATACACCCATCAAGAAGACATGGCATAGGATCTAGACATGGCAAGAACAACAACATAGCATGCACGGATCCACAACAACAAGCTCGGCAAAATCGCTAAACATGTTAACAATCTGCAGGAACATATTATAGAAAAAGTAGAGCTTGATTGACTCAAGCTAGGGTGCTCCATAATTGCAAATAAAGACATGGATGGATAGAGCACCACAATATTAACAAAACATCCTTACTGATCATCCTCAAAAGAGGCACGGATCACTAGGAAACAACATGAACATATGGCATAAAAACAAAAATAGAACAAGGACTTGGTGAAATTCTAAGTCCCTGAAATCAACATCATTGAGTAAGCTACTTTGCATTCTTGTGGTAGTCACCACAAAGATCAAAAAAATACATGGCATACACCCCTGTAAAGATGACATGGCATTCTACAAAACACATGTAGAGCTCAGGATCATAGCATGTACACATTAATCATGGCAAAAATGACAAAAGGCCATTTGCTGAAACAGATCTGAGACTATCATCACATAGCCGTCTTCCAACAGCATTTCGGGCATCAAGATGAGCTCAAATGGAAATGGTGCAATGAGATCAAAGTATGTACTCGTCGAGACGAACATTTTGATATGCTACACGCATAAATTGGAGCTACGATGAGGAAGTTATGATGCGATGGAATATGCATAAAATTACTGGAAACTGGGACTTGGTAGAAATATACCCTCGCGACAAAAATCACCGGGAGTGGGCCGGCGGGGACATAGCTGAGCCGCAGGGAGGTTGGGTCGTGCTGGCGTGATGCGGGCCAAGTCCCACGCGGGGAGGTGGCGGCGTCCTCCCGTGCTCCTCACAGGCAGGAAGCCATGGTGGTGGTGCAGAGGACAAGGGACGCGGGCGGCAGCAGGGTGGCTTCCTCCGGTGACGACAGCGTTTGCGGAGGCCGGGAATGGATGCGGCGGAGGGCGCCGAGGACGGATCCGGGCGTAGCTTCTCCGGATCCAGTCAGAGGGGAGAGGACCGGGACTCCGGCGGTTGGTGGCATTGGTCGACGGCGAAGAAAAACGGCGGCGGCAGCATGCTCCGGCGACGGGGGCACGACGGAGTGAGGAGGCGCGGTGAGCGGCGAGCAGCGTACCGGGCCGGGAGCGCCGGATCTGGGTAGCGGTGGGCCCGGCGGCGGCGGAGCGGGCAGGAACCGGCGGAGTGACACGTGGCACGACGCGGTTGGGTGCGGGCGACGGCGGCGCTGACGTGGCAGCCCATGTTTGGCCGGGGCAACGTGGAGGGGAGCGGCGGACATGTCCGGCGCGGCGCAGATGCGTCTGGACACGCGGAAGAGGAGTGGATCTAGGTTTAGACCCGGATTTCGGGGGAGATGCACATATTTATAGGTAGGGGGAGCTAGGAGAGTCCAAATGAAGTGCGGTTTTCGGCCACGCGATCCTGATTGAACGACCGAGATGATGGAGGGGGTTTAGGTGGGTTTTGGGCCACTTTGGAGGGGTGTTGGGCTGCAACACACACGAGGCCTTTTCGGTCCCTCGGTTAACCGTTGGAGTATCAAACGAAGTCCAAAAGGTACGAAATTTGGCAGGCGGTCTACCGATAGTAAACCAAGGCCGCATGACAAGTCTCGGTCCAATCCGAAAACATTTAACACCCGCACACGAAAAGAGGTAGAAAGGGACATCAGAGGACATAGGAGCGCCGGATTGCAAAACGGACAACAGGGAAAATGCTCGGATGCATGAGACGAACACGTATGCAAATGCAATGCACATGATATGACATGCATGACACGCAAGCAATGACAAGGCAACAACAGCGAATAACTGGAGGACACCTGGCACATCGGTCTTGGGGCGTTACATTTTAGATCTTCATCCTTATTATCATGGAAACTAGAAGAACACGCTTTTATGGAGCAATCTTTTTTAGCACGCATCCTAGTGGTTCTTTCTTCGCACTCATTAATGGAAATTCTCATCGCTTTGAGAGATGCATTGATATCATGCTTAGGTGAAATAGATCTAAGTTTCAAAGAATCGACATCAAGAGAAATTCTATCCACGTTCCTAGCCAACTCATCAATCTTAGACAATTTTTCTTCAATCAAAGTATTGAAACTCTTTTGTGAACTAATAAATTATTTAATATTAGATTCAAAATCAGAGGGCATCTTATTCTAATTTCCATAATAATTGTTGTAGGAATTACCATAATTATTAGAGGAATTACTAGGAAACGGCCTAGGATTAAAATTACTTCTATATGCGTTATTACCAAAATTGTTCCTACCAACAAAATTCACATACATAGATTCATTATTATTCTCAATCAAAGTAGACAAAGGCATATCATTAGGATCAAAATAAACACTTTTATTAGCAAACAATTTCATAAGTCCATCCATCTTTCCACTCAAAACATTGATTTCTTCTATAGCATGCACCTTTTTATTAGTAGATCTTTCAGTATGCCATTGAGAATAACTAACCATGATATTATCTAGGAGTTTAGTAGCTTCTCCTAAAGTGATTTCCATAAAAGTGCCTCCCGCGGACGAATCTAAAAGATTTCTAGAAGCAAAGTTCAATCCGGCATAAATTTTTTGTATAATCATCCAAAGATTCAAACCATGTGTAGGGCAATTACGTTTAATTAATTTCATCCTCTCCCAAGCTTGTGCAACATGTTCATGATCAAGTTGCTTAAAATTCATAATATCATTTCTAAGAGTGATGATCTTAGCGGGAGGAAAATACTTAGAGATAAAAGCATCTTTGCACTTATTCCATGAATCAATACAATTTTTAGGCAAAGATGAAAACCAAGTTTTAGCACGATCTCTAAGGGAAAATAGGAATAGCTTCAGTTTAACAATATCATTATCCACATCTTTCTTATTTTGCATATCACATAAAACAACAAAGTTGTTTAGATGGGTAGCGGCATCTTCACTAGGAAGGCCGGAAAACGGATCCTTCATGACAAGATTCAGCAAAGCAGCATTAATTTCACAAGATTCAGCATCTGTAAGAGGAGCAATCGTAGTGCTAATAAAATCATTATTATTGGTATTGGAAAAGTCACACAACTTAGTATTATCTTGAGCCATCGTGACGAGCAAGCAATCCAACACACAAGCAAACAAGAGACAAGCAAAAAGAGGCAAACTGGAAAAGAGAAGGGGAACGGCAAAAGAGGGTGAATAAAACGGCAAGGGTGAAGTGGGGGAGAGGAAAACGAGAGGAAAATGGCAAATAATGTAATGCGAGGGATAATAGTTTGTGATGGTACTCGGTATGTCTTGACTTGTGCGTAGACTCCCCGGCAATGGCGCCAGAAATCCTTCTTGCTACCTCTTGAGCACTTTGTTGGTTTTCCCCTTAAGAGGAAAGGGTGATGCAGCAAAGTAGCGTAAGTATTTCCCTTAGTTTTTGAGAACCAAGGTATCAATCCAGTAGGAGGCCACACGCAAGTGCCTCGTACCTACACAAACAAATAAGAACCGCGCAACCAACGCGATAAAGGGGTTGTCAATCCCTTCACGGTCACTTACGAGAGTGAGATCTGATAGAGATAATAATGATATGAAAAATATTTTTGGTATTTTTATGATATAGATTGAAAGTAAAGATTGCAAAGTAAAAATAGATTGGAAACTTATATGATGGGGAATAGACCCGGGAGCCATAGGTTTCACTAGTGGCTTCTCTCAAGATAGCATAAGTATTACAGTGGGTGAACGAATTACTGTCGAGCAATTGATAGAAAAGCGAATAATTATGAGAATATCTAGGCATGATCATGTATATAGGCATCACGTCCGTGACAAGTAGACCGACTCCTTCCTGCATCTACTACTATTACTCCACACATCGACCGCTATCCAGCATGCATCTAGAGTATTAAGTTCATAAGAACAGAGTAACGCCTTAGGTAAGATGACATGATGTAGAGGGATAAACTCAAGCAATATGATATAAACCCCATATTTTTATCCTCGATGGCAACAATACAATACGTGTTGTTTCCCTTTCTGTCACTGGGATTGAGCACCGCAAGATTGAACCCAAAGCTAAGCACTTCTCCCATTGCAAGAAAGATCAATCTAGTAGGCCAAACCAAACTGATAATTCGAAGAGACTTGCAAAGATAACCAATCATGCATAAAAGATTTCAGAAAAGAATCAAATATTGTTCATAGATAGACTTGATCATAAACCCACAATTCATCGGATCTCGACAAACACACCGCCAAAGAGTTACATCGAATAGATCTCCAAGAAGATCAAGGAGAACTTTGTATTGAGATCCAAAGAGATAGAAGAAGCCATCTAGCTAATAACTATGGACCCGGAGGTCTGAAGTAAACTACTCACACATCATCGGAGAGGCCATGGAGTTGATGTAGAGGGCCTCCATGATCGATGCCCCCTTCGGCGGAGCTCTGGAAAAGGCCTCAATATGGGATCTCTTGGGTACAGAAGGTTGCGGCGGTGGAAATAGGGTTTCGTGGTGCTCCTGGATGTTTTCGGGGTATGTGAACATATATAGGAGGAAGAAGTAGGTCGGCTGAGCCACGAGGGGGAGGGCGCGCCCCCTGCCTCGTGGCCACCTCGTTGGTTGCTTGACGTCCACTCCAAGTCCTCTGGATCATGTTTGTTCCAAACATCACACTCCCGAAGGTTTCATTCCGTTTGGACTCCGTTTGATATTCCTTTTCTGCAAAACACTGAAATAGGCAAAAAAAGAGCAATTTGCACTGGGCCTTGGGTTAATAGGTTAGTCCCAAAAATAATATAGAAGTGTAAAATAAAGCCCATTAACATCCAAAACAGATAATATAATAGCATGGAACAATCAAAAATTATAGATACGTTGGAGACGTATCACTCATCCGGTGTGCCCTGAGAACGAGATATGTGCAGCTCCTATCGGGATTTGTCGGCACATTCGGGTGGCTTTGCTGGTCTTGTTTTACCATTGTCGAGATGTCTTGTAACCGGGATTCCGAGACTAATCGGGTCGTTCCGGGAGAAGGAATATCCTTCATTGACCGTGAGAGCTTGTGATGGGCTAAGTTGGACACCCCTGCAGGGTATAAACTTTCGAGAGCCGTGCCTGTGGTTATGTGGCAGATGGGAATTTGTTAATATCCGGTTGTAGAGAACTTGACACTTGACTTAATTAAAATGAATCAACCGCGTGTGTAGCCTTGATGGTGTCTTTTCGGCGGAGTCCGGGAAGTGAACATGGTTTTGGCTTATGTTGAACGTAAGTAGATTCAGGATCACTTCTTGATCACTTCTAGCTTCTCGACCGTTGCGTAGCTTCTCATCTTACTCTTATTTGCGTATGTTAGCCACCATATTTGCTTATCACTTATTCAGCTCCACCTCACTACCTTATCCTACCCATAAGCTTAAATAGTCTTGATCTCGCGGGCGTGAGATTGCTGGGTCCTCGTGACTCGCGGATACTTCCAAACAGTTGCAGGTCCGATGATACCAGTGCAGGTGATGCTACTGAACTCAAGTGGGAGTTCGAAGGGGACCTTGGTCGTTACTATGTTTCGTTTCCTGATGATCAGTAGTGGAGCCCAGTTGGGACGATCGGGGATCTAGCATTTGGGGTTGTCTTCTTTTATTTTGGTTCCATAGTCGGACCATGATTGTACTCTGGATGATGTATGTTTAACTTGTTATTTGTGTGAAGTGGAGATTGTAAGCCAACTCACTATCCCTTTCTTATTCCGTACATGGGCTTGTGTGAAGATTACCCCTCTTGCGACAAAACCACCATGTTGTTATGCCTCTAAGTCATGCCTGAACACGTGGGAGATATAGCCGCATCGTGGGCGTGACAAGTTGGTAACCAGAGCCATCCCCGACTTAGGAGCGCCTTGCTTGATCGAATCGTTGATGTTGTGGAGTCTAGAAAAAAATGTTTTGAGTCTTAGGATTATATATATCGGAGAGTAGGATTCTTTTTACTCCTCAGTCCCCTTGTCGCTCTGGTGAGGCCTCCTGACGTAGATGTTTTGTCTTTCCTCTCCTCAAATTTTCACGATTTGTTTTTTGATCACGCAGGTATCTTGGGATCGTTCCGCTATTCTTGTGACAAGAACATTGTTCTTGGTGCCTCCTGACATTTAGGGGTTGTGGCAGTGTCCCGGGGAGTTGGGCTCCGAGGTGTTGTCATCACAATTCTATCGTTGCAGATTTGGAATACCTGAGTTCGCCGACATCGAAAATCTCTTTTATGCAGTTGTTGGTGAGATAACCTCGACGCCACCTAGTACTGGGGCGGGAGTTCGGGAGTATTGCCATAACTCATATAACGAATGCTTTTCGAAGGTTGAGGTACATGATTTCCGAAGGTTTCTTGGTTATGTGTTGAAGGATGGATACAGCTGGATGTAGGGATTGTTAGTTTGGGTGAGATATTATGCTTCCTCTATATCCCCAACACCTGATTGCATAACCAAAAAGTTTCGGGAGTTTATAAGTGGAAATTCAAGTAGCTCCTAGGTAAATCTCTATCATATGTATTTGTTCCGGCTTATTCTTCAAGCCAAATCCTTTTTTGTTTTGAGTTGTGGTATTCGAGTTGCTTTGAAGTCAAATGTGATTCCATGTCTCTTTCTAAACAGTTTCTCATATTTCTATGTGGATGCTAATTCTTCGTGATCATCGAGATTGTCATGTGAATTCTTTCCAACCGGTGCGATTCTCTTCAAGATGATCCTATCATTTTTTCCCATTCGCAAGATCCAATCTTAGTTTTCGTCAACGATGTTTGTTTCATTCGTCCCAAGTTGTCTTTGTTTTTCCCGCCCTCCCACCCTTTTCCTTCAAGGACTCGGATTTCTTAATCAAGTATCATGTTATTGATGGGAAGTCTCTCCATTCTTTTCCGTGAAGGTTCTTATCTGGTGATTCTCGGGAAGATACTAACGGAGCTTCAAGTTTATTATTCCTCGTTCTCTTTTCTTCTCCGGTGGATTCAATTCAAGCTTTGTCGATCATACCCTTTCCTCGATCCAAATGTTTTCTCATGTCGGTGCACCTCTTAATCATCCACTTGTCGCCATTCATCTGTTCTGGAGTACGGAAGATATCTCAAGAGATTCGTATTTCCATTCTTAATATGTTCAGGCTATTTCGAGATCGTTATCTGATTCAAGCCATTTAATTCAACCGGTGCAATCTCTCTTTTAAATCGTTCAACGGTGTATCTTTTGAGTGGGTCTTAACCCACAGGTCTTTTTCTAGGATCTTACCTGACTCTTCTAATTTTTCCGGAGCTATTCTCAAATTCTTTTCAAAGTTTGATGTAAGAATGGATCATCATTGTTCAGATGGTTTCTCCAAGATCTTTCAAATTAATTTCATTGTTGGCTCAACCTCTTCCCTTTTCATTCTCTCGGGGTGTCTCCTCAATTATCATGGTGGTGTTTTTCGTCGTCATTCTCGGATTTGAAGACCGAACAAGAGTTTCTCTTCAATCTTATTTGTTCTCTCAAAGATGCGTTGTTCTAACTTGTTGCCATCCTCTCTTAATTGTTTTCGATTGTGAGAATTCGTTTCACCCATTCGGAGCAATTCAGGAGTCTTTTCAGTTTGATTCTCCGGAGCCCATCATCTCAGAATTATTCATTCCAGCTTTTAGCTCTCGTTCTCCAAATCTTACCGGTGCATCGTTCAAGTACCCTCTAATCAGCTCATGATCTCTTCATTCTCTTGTATCTAAATCCCCTCAAGTATCTTCATTCGTTTTCCAAATTCTTCCCGGTGAATTGTGCCTTTGCTACGTTCATTTTCAATTCTTACGATGGTTCGTTCAAGAGTTCTCTTCCTTGGTTATCATATCAATTCATTCGTTCTTTCCCATCCTACCGGTGGTTCGTTGAAGACCTTCCCAAGTTTGTGCTATATATCTCTTTAATCCTTTTCAATGCGAATAAGTAGTATGTCAAATCCGTTGCTTGCCATCAATTTAAATTGGTGAAGGATATGCATAACTTAATTCTTATTCTTGTTTCATTCAAGTGATTAATTTCTTCTTTCCGGAGTTGTTCATCATATAACATTATCGGTTCGAGATGCTTCATCTTTTCTTTTCGGAGTTTAGAGCTCTCTCAATTATTTCGTCCCAAAGGTCCGTCTAAATCATTGCAAGCTTTCAATTCTTGTTCTCTCAATCTTTGCTTCTTTTCCATCATCCTTTTAATACCGGAGTTCTCACGAAGGCTCAACATGGGGGTTTGTCAAGGATTCCTTCCATTCTACAATTGTTCTTCAAGATTTGTCTCGAAGTTATGATCCGCCAAGCTATACTCTAAAATAAACATGGTGTTCAACACATGTCTTGTTTTGAGGAGTTCAAGCATTCTTCATCTTGCATTCCGAAGTGCAATTCTTTCTCTCTTATCTTTTGAGGTGGTGTTATGTCACTCTTGACAATTTCCCTTCGCGTTTCATGATTCACAAGTTGGCCGAAATGACATATTTTAAACCCATCATTTTCAATTCGTTCATGAGATCCTTTGCAACCCATCAATCTCTTCATTGGAGTTATCTTGGGTTATATTTCACCTAAAGCTTTCCTTAAGGATTGTTGGTATTTATGGTGCTTATAAATGAACCAAGTTCTTCATTTATCCTCCCAGTGAAATAAGCTTCTCATCTCCTTGTTGATATCAATCCAATCTATTGTTTCTGCTAGTGGCAGAATTTCACCTCATAATTTTGAGAAGTTTTCCATAAGCCATTACAAGCTTATTCGTTTCGTTGTTGGTTTTCCAAAAACTCCGTTATAACCTTCTTGGAAGGGTGCTTTCCAAGCTCATATGTGGAAGTAGTTGGCTTTTTATTCTCCATTCTTTTATTTCAATGATCTAACCTCTATTATTTCTCTCGGAGGCTTTGTGATGTTGCTCTCTTCCCTCATCATCTCGAATTGATCATGTGCTTTTCATGCTTATCCATTTAACCGGAGTGTTGTATCCTCTACTCAAGTTCTTTTCATCTTATCAAGTCTTGCATCTCTTTTTAACAGGAGTGTTCTCTGAATTTGTTCTGCCTTGTTCCGCTTTTCTAACGGAGTGTTTTGAACTTCGATCATCTCCATTATATTCTTCTTTCAATTGTTTAGCCTCTCAAGGTTCATTGGTTTCACTCGTTTGTCAAAGAAGCAACTTTGTTTTACCCCTTCCAATTTCGTTTTCTCTCCGGTGCCATCCTAGATCTCGGGATGAGATCCTCTTTTAGTGGTGGAGTGTTGTAACGCCCCGGATGTAACTTTCCATAATTGTAACTCCGACTCTTGCCATTTTCGGCTATGTGTTATGATATTACATTCGTGGTCGGGTTTTTGTCATTCATTTTGCATTTTGTTCATGTCATGCATTTCATATCATGTCATCATGTGCATCTCTTTTGCATACATGTTCGTCTCATGCATCCGGTCATTTTCCCCATTGTCCATTTCGCAATCCGACGCTCTCTCGTGCCCCGTTGGACCCCACTAATCTCGTTTCGTGAGTGGGATAAAAACATTCTCGGAATGGGTCGAGATTTGTCAAGTGGCCTTGGTGCATCACCGGTAGACCGCCTGTCAAATTTCGTTCCATTTGGAGGTCGTTTGATGCCTTAACGATTAACCGGGTAACCGCTAAGGCCCTCTCTTGTTGCAGCCCAACACCCCTCCAAAACAGCCCACTAACCCAGCTAAACCTCCTTCATGCTCTCCGCCGTTGGATCACGATCGTGTGGGCGAAAACCGCACCTCATTTGGACTCTCCTAGCTCACTCTACCTATATAAACACCTCCCCCTCCATTTTTCACAGACGAAACCCTAGCTATCTTCATCCTCACGCCGTCGGACACGTCCATCCCCGCGCCGGACATGTCCGCGCCGCCTCCTTGGGCCAAACCCACCTCGCCACGTCAGCTCCCCCTCCCTCTCTCTCTCCTCCCAACGCGCCGCCGACCGCCGCCGCCCACGGCCGGCCCGTCCCCGCACCCCGCCAGGCCCGCGCGCCGCTCGCACCGCGTTGCGCCCGAGCCGCCCCGCCGCCCGCTCGCCACCGACACTCCGCCGCCCCTGCCCGCGCCAGACCTCGTCGCCGCCCAACCACCTCCGCTGGCATTGCTGCTCGCCGGAACGCCACTGACCGCCGCCCTCGCCGCAGATCCGGTCGGACCGGACCGGATCCGGCCGTCCCGGACCTCCCCAGCCACCTCCCGCGCCTCCACCAGTCTCCTCCTTGCCGGAGCACCTCGCCGGATCCGCCCCGCCGTCACCGGAGCTGGAGTGGGATGAGATCCACCGCTCCCTCCAACCAAACACCGAGTCCCCGTCCCGCACCACTCCATCCCGGAACGACCCGTCCAGTTTTCAGAGGGTATATTTTCTTCCAAGTCTTTTTCCCAATGACATTTTTATGCCCTCTTTGACATGCCATATCTCGATGACCGTAGCTCCGTTTCATGCATATGATATATCAAGATGTTAGTCTCATGATGCTCTTCATGTTAGTGGTATTTGAAGGCATGTTACTGTCCATATCGATGCCATTTTCCTAGTTGCAAGAGTGCTATAAAATGTTAACTGCTGGTTCTTGACAGAACATGGAGATTTGTCATTTTTGTTGCATTTTGTGTGTGCATCTTATGAGCATGATGTCTACACGTTTTTTGAGCTCCATCATGCCATCGTTTCAGAGGTGCAAGTCTTGTATTTTTGTTATCTATGTGGTGACTAGCACAAGCATGCAAAGTAGGCTCCGTGATGTTACTATTTTCAGGCACTTAGGATTTTGCTAAGTCATTTTTCTGATGTTATTTTGATGCCATGTAAACTTATTGCTACCATGAGATCTATGCTTATTTTGAGATACTTCAGTAAGGATGTTTTGAACATGTGGTTATGCTATATCCATTCATGCCTCTGGTTACAATTATGAAGTGCTCTAGATTTTCATTACCATGCTCTAATTTTGCTATATTTTATTCCTCATAGATTGTTAACATGTTAATCAATATTGCCATGTATTTTGCTAGTGAGCCATGCATCCTATGAACTTTCTCTTACCATGTTTAGCTTCATGATGAAGGAAATATGCCCTAGAGGCAATAATATTGTTATTATTTTATTTCCTTATATCATGATAAATGTTTATTATTCATGCTAGAATTGTATTATCCGGAAACATAATACTTGTGTGAATACATAGACAAACCAAAGGTCACTAGTATGCCTCTACTTGACTAGCTCGTTAATCGAAGATGGTTATGTTTCCTAACCATAGACATGTGTTGTCATTTGATTAATGGGATCACATCATTAGGAGAATGATGTGATTGACATGACCCATTCCATTAGCTTAGCATCCGATCGTTTAGTATGTTGCTATTGCTTTCTTCATGACTTATACATGTTCCTATGACTATGAGATTATGCAACTCCCGTTTACCGGAGGAACACTTTGTGTGCTACCAAACGTCACAACGTAACTGGGTGATTATAAAGGAGCTCTACAGGTGTCTCCAAAGGTACATGTTGGCTTGGCGTATTTCGAGATTAGGATTTGTCACTCCGATTGTCGGAGAGGTATCTCTGGGCCCTCCTGGTAATGCACATCACATAAGCCTTGCAAGCATTGCAACTAATGAGTTAGTTGTGAGATGATGTATTACGAAACGAGTAAAGAGACTTGCCGGTAACGAGATTGAACTAGGTATTGAGATACCGACGATCGAATCTCGGGCATGTAACATACCAATGACAAAGGGAACAACGTATGTTGTTATGCGGTCTGACCGATAAAGATCTTCATAGAATATGTAGGAGCCAATATGAGCATCCAGGTTCCGCTATTGGTTATTGACCAGAGACGTGTCTCAGTCATGTCTACATTGTTCTCGAACCCGTAGGGTCCGCACGCTTAAGGTTTCGATGACAGTTATATTATGAGTTTATGCTTTTTGATGTACCGAAGTTTGTTCGGAGTCCCGGATGTGATCACGGACATGACGAGGAGTCTCGAAATGGTCGAGACATAAAGATTGATATATTGGAAGCCTATATTTGGATATCGGAAGTGTTCCGGATGAAATCAAGATTTTACCGGAGTACCAGGAGGTTACCGGAACCCCCGGGGAGGTATATGGGCCTTAGTGGGCTTTAGTGGAAGAGAGGAGAGGTGGCCAGGGTTGGGCCGCGCGCCCCTCCCCCCTAGT
This sequence comes from Triticum aestivum, assembly GCF_018294505.1. Lineage (NCBI taxonomy): Eukaryota > Viridiplantae > Streptophyta > Magnoliopsida > Poales > Poaceae > Triticum > Triticum aestivum. The sequence goes on from NC_057809.1 coordinate 607,796,809, forward strand.
CCGAATAGGACAAGGAGAGGGGGTGGCGCCCCCCCTTCCTTCTCTCTCTCCTCTTTCCCCCTCCCGAATCCTATTCCAACTAGGAAAGGGGGGAATCCTACTCCCAGTGGGAGTAGGACTCCTCCTGGCGCACCCTCCTCTTGGCCGGCCGCACCCCCCCCCCCTTGATCCTTTATATACGGGGGCAGGGGGCACCCCTAGACACACAAGTTGATCCACGTGATCATATTCTTAGCCGTATACGGTACCCCCTTCCACCATAATCCTCGATAATATTGTAGCGGTGCTTAGGCGAAGCCCTGCAACGGTAGTACATCAAGATCGTCACCACGCCGTCGTGCTGACGGAACTCTTCCCCGACACTTTGCTGGATCAGAGTCCGGGGATCGTCATCGAGCTGAACGTGTGCTAGAACTCGGAGGTGCCGTAGTTTCGGTGCTTGATCGGTCGGGCCATGAAGACGTACGACTACATCAATCGCGTTGCGTTAACGCTTCCGTTGTCGGTCTACAAGGGTACGTAGATCACACTCTCCCCTCTCCTTGCTATGCATTACCATGATCTTGCGTGTGCGTAGGAATTTTTTTGAAATTACTACGTTCCCCAACAGTGGCATCCGAGCCAGGTTTTATGTGTTGATGTTATATGCACGAGTAGAACACAAGTGAGTTGCGGGCGATATAAGTCATACTGCTTACCAGCATGTCATACTTTGGTTCGGCGGTATTGTTGGACGAAGCGGCCCGGACCAACATTACGCGTACGCTTACGCGAGACCGGTTCTCCCGACATGCTTTGCACAAAGGTGGCTAGCGGGTGACAGTTTCTCCAACTTTAGTTGAACCGAGTGTGGCTACGCCCGGTCCTTGTGAAGGTTAAAACAACACCAACTTGACAAACTATACTTGTGATTTTGATGCGTAGGTAAGATTGGTTCTTGCTTAAGCCCGTAGCAGCCACGTAAAACTTGCAACAACAAAGTAGAGGACGTCTAACTTGTTTTTGCAGGGCATGTTGTGATGTGATATGGTCAAGACATGATGCTAAATTTTATTGTATGAGATGATCATGTTTTGTAACCGAGTTATCGGCAACTGGCAGGAGCCATATGGTTGTCGCTTTATTGTATGCAATGCAATCGCGCTGTAATGCTTTACTTTATCACTAAGCGGTAGCGATAGTCGTGGAAGCATAAGATTGGCGAGACGACAACGATGCTACGATGGAGATCAAGGTGTCGCGCTGGTGACGATGGTGATCACGATGGTGCTTCGAAGATGGAGATCACAAGCACAAGATGATGATGGCCATATCATATCACTTATATTGATTGCATGTGATATTTATCTTTTATGCATCTTATCTTGCTTTGATTGACGGTAGCATTATAAGATGATCTCTCACTAATTATCAAGAAGTGTTCTCCCTGATTATGCACCGTTGAGAAAGTTCTTCGTGCTGAGACACCACGTGATGATCGGGTGTGATAGGCTCTACGTTCAAATACAATGGGTGCAAAACAGTTGCACATGCGGAATACTCAGGTTATACTTGACGAGCCAAGCATATACAGATATGGCCTCGGAACACGGAGACCAAAAGGTCGAGCGTGAATCATATAGTAGATATGATCAACATAGTGATGTTCACCAATGAAACTACTCCATCTCACGTGATGATCGGACATGGTTTAGTTGATTTCGATCACATAATCACTTAGAGGATTAGAGGGATGTCTATCTAAGTGGGAGTTCTTAAGTAATATGATTAATTGAACCTAAATTTATCATGTATTTAGTACCTGATAGTATCTTGCTTATTTATGTTTGACTGTAGATAGATGGCCCGTGCTGTTGTTTCGTTGAATTTTAATGCGTTCCTTGAGAAAGCAAAGTTGAAAGATGATGGTAGCAATTACACAGACTGGGTCCGTAACTTAGGATTATCCTCATTGCTGCATAGAAGAATTACGTCCTGGAAGCACCGCTGGGTGCCAGGCCTGCTGCTGGAGCAACACCAGATGTTATGAACGTCTGGCAGAGCAAAGCTGATGACTACTCGATAGTTCAGTGTGCCATGCTTTACGGCTTAGAATCGGGACTTCAACGACGTTTTGAATGTCATGGAGCATATGAGATGTTCCAGGAGTTGAAGTTGATATTTCAAGCAAATGCCCGGATTGAGAGATATGAAGTCTCCAATAAGTTCTATAGCTGCAAGATGGAAGAGAACAGTTCTGTCAGTGAGCATATACTCAAAATGTCTGGGTATAATAATCACTTGATTCAATTGGGAGTTAATCTTCCAGATGATTGCGTCATTGACAGAATTCTCCAATCACTACCACCAAGCTATAAGAGCTTCACGATGAACTATAATATGCAAGGGATGAATAAGACTATTCCCGAGCTCTTCGCAATGCTGAAAGCTGCGGAGGTAGAAATCAAGAAGGAGCATCAAGTGTTGATGGTCAACAAGACCACTACTTTCAAGAAAAAGGGCAAAGGGAAGAAGAAGGGGAACTTCAAAAAGAACAGCAAGCAAGTTGCTACTCAAGAGAAGAAACCCAAACCTGGACCTAAGCCTGAAACTGAGTGCTTCTACTGCAAGCAAACCGGTCACTGGAAGCGGAACTGCCCCAAGTATTTGGCGGATAAGAAGGATGGCAAGGTGAACAAAGGTATATGTGATATACATGTTATTGATGTGTACCTTACTAATACTCGCAGTAGCACCTGGGTATTTGATACTGGTTCTGTTGCTAATATTTGCAACTCGAAACGGGGACTACGGATTAAGCGAAGATTGGCTAAGGACGAGGTGACGATGCGCGTGGGAAATGGTTCCAAAGTCGATGTGATCGCAGTCGGCATGCTACCTCTACATTTACCTTCGGGATTAGTATTAGACCTAAATAATTGTTATTTGGTGCCAGCGTTAAGCATGAACATTATATCTGGATCTTGTTTGATGCGAGACGGTTATTCATTTAAATCAGAGAATAATGGTTGTTCTATTTATATGAGTAATATCTTTTATGGTCATGCACCCTTAAAGAGTGGTCTATTCTTATTAAATCTCGATAGTAGTGACACACATATTCATAGTGTTGAAGCCAAAAGATGCAGAGTTGATAATGATAGTGCAACTTATTTGTGGCACTGCCGTTTGGGTCATATAGGTATAAAGCGCATGAAGAAACTCCATACTGGTGGGCTTTTGGAACCACTTGATTATGAATCACTTGGTACTTGCGAACCGTGCCTTATGGGTAAGATGACAGAAACACCGTTCTCCGGTACTATGGAGAGAGCAACAGATTTATTGGAAATCATACATACAGATGTATGTGGTCCGATGAATGTTGAGGCTCGTGGCGGATATCGTTATTTTCTCACCTTCACAGATGACTTAAGTAGATATGGGTATATCTACTTAATGAAACATAAGTTTGAATGTTTGAAAAGTTCAAAGAATTTCAGAGTGAAGTTGAAAATCATCGTAACAAGAAAATAAAATTCTTACGATCTGATCGTGGAGGAGAATATTTGAGTTACGAGTTTGGGTACATTTGAAACAATGTGGAATAGTTTCGCAACTCACGCCACCCGGAACACCACAGCGTAATGGTGTGTCCGAACGTCGTAATCGTACTTTACTAGATATGGTGCGATCTATGATGTCTCTTACTGATTTACCGCTATCATTTGGGGGATATGCTCTAGAGACGGCCGCATTCACGTTAAATAGGGCACCATCAAAATCCGTTGAGACGACGCCTTATGAACTGTGGTTTGGCAAGAAACCAAATTTGTCGTTTCTGAAAGTTTGGGGCTGCGATGCTTATGTGAAAAAGCTTCAACCTGATAAGCTTGAACCCAAATCGGAGAAATGTGTCTTCATAGGATATCCAAAGGAAACTATTGGATACACCTTCTATCACAGATCCGAAGGCAAGACTTTTGTTGCTAAACTCTCGGTAATGCACATCACATAAGCCTTGCAAGCATTGCAACTAATGAGTTAGTTGTGAGATGATGTATTACGAAACGAGTAAAGATACTTGCCGGTAACGAGATTGAACGAGGTATTGAGATACCGACGATCGAATCTCGGGCAAGTAACATACCGATGACAAAGGGAACAACGTATGTTGTTATGCGGTCTGACCGATAAAGATCTTCGTAGAATATGTAGGAGCCAATATGAGCATCCAGGTTCCGCTATTGGTTATTGACCGGAGACGTGTCTCATTCATGTCTACATTGTTCTCGAACCCGTAGGGTCCGCACGCTTAAGGTTTCGATGACAGTTATATTATGAGTTTATGCTTTTTGATGTACCGAAGTTTGTTCGGAGTCCCGGATGTGATCACGGACATGACGAGGAGTCTCGAAATGGTCGAGACATAAAGATTGATATATTGGAAGCCTATATTTGGATATCGGAAGTGTTCCGGATGAAATTAGGATTTTACCAGAGTACCGGGAGGTTACCGGAACCCCCCGGGAGGTATATGGGCCTTAGTGGGCTTTATTGGAAGAGAGGAGAGGTGGCCAGGGCTGGGTCGCGCTCCCCTCCCCCTAGTCCGAATAGGACAAGGAGAGGGGGGCGGCGCCCCCCTTCCTTCTCTCTCTCCTCTTTCCCCCTCCCGAATCCTATTCCAACTAGGAAAGGGGGGAATCCTACTCCCAGTGGGAGTAGGACTCCTCCTGGCGCGCCCTCCTCCTGGCCGGCCGCACCCCCCCCCCCCCTTGATCCTTTATATACGGGGGCAGGGGGCACCCCTAGACACACAAGTTGATCCACATGATCATATTCTTAGCCGTGTACGGTGCCCCCTTCCACCATAATCCTCGATAATATTGTAGCGGTGCTTAGGCGAAGCCCTGCAACGGTAGTACATCAAGATCGTCACCACGCCGTCGTGCTGACGAAACTCTTCCCCGACACTTTGCTGGATCGAAGTCCGGGGATCGTCATCGAGCTGAACGTGTGCTAGAACTCGGAGGTGCCGTAGTTTCGGTGCTTGATCGGTCGGGCCATGAAGACGTACGACTACATCAATCGCATTATGTTAACGCTTCCGCTGTCGGTCTACAAGGGTACGTAGATCACACTCTCCCCTCTCGTTGCTATGCATCACCATGATCTTGCGTGTGCGTAGGATTTTTTTTGAAATTACTACGTTCCCCAACACATGAACATGTCTTATCACGGTTGATATGCTTGTGTTGTCATGTAATACTTTGTGGTGAGTGGCATGAGCTTGCAAAGTTGCAATCATGAATCTGTTTCTACCATGTCCTGAATTTCACGGAAGTCCGAATCTGTTTATAAAACTTGTTATGTTTACATGGGTGCCATCATATCTTCTGTGCCTTTTTGGCTCATGTTCAGTAAGGAAGTTTGTTAAGTGCATTTAGTAAAAGCATGCCATGCCTTTTTGCCATGATATGTTCCTGTAGCATGTATTTTGCTAGCTCTAAACATTGCTATATGATGCTGTTTTGCCATGTTAGTAATTTCTCTAAGTCTGTGAAGCTGATATCATTTGCATTTTTGCCATGCTATTTTGAGCTTGTTCTATTGAGAACTAGCAGGAGCTTGTTGTTCATGTTTTGAATAGCTTCATGTGTACTTTATGCTCATATGCTTTGCTGCTATGTTGGAGTGCAGTAGCTTCTTTTCTTGTTGCATTCTAAGTGCTATCATGTTGTTAATCGCAGATTTGCGTCATCCTTGTATTGCTTGTCATTTGCAAACCGTGCATCAGTTTCCGGTGATCCTTATCTTTCTAGTGGCATACTTTTTATGACAAGTTGATGCCTTGATCTTTCTTTCCCTTCTGGAGCACACATATGCATTGCACATCATATCTTGCATTCCATGCCATGTCTAGCATCATGTTGCTTGTGCATTGCACCCTGATTGATTGTTGTTCCGTTGCGTGTGTTCTTGCTTTGGGTAGAGCCGGGAGACGAGTACGTGAACGACGAACCTGTTTAAGAGTACGCTAACGAGGACAAGCTTTCGACAACTCTGAGAACATTGCAGGCAAGATGACCATACCCTCGATATCACTTCTATCTTTCCTTGCTAGTTGTTCGTTCTATCGCTATGTCGCGCTACCTACCACTTGTTATATCATGCCTCCCATATTGCCATGTCAAGCCTCTAACCCACCTTCCTAGCAAACCGTTGTTTGGCTATGTTACCGCTTTTGCTCAGCCCCTCTTATAACGTTGTTAGTTGCAGGTGAAGTTGAAGTTTGTTCCATGTTGGAACATGGATATGTTAGGATATCACAATATCTCTTATTTTAATTAAGTCATCTATATACTTGGTAAAGGGTGGAAGGCTTGGCCTTATGCCCGGTGTTTTGTTCCACTCTTGCCGCCCTACTTTCAGTCATACCGGTGTTATGTTCCTTGATTTTGCATTCCTTACGCGGTTGGGGTTATGGGACCCCCTTGACGGTTCGCTTCGAATAAAACTCCTCCAGCAAGGCCCAACCTTGGTTTTAGCATTTGACACCTAAGCCTTTTTCCCTTGGGTTCTGCAGACTCAAGGGTCATCTTTATTTTAACCCCCCCCCCTGGGCCAGTGCTCCTCTGAGTGTTGGTCCATACTAGAGCCCTTTGCAGCGCCACCTCGGGGAAAGTTGAGGGCTGATTTTAGTTGTATGGATTGCTCATCTGGTGTGCCCTGAGTACGAGATATGTGCAGCTCCTATCGGGATTTGTTGGCACATTCGGGAAGCTTTGCTGGTCTTGTTTTACCATTGTCGAAATGCCTTGTAACCGGGATTCCGAGACTGATCGGGTCATTTCGGGAGAAGGAATATCCTTCATTGACCGTGAGAGCTTGTGATGGGCTAAGTTGGGACACCCCTACGGGGTATAAACTTTCGAGAGCCGTGCCCGTGGTTATGTTGCAGATGGGAATTTGTTAATATTCGGTTGTAGAGAACTTGACACTTGACTTAATTAAAATGAATCAAACGCGTGTGTAGCCGTGATGGTCTCTTTTCGGCGGAGTCTAGGAAGTGAACACGGTTTTGGGTTATGTTTGAACGTAAGTAGCTTCGGGGTCACTTCTTGATCACTTCTAGCTTCTCGGCCGTTGCATAGCTTCTCATCTTACTCTTATTTGCGTATGTTAGCCACCATATTTGCTTATTGCTTGCTGTAGCTCCACCTCACTACCTTATCCTACCCATAAGCTTAAATAGTCTTGATCTCGCGGGTGTGAGATTGCTGAGTCCTCGTGACTCACGGATACTTCCAAACAGTTGCAAGTGCCGATGATACTAGTGTAGGTGATGCTACCGAACTCAAGTGGGAGTTCGACAGGGACCTTGGTCGTTACTATGTTTCATTTCCTGATGACCAGTAGTGGAGCCCAGTTGGGACGATTGGGGATCTAGCATTTGGGGTTGTCTTTTTTATTTTGGTTCCGTAGTTGGACCTTGATTGTACTCTGGATGATGTATGTTTAACTAGTTGTTTGTGTGAAGTGGCGATTAAGCCAACTCTCTATCCCTTTCTTATTCAGTACATGGGATTGTGTGAAGATTGCCCCTCTTGCGACAAAACCACCATGTGGTTATGCCTCTAAGTCGTGCCTCGACACGTGGGAGATATAGCCTCATCGTTGGCGTGACACACACACACACACATACCGTTCTCTCTTTTCGACAGATCTATCTCACTCTCACACTCTTGACTTCTCTCATACACGCCCACTCTCCTTCCCTCTCCCATGCCTCTTACATACACAAACCCCTCTCTTTATTTCCCTCTCAAGGACACACTACTCTACATATGTCTTTTATACACACACACACACACACACACATTTTTCTATTTGTCTCTCCAAAATCAAGCCCTCCACTCTATCTATCTTGCACACACTATCCATCTTGGTCCCTCTCTTGCTCTCCTCAGGTCTGTTTCTATCTCCATATGCTTCTCTTCAAAGACACACACACGTTTCCGCCGCTCTATTCTATATCTCCCCTCTCAAACATACACACACTATCTAGGTCACTATTTCTCTCTCTCTCTCTCATACACACACGGACACACCTCCCCATCTTTCTGGATCCCTCTCTTATCACTCTCTTTTAGGACATTCCCCTGTAGTTCTCTTCATTCATAGGTCTTTCTCACTCACATGCACACAAATTTCTCTGTCTCTCTGTAAGGCACACCTCTCTCCCTCTCCGCATGCCTATCTCACACACTCACTTTCTAGGTATATCCCTCCCTCTATCATACAACACAAACTTCGCTAGATCCCCCGACACACACACACACAGAAACACACACGGCGCGTGCACACACACACACACACAGAGACTCTTTTATCTTTGCCTTAGTCTCTCTATATCTAAGCACACAGACGCATGATCTTTTTCTCATACATGCGCAGCCAAGATTTTTTTGGGGGAAAACTTCTGATCTATTCATCAATAGTCATGGCGGTACAAAGAATCCAGAAGTAACAAAAATTTCATCCAGGCCCGTGAACCACCTAGCAACGACTACAAGCACTGGAGCGAGCCGAAGGCGCACTGCCATCATCACCCCTCCCTTACGTGAGTCAGAAAACCTTGTTGTAGTAGGCAGTTGAAAAGTCATCGTGCTAAGGCCCACATAATCAGCGCACTAGAATAGTAACGGTCACTGCTGAAGAGAAGCGTACATCAATGTTTATAGAAACGAGTATCAATATTAGTATTTGCATAGTTTCGAATTTTCATCAAGATATTAGTTGCACATGATCGATGTTAGGAGAATTATGTACACACACACACACACACACACATACGTAACTATCCGTGTTGTCGCAAGGCACCGGATGGTCGTCGCGCCATCTGAAAAATCATATGGGGGTGCCCTGCTCCCCCTAAGGTATGCGTGTTCGCTTGGAGAGTCGTCACCAACTCACTTTCTACTTGGGCCAATAAAGCCTCGCGACACCTCGAGCTTACTGACGTTTTCCCCCTCTGTGGTGTTGAACGCGAGGATGGATTCCATGCGCTTTGAAGGTGTCCCCTGGCAAGAGAGCTTTGGCGAGTTATGACCTTGGATTGGAACATCCCCAAGGTGGAGGCCATCGTCAACACGGGCCCAGAGTGGATCTTTTCACTGCTGGACCCCTTGGATGAGGCGGCGAGACTGGTGGTGCTCATGACCATGTGGAGAGTATGGCATGTCCAAAATGAGATCACACACGACAAGGCGTCGCCCACTACCGAAGCCTCTCGACGCTTTTTGCACGGATACATCAACTCACTCCTGTGCATACAGCAACATCCTGATGGTAACCCGGGGAAAGGGAAGATGGTGGTACTGCCTTCTGTTGGGGGATGTAGTAATTTCAAAATTTTCCTACGCACACGCAAGATCATGGTGATGCATAGCAATGAGAGAGGAGAGTATCGTCTACGTACCCTCATAGACCGTAAGCGGAAGCGTTATGACAACGCAGTTGATGTAGTCATACGTCTTCACGATCGACCGATCTAGCACCGAAGGTACGGCACCTCCGTGATCTACACACGTTCAGCTTGGTGATGTCCCGTGAACTCACGATCCAGTAGAGCTTCGAGGGAGAGTTTCGTCAGCACGACGGCGTGATGACGGTGATGATGATGCTACCAGAATAGGGCTTTGCCTAAGCACCACTACAATATAACCGAGGTGGATTATGGTGGAGGGGGGCACCACACACGGCTAAAAAATCAATGATCAACTTGTGTGTCTATGGGGTGCCCCCCTCCCCCATATATAAAGGAGTAGAGGAGGGGGAGGCCGGCCTCCTAGCTTAGGCGCGCCCCAAAGGGAGTCCTATTCCCACCGGGAGTAGGATTCCACCCCTTCCATGAGTAGGAGTAGGAGGGAAGGAAGGAGAAGAGAGGGGAAGGAAAAAGGGGGGCGCCCCACCCCCTTCCTAGTCCAATTCGGACTAGAGGGGGAGGGGCCGCGGCCTGCCCTGGCCGCCCCGTCCTCTCTCCACCAAGGCCCATGAGGCCAAATGCACTCCCCGGGGGGTTTCGGTAACCCCCCGGTACTCTGGTATTTGTCCAAACTTACTCGGAACCCTTTCGATGTCCAAACATAGTCATCCAATATATCAATCTTTATGTCTCGACCATTTCAAGACTCCTCATCATGTCCGTGATCAAATCCGGGACTCTGACCTATCGTCGGTACATCAAAACACATAAACTCGTAATACCGATCGTCACCGAACGTTAAGCGTGCGGACCCTATGGGTTCGAGAACTATGTAGACATGACCGAGACATGTCTCCGGTCAATAACCAATAGTGGAACCTGGATGCTCATATTGGCTCCTACATATTCCACGAAGATCTTTATCGGTCAAACCGCATAACGGTACACGTTGTTCCCTTTGTCATCAGTATGTTACTTGCCCGAGATTCGGCCGTCGGTATCTCAATACCTAGTTCAATCTCGTTATAGGCAAGTCTCTTTACTCATTCTGTAATGCTACACCCCGTAAGCAACTCATTAGATACATTGCTTGCAAGGCTTATTGTGATGTACATTACCGAGAGGGCCCAGAGATACCTCTCCGACAATCGGAGTGACAAATCCTAATCTTGATCCATGCCAACTCAACAAAAACCATTGGAGACACCTGTAGAGCACCTTTATAATCACCCAGTTACATTGTGACGTTTGGTAGCACACAAAGTGTTCCTCCGATATTCAGTAGTTGCATGATCTCATAGTCATAGGAACATGTATAGTTATGGACAAAGCAATAGCAACAAACTAAACGATCATCGCGCTAAGCTAACGGATGGGTCAAGTCAATCACATCATTCTCTAATGATGTGATCCCATTAATCAAATGACAACTCATGTCTATGGTTAGGAAACATAACCATCATTGATTCAACGAGCTAGTCAAGTAGAGGAAAACTAGTGACACTCTGTTTGTCTATGTATTCACACATGTACTAAGTTTCCGGTTAATACAATTCTAGCATGAATAATAAACATTTATCATGATATAAGGAAATATAAATAACAACTTTATTGTTTCCTCTAGGGCATATTTCCTTCAGTCTCCCACTTGCACTAGAGTTAATAATCTAGATTACATTGTAATGATTCTAACAACCATGGAGTCTTGGTGTTGATCATGTTTTGCTCGTGAGAGAGGCTTAGTCAACGGGTCTGCAACATTCAGATCCTTATGTATCTGGCAAATCTCTATGTCTCCCTCCTTGACTTGATCGCGGATGGAATTGAAGCATCTCTTGATGTGCTTGGTTCTCTTGTGAAATCTGGATTCCTTTGCCAAGACAATTGCTCCAGTATTGTCACAAAAGATTTTCATTGGACCCAATGCACTAGGTATGACACCTAGATCGGATATGAACTCCTTCATCCAGACTCCTTCATTTGCTGCTTCCAAAGCAGCTATGTATTCCGCTTCACACGTAGATCCCGCCACGACGCTCTGCTTGGAACTGCACCAACTAACAGCTCCACCATTTAATAAAAACATGTATCCGATTTGTGACTTAGAGTCATCCGGATTAGTGTCAAAGCTTGCATCGACGTAACGTTTACGACGAGCTCTTTGTCACCTCCATATACGAGAAACATATCCTTAGTCCTTTTCAGGTATTTCAGGATGTTCTTGACCACTGTCCAGTGATCCACTCCTGGATTACTTTGGTACCTCCCTGCTAAACTTATAGCAAGGCATACATCAGGTCTGGTACACAGCATTGCATACATGATAGAGCCTATGGCTGAAGCATAGGGAACATCTTTCATTTTCTCTCTATCTTCTGCAGTGGGCGGGCATTGAGTCTGACTCAACCTCACACCTTGTAAGACAGGCAAGAACCCTTTCTTTGCCTGATCCATTTTGAACTTCTTCAAAAATTTATCAAGGTATGTGCTTTGTGAAAGTCCAATTAAGCATCTTGATCTATCTCTATAGATCTTGATGCCCAATATATAAGCAGCTTCACCAAGGTCTTTCATTGAAAAATTCTTATTCAAGTATCCTTTTATGCTATTCAAAAATTCAGTATCATTTCCGATCAACAATATGTCATCTACATATAATATCATAAATGCTGCGGAGCTCCCACTCACTTTCTTGTAAATACAGGCTTCTCCAAAAGTCTGTAAAAAACCATATGCTTTGATCACACTATCAAAGCGTATATTCCAACTCCGAGAGGCTTGCACCCGTCCATAAACGGATTGCTGGAGCTTGCACACTTTGTTAGCACCTTTTGGATCGACAAAACCTTCTGGTTGCATCATATACAACTCTTCTTTAAGATATCCATTAAGGAATGCAGTTTTGACATCCATTTGCCAAATTTCATAATCATAAAATGCGGCAATTGCTAACATGATTCGGACGGACTTAAGCATCGCTACGGGTGAGAAGGTCTCATCGTAGTCAACTCCCTGAACTTGTCGAAAACCTTTTGCAACAACTCGAGCTTTCTAGACAGTAATATTACCGTCAGTGTCAGTCTTCTTCTTGAAGATCCATTTATTCTCTATGGCCTGCCGATCATCGGGCAAGTCAACCAAAGTCCACACTTTGTTCTCATACATGGATCCCATCTCAGATTTCATGGCCTCAAGCCATTTTGCGGAATCTGGGCTCATCATCGCTTCCTCATAGTTCGTAGGTTCGTCATGGTCAAGTAACATGACTTCCAGAACAGGATTACCGTACCACTCTGGTGCGGATCTTACTCTGGTTGACCTACGAGGTTCAGTAGTAACTTGATCAGAAGTTTCATGATCATCATCATTAGCTGCCTCACTTACTGGTGTAGGAATCACTGGAACTGATTTCAGTGATGAACTACTTTCCAATAAGGGAGAAGGTACAATTACCTCATCAAGTTCTACTTTCCTCCCACTCACTTCTTTCGAGAGAAACTCCTTCTCTAGAAAGGATCCATTCTTAGCAATGAATATCTTGCCTTCGAATCTGTGATAGAAGGTGTACCCAACAGTCTCCTTTGGGTATCCTATGAAGACACATTTCTCCGATTTGGGTTCGAGCTTATCAGGTTGAAGCTTCTTCACATAAGCATCACAGCCCCAAACTTTAAGAAACGACAACTTGGGTTTCTTGCCAAACCACGGTTCATAAGGTGTCGTCTCGACGGATTTAGATGGTGCCCTATTTAACGTGAATGCAGCTGTCTCTAAAGCTTAACCTCAAAACGATAGCGGTAAATCGGTGAGAGGCATCATAGATCTCACCATATCTAGTAAAGTACGATTACGACGTTCGGACACACCATTACGCTGTGGTGTTCCAGGTGGCGTGAGTTGAGAAACTATTCCACATTGTTTCAAGTGAAGCCCAAACTCATAACTCAAATATTCACCTTCGTGATCAGATCGTAGAAACTTAATTTTCTTGTTACGCTGATTTTTCACTTCACTCTGAAATTCTTTGAACTTTTCAAATGTTTCATACTTATGTTTCATTAAGTAGATATACCCATATTTGCTCAAATCATCTGTGAAGGTGAGAAAATAACGATATCCGCCACGAGCTTCAATGTTCATTGGACCACATACATCAGTATGTATGATTTCCAATAACTCTGTTGCTCGCTCCATTGTTCCGGAGAATGGAGTTTTAGTCATCTTGCCCATGAGGCATGGTTCGCATGTACCAAGTGATTCATAATCAAGTGATTCTAGAAGTCCATCAGAATGGAGTTTCTTCATGCGCTTTACATCAATATGACCTAAACGGCAGTGCCACAAATAAGTTGCACTATCATTATCAACTCTGCATCTTTTGGCTTCAATACTATGAACATGTGTATCACTACTATCAAGATTTAGTAAAAATAGACCACTCATCAAGGGTGCATGACCATAAAAGATATTACTCATATAAATAGAACAACCATTATTCTCTGATTTAAATGAATAACCGTCTCGCATCAAACAAGATCCAGATATAATGTTCATGCTCAACGCTGGCACCAAATAACAATTATTTAGGTCTAAAACTAATCCCGAAGGTAGATGTAGAGGTAGCGTGCCGACGGCGATCACATCGACTTTGGAACCATTTCCCACGCGCATCGTCACCTCGTCCTTAGCCAATCTTCGCTTAATCCGTAGCCCCTGTTTCGAGTTGCAAATGTTAGCAACTGAACCAGTATCAAATACCCAGGCACTACTGCGAGCATTAGTAAGGTACACATCAATAACATGTATATCAAATATACCTTTCACTTTGCCATCCTTCTTCTCTGCCAAATACTTGGGGCAGTTCCGCTTCCAGTGACCAGTTCCTTTGCAGTAGAAGCACTCAGTCTCAGGCTTACGTCCAGACTTGTGTTTCTTCACTTGAGCAGCAATTGACTTGCTGTTCTTCTTGAAGTTCCCTTTCTTCCCTTTACCCTTTTTCTTGAAAATGGTGGTCTTTTTGACCATCAACACTTGATGCTCCTTCTTGATTTCTACCTCCGCAACCTTTAGCATTGCGAAGAGCTCACGAATCGTCTTATCCATCCCTTGCATATTATAGTTCATCACGAAGCTCTTGTAGCTTGGTGGCAGTGATTGAAGAACTCTGTCAATGACACTATCATCAGGAAGATTAACTCCCAGTTGAGTCAAGTGGTTGTGGTACCCAGACATTCTGAGTATATGTTCACTGACAAAACTATTCTCCTCCATCTTGCAGCTATAGAACTTATTGGAGACTTCATATCTCTCAATCCGGGCATTTGCTTGAAATATTAACTTCAACTCTTGGAACATCTCATATGCTCCATGATGTTCAAAACATCGTTGGATTCCCGGTTCTAAGTCGTAAGGCATGGCACACTGAACTATCGAGTAGTCATCAGCTTTGCTCCTACAGAGGTGTTCATAACATCTGGCGTTGCTCCTACAGAGGGTTTGTCACCTAGCGGTGCTTCTAGGACGTAATTCTTCTGTGTAGCAATGAGGATAATCCTCAAGTTACGGACCCAGTCCGTGTAGTTTCTACCATCATCTTTCAACTTAGCTTTCTCTAGGAACGCATTAAAATTCAATGAAACAACAACATGGGCCATCTATCTACAACAACATAGACTTGCAAAATACTATCAGGTACTAAGTTCTTGATAAATTAAAGTTCAATTAATCAAATTACTTAAGAACTCCTACTTAGATAGACATCTCTCTAATCATCTAAGTGATCATGCGATCCATATCAACTAAACCATGTCCGATAATCACGTGAGATGGAGTAGTTTTCAATGGTGAACATCACTATGTTGATCATATCTACTATATGATTCACGCTCGACCTTTCGGTCTCTAGTGTTCCGAGGCCATATCTGCATATGCTAGGCTCGTCAAGTTTAACCCGAGTATTCTGCGTGTGCAAAACTGGCTTGCACCCGTTGTATGTGAACGTAGAGCTTATCACACCCGATCATCACGTGGTGTCTCGGCACGACGAACTGTAGCAACGATGCATACTCAAGGAGAACACTTATACCTTGAAATTTAGTGAGAGATCATCTTATAATGCTACCGTCGAACTAAGCAAAATAAGATGCATAAAGGATAAACATCACATGCAATCAATATAAGTGATATGATATGGCCATATCATCTTGTGCCTTTGATCTCCATCTCCAAAGCACTGTCATGATCACCATTGTCACCGGCTTGACACCTTGATCTCCATCGAAGCATCGTTGTCGTCTCGCCAACTATTGTCTCTACGACTATCGCTACCGCTTAGTGATAAAGTAAAGCAATTACATGGTGATTGCATTTCATACAATAAAGCGACAACCATATGGCTCCTGCCAGTTGCCAATAACTGTGTTACAAAACATGATCATCTCATACAATAAAATTTAGCATCATGTCTTGACCATATCACATCATAACATGCCCTGCAAAAACAAGTTAGACGTCCTCTACTTTGTTGTTGCAAGTTTTACGTGGCTGCTACGGACTGAGCAAGAACCATTCTTATCTGCGCATCAAAAACCACAACGCGGTATAGTGATTACTTTTTGATCTTCAGGAAGAACCATGTTCATTAAATCCGATTCAACTAAAGCTAGAGAAGCAGACACCCACTAGCTACCTGTCTGCAAAGCACGTTGGTAGAACCAGTCTCGGGTAAGCGTACGCATAATGTCGGTCTGGGTCGCTTCATCCAATAATGTCGCTGAATCAAGAATCAACTAGTGACGGCAAACAATATGTATATACCCACGCCCACAACTCCTTTGTGTTCTACTTGTGCATATAACATCTATGCATAAACCTGGCTCGGATGCCACTGTTGGGGAACGTAGTAATTTCAAAATTTTCCTACGCACACGCAAGATCATGGTGATTCATAGAAATGAGAGGGGAGAGTATCGTCTACGTACCCTCGTATACCGTAAGCGGAAGCGTTATGACAACACGGTTGATGTGGTCGTACGTCTTCACGATCGACCGATCTAGCACCGAAGGTACGGCACCTCCGCGATCTCCACACGTTCATCTCGGTGACGTCCTGCGAACTCACTGTCCAGTAGAGCTTCGAGGGAGAGTTTCGTCAGCACGACGGCGTGATGACGGTGATGATGATGCTACCGAAACAGGGCTTCGCCTAAGCACCACTACGATATAACTGAGGTGGATTATGGTGGAGGGGGGCACCGCACATGGCTAAAAAATCAATGATCAACTTGTGTGTCTATGGGGTGCCCCCATCCCCGTATATAAAGGAGTGGAGAAGGTCCATGAGTAGGAGTAGGAGGGAAGGAAGGAGAAGAGAGGGGGAAGGAAAAAGGGCCCCCCCTTCCTAGTCCAATTTGGACTAGAGAGGGAGGGGGCGCGCGGCCTGCACTGGCCGCCCCGTCCTCTCTCCACCAAGGCCCATGAGGCCCAATACATTCCCCGAGGGGTTCCGGTAACCCCCTGGTACTCTGGTATTTGTCCAAACTTATTTGGAACCCTTCCGATGTCCAAACATAGTCATCCAATATATCAATCTTTATGTCTCAACCATTTCGAGACTCCTCGTCATATCCGTGATCAAATCCGGGACTCCGAACTATCTTCGGTACATCAAAACACATAAACTCGCAATACCGATCGTCACCGAACGTTAAGCGTGCGGACCCTACGGGTTCGAGAACTATGTAGACATGACCGAGACATGTCTCCGGTCAATAACCAATAGCGTAACCTAGATGCTCATATTGGCTCCTACATATTCTACGAAGATCTTTATCGGTCAAACCGCATAATAGTATATGTTGTTCCCTTTGTCATCGATATATTACTTGCCCGAGATTCGATCATCAGTATCTTAATACCTAGTTCAATCTCGTTACTGGCAAGTCTCTTTACTCGTTCCGTAATGCTACATCCCGTAACTAACTCATTAGCTACATTGCTTGCAAGGCTTATTGTGATGTACATTACTGAGAGGGCCCAGAGATACCTCTCCGACAATCGGAGTGACAAATCCTAATCTTGATCCATGCCAACTCAACAAACACCATCGGAGACACTTGTAGAGCACCTTTATAATCATCCAGTTACGTTGTGACGTTTGGTAGCACACAAAGTGTTCCTCCGGTATTCGGGACTTGCATGATCTCATAGTCATAGGAACATGTATAGTTATGGAGAAATCAATAGCAACAAACTAAACGATCATCATGCTAAGCTAACGGATGGGTCAAGTCAATCACATCATTCTCTAATGATGTGATCCCGTTAATCAAATGACAACTCATGTCTATGGTTAGGAAACATAACCATCATTGATTCAACGAGCTAGTCAAGTAGAGGCAAACTAGTGACATTCTGTTTGTCTATATATTCACACATGTACTAAGTTTCCGGTTAATACAATTCTAGCATGAATAATAAACATTTATCATGATATAAGGAAATATAAATAACAACTTTATTATTGCCTCTAGGGCATATTTCCTTCACCTTCACCACCACGTGCTCCAAAAAGTACGGCGCCCAAGGTGCGCGCACACTGGGTACCGCCCCAGCTGGGCTGGGTTAAGTTGAACACGGATGGGAGCTACATAGCGGCCACAGGTGCGGCGGGAGGAGGTATGATCCTGCGTGATGACAGAGGCGAGATCATTTATAGCGCATGTAGGGAGCTACGTACATGCGACAAAACTTTAGAGGCGGAGCTAACAGCGTGCAGAGAAGGCTTGGAGCTGGCCTTGCACCGATCTAACCTACCTATTCTGGTTGAGTTGGATAGCGCGGAGGCGGTGTCGATGATTACAACGCGCGAGATGGATAGATCGTCACATCATGCACTTATAGAGGAGATTCGTAGGTTGGCTGAAAGTGATGTTAGGGAGTTCTCTTTTACTCTTTGTAGCCGTCTGCAGAACAGGATTAGTCATGAGCTGGCCCCCTATGGCCGTAGCACTCCGCGCACAGCAGTCTGGCTTACAGCCGGGATGGACTTTGTTGTAAATCTGGCTCTCGCTGAGAAGCCTCCTTAAGTAATGAGAATTCCTTTTTCTCCGCAAAAAGAAAAAAAAAACTATCCGTGTTTAATGCAGTCCCAAAGCTCAACTTTCATTCATGCTTAGAATATATACATTCTGTGATCTGCCATAAACCAAAAGCACTTCGTATTGTAGTGGTCAGAATGCATGAGACGAGGGCTCAATACGGGGGTTCTAGCCCCAACCAACGCACGGCCGATTATTTATTATTTTATTAACCAGGCTACGAGCAATATTGTGTTGAGGGTCTCGCAAAAAAAAAAGGCTTCTCTAATTCTAGCGTCTGACATGATGTTTGGTGCTACAGCTTACCGAAGCACACTCCACATGTGTTCAAAATGTGAAGATAAGTTTACACGCGCGCAAAACATGTCACAAAATTTCAGTACAACTCTAGAAACAAAAAGGTCCATTTTTTGTGTGAATATGACTCATTTTATATTGGGCCATAAATTTTATCTATTAACACAATTAGTGTTAATTATGTTCTTTTTGTTTCTCAAGCTGTGGTTCAAATTTACTTTTTGTTTTTGTGGCATGGTTGAAATATATCATGTGTAGATGCTAAATTTCATCCGCAGATAACATTCGAGGATCCCTCACCAAAAAAAACAAACAAAATCAGAGCTCAAAGCTTTGTGTAATAGAAAAAAAATGTATGATATATGTATGCGACCTTGCAGCTAGTTGCACCATGGTGAAAAATATTCGCGAGGAAGAAAGACGAAGGAAGGGAGCAGACTTTCACATCGGAGGACATACACAAGAACGGTCACTGACGGAATGTTGCAGAGGTAAGCCTTTCTTTGGCGGAGGCAATGTCAGGTATGTTGATGTCATGTTGGGTGGCACTAGTAGAAAACGGAGCTTTAAAACCGGTTCGTAAGGGCCTTTAGTGCCGGTTCTGTAACTGGCACTAAAGTGTGGGCACTAAAGGTCCCCCTTTTAGTACCGGTTCGGCACGAACCGCCACTAAAGGCCCACCACATGGCATGAGCTCGCGCCGTGGCATGGGGGACCTTTAGTACCGGTTGGTGTTACCAAGCGGTACTAAAGGTTTTTTTTTTTAATTTTTGAATTTTTTTGATTTTTTTTCGATTTTCAATTTTCTGAATTGAATTATTTGATGATTTAGTCTCTAATCATCCCTCTTAACTGCTCAAGTGTGGATCACTCATTTCAAATCGTCTAACTTCCTGGTCGGTCACCCATCCTCTCACTCCCCCAGTCTGAGCATGCTTAACTTCGGAGTTCTATTTCCCCTACTTTCCAAGTCTGCACTTGTTGTTTTCCTGAAAAATGTAAGCTATCAATCCTATTAACCCTCAGCAGTTTAGCTTGAGCATTAGGTCACTCGTTTCACCATTTGAGTTTGAAACTATTATTCTAAAAAACAGTAATTATTTAGTAACACTAATATTTCTTGAATAAGTTTGACCATAGTTTGACCAC
The DNA here is from genome assembly GCF_018294505.1 of Triticum aestivum. Classification (NCBI taxonomy): domain Eukaryota; kingdom Viridiplantae; phylum Streptophyta; class Magnoliopsida; order Poales; family Poaceae; genus Triticum; species Triticum aestivum. Next base: position 607,816,819 of record NC_057809.1, read on the forward strand.
AGTTTGACCATAGTTTGACCAGATTTGACCAAAATTCAAAAAATTGAAATAATTATTTAGTAACACTAATATTCTTGAATAATTATGTAGGAACATTAATACTTCTTGAATAAGTAGTTTGACCATAGTTTGACAAAAATAAAAAAATAAAATTTGAGCATATCTTTTTTTCCTTTTGAAATTTGAGGATTCTAAAAAATTGCAAACAAGCCATAGGCTGTCAAAATCAGATGCGGATTTTCGTGCTGAATTTTTTGATATATTATACGTTTTTTTCCGACATCGTATGCAAAAGTTATAGCTGTTTTACATTTTCCCTACACTTTTTGCAAAACATGTCCAAATTTAAGTTTTTAAATTTTCATAACTAGTAGGTGTAGTAATATAACTACCTCTCGAAGGATTTTATTTTCTAAAGTTTTTATCATTTTCTTTTGATTTTTTTAAAACTGAAATGGCGATACAGGGGGGTGGGGATAGAGTTTGAAAATTGCCCTATAGTCCCGGTTTGTGTCTCCAACAGGGACTATAGGTCAAACCCCTTTAGTCCCGGTTCATGGCACGAACCGGTACTAAAGGTTATCCCTTTAGTACCGGTTTGTGCCACGAACCGGTACTAAAGGTGATCATGGGGCCCCGCCCTGACGCCAGCCTGCCACCACCCCTTTAGCACTGGTTCGTGGCACGAACCGGTACTAAAGGTTCAACACGAACCGGCATTAATGCATAGCCGTTCGAACCGGCACTAATAGTGCCATTAGTACCGGGCCAAAATTGAACCGGGACTAATGTGTCTCACATGAGGTCCTTTTTCTACTAGTGTGGTATGGTCAGCATGGATGCAACCAACCAAGGAGCTCTATGGTAGGGAGTTCCATGACGCCGCCAAGACCCCACTTTTGTTGGCATGGATGATGGAACGCTTTAGCAAGATATATAGACCCTGCCAAGATGGTTCTTCCGGACATCTGTAGATTGGTCGCATTCTAAATTAAGATGGAATGCTCAATTTACTATGAGAATAAGAAATATAAGGATCTATGTTGCATTGCAAGAAATATATGTTTATGATATATAGATCACCTCTGGTCTGATTGTTGTCTCTCTCAAATGCTTGATGTAATACGGACAACTTCGTATATTAGATTTGAGTCTCATTCTCGTTTTTAGATTATTCACTTCCTCCCCAGTACAAATAGCTCACTACCGTCAACGAGTTAGGATTCTGGATTTCAGGGTGGGAGGGTAAGGAAGAGTAACTGTCTAAAAACATGTTCCTAGACTTATAGGGGAGACGAGCTAGGGATGATGGTACAACTATTGAATTAAGCTTGTGTTATAGACGTGGAAAGCCTAGTGTAAACTTGAGAATTTATATAATATAGGAATATGCCTCGATGACTAGGGAGGTGTCACCCAAGGCCGATTCCAGTGGATCACTATTTAATCTTCTAGAAGTAGGTCTGCTTCTCCGGGTACTATGGTAAAGCATGGATCGATCATGATACAGATGGACTTCTCTGTCATGTAATGGTTTAGAAGGGTCACGGTCCTGTACTACACACTGGGCATTTTCCCTCCTCGACTAGATGAAGGACATATTCATTCCATTCACGTGAGGAAGGGCGGCATCCGAGGAAACGCACTAAGTGGAGGAGTTTTCTAATGCTGTAAATAAATATGAAGTCTGCCAACATACATACCTATACAATCATAAAAAGGCAATTAAAGATAGGAAAACAGTTTACTTATTAATTTTGTAGAGAATTACAAAGTACAATTTCCCAAATGATAACAATATACTGTACTATTCTTTAAACACCTGACTTGAATCGACTATGTTGTGGTTTCAGGTTTTAGGGGCCTTCCAAGACAATTTGGTTAATTATAACCAATGGTTAACCCTGCATAACACCTCCAATTAAGCTGTGTTGATAGACGTTGTCTTCAAACTTGAAATGTTCAGCATGTGTGGAATATCCAACCTCGAGGAGAATGTTGGTCAGAGAAAGTAGATGGACAGTTTTGTTGATTAGGATGCGTGATTAGTTCCCAACCTCGTCAGTCGTAGAAAAATGGTAATTGTCTCCTAGCGTTGTCGGTCGGCGAAAAGCGATTGAGTATGTGAAACGAATGCCATGACCCATGAGGATTACAGATAAAACGCATCACAGTTGATAGGCCGAGTATGTCATGGCGTGAATTACTGAGCTCCTCCTCTCCTTTTTCTTTCTTACAAATATCCTCCTCTCCTTGACTAGATAGTAACACTGCTAAGTTCAATATAGCTAATTAAACTCTATGATCTGCACAGGTAAAATCTCGAATTTGGCAGCTCAGGCCTGCGCTTGTTGCAGCTTATGCCATTTTTCGTGAGACCTTCCCCTGGTCCAGATAGTCCAAACAAGCTGAAAATTTTACAAAATCTGAATTGGCATGTCTACTGTATCCACTGAAATATCATGTTATAACTCCATCGGATTCATCCGGGACAAATTTCTGAGTCAACCGCTCTCAGCTGCATAATAATGAGATTGCAACCAAACACCAAATAAAATGGATATATCAACTGACATGAAAACATCTCATGGAATGAGTTTCCAAGGTACCAACAACGGTTTAAAACATCTCATGCAATCAGTATCTTACAAGTCAGGACAAGTATTTTACCAAGATGCTTGCTAAAACTTCAACACACCGACGCTCTTGACTAGTGAGTTGATCTTCGAATTGCTCAAATACAATTTCAACTTATGTGATCGCGCTCTCCGCCTCTCCTATCTCGTCACCTTGTTCTCCTGACTCCTTCAATTCGGCCTGCAAATAGCTTGGAACAGCTCATGACAAGATCACACATATATAATGTCAAATTTAGCTCAAATGTTTCAGAAACGGTACCAGAGTTGCTTCCAGTTCTGCCAGTGTGGCTTCAAGACGCTTATGGCAGTCTGGTATCATCATCCTTGACTCAGCCAAAACATTCTCCTGAAGAAGTAAATGACATTAAGATACAGTGCAATTCACATGGAGCTACAACTTCAGAGACTTGTATGATCAACAAATTGGCATTTCCTCATCTAAAGAGGCACTTAGATAAAGGATCTTAGACATTGACAGCAATGGCCATTCACGATCTCAATTACAAAAAAGTATAAAGAAACATGTCAGAGTTCTCCAAACACATGTGAATTGTAATATCTGATAAGCCTGTGATTGTAGCTACACGTTAAACCTGAAAAATGTGATAATTAATGGAAAAATATACTTGTCAAAAATATACCACATGTTCATTTGATTTACGGTTGGTCATATGCTATGCCCATCACGGCTTCAAGATGCTTTATTTGTAACACTTAGATAGGCTGTCCGACCAATAGCATACATACATACATGCATACAAGAAATGCAAACCAGTTCTTGTTGGAAGATTTTCTATATACTGGCTGAAGCCTGAAGAATAATAGATTGTCTAACATCAAGGCTATCACATGGGCAGAAACCACAGACAGAAATTCAATCAACCACCACCAAGTCTAGGTTGGGAGTACTCTACTGTGACAATAGATGAAGATTTTCTTTGCTGGCTGAAGCCTGAAGAACAATAGATTGTCTAATATTCTATTGTGACAATAGATGAAGGAAATTATGCAGAGTAGTATTTGTTTAGGTTAATATTTTCGGGGCAAAACTGGGATGGACTAGAAGTAGAACTACCAAGAAGACAAGAAAAGAAATAGTCTAGTAAGTTTGGAGATTTTTCACCTGCTGCTTGAGATCGTAGGGATCGGCGCCTCTCTCCTTCATGGCTGCGGTCTTGGCCGCCTCCTTCTCCACCTCCTCCTCGTACGACCGCAGCTCCCTTACGGCCCTCCTGCAAGTCCGCGTCTTGATCCCGAGGCTCCTCAGAGTCGCCGCCATCCTGAACACGCGGAAGCTGGGTTGCTTCTCCGGCGAGGCCCCGCGGCGGCGGCGGTGTCGCTCGGCGTTGGGGTCGGCTAGTGGAAGCAAAGATAGGTGGTCAAGCTGTGGGCCGGACCCAATATGATAAGGATCATGTCGGCCCAGTAAAACTGTCGACGCCACACTACTTGGCAGCGGCCCATAGAACGTCAGGGCTATATCTGGCCTACTAATATTACTCAAAAAAAAATCTGGCCTACTTTGCCGAAGAAAAATACAATCTGGCCCACCGCAACATGTTGAAAGATCTACCACCAAATGGGTCAATGTTATTGAAGAAAAAATCACGGAGTTGACCGCAAGAACCAAAGCCTTGCTTCCGCAAGCCCTGAAATGGGAAAACATAGCCTGTGCTTTCAAAAGAAACTGTGCTTTTGGGCTTTGGCTTTTTTATTAGTTTTTTCTTACCGATTTTGTTTTTTGTTTTTTTGTTTCTGTTTTCTTTCAATTTTTCTTTTTCATTTTGTGAAAAAGGTTCGTCGAGACCTATTAACATGGGATCTAGTTTCAAAGACCTCGACACAAAAAATATAACAGTGAAACACACAATTCAAGAATATTTTGAATAACTAATCTATGGGAAAAAACTTACAGTTGGGACAAGTGATGTACATGCAGTACTTAACGTGTCAGCCTCTGAATTGGTGGAGAGTAAACTTCGCAAAGGGTAACCCTTTACTAATAATTTCAAAGAAAACAAAAGATCAAAGGATGACTCACGTCTAGAGCTCTCATTAACAGGCCTGCCACATAGCGTGAATACTACAACGGCATTTCCTACTCGGCACCTTCAGCACCTATTTCTACGTTTTCCGTAAACCGGCGCACCCCCCCCCCCCCCCCCCCCCCACATTCGCGCTGGCTGGCCTGTTTAGCTTTTTTATTTTTCAATTAACCTGCTAAAAACGTGCGTGCAAGGTGATTCAAACCCGCGATCTCCTTCTTCTTGATAAACTGCAGTAACCAACTAGGGCACCACACATGTTGTGATTACTTACTCCCTTTTTCTTCTTTCTTCTCTTTTCCTTTTCCTTTTATTTATTTATTTATTTTTCTATTCTTAAATTTGTGAAATTATTCAGAATTGATGAATTTTTTAAAAAATTGATGAAATTTTTATAAAAAAATCAATGATTTCTTTTTGCAAAACTTATGAACGTTTTTGCAAATCGACGAACTTTTTCAAATTTGCGATCTTTTAAAAAATTATGAACTTTTTTCCAAAATCAATGAGCTTTTTTAATAAAATCCATAAACCTTTTTAGATTTCACAAAAAAATATCAAAAGTATTTTAAAAAGCTGGTTCTTATCTACCAGATCAACTACACAAAAAGGGAAGGAAAAAACTAGGTTGCGTAGCGAACTCTGCTGGGTCGCGGCCTGATCGGGGTGCACGTGAGCACCGCTGAAGGCGTCTAGAGCACTACGAGTAGTGTGCCTTGATTTGTTTTCTCGTCCTCACATATACTCCCTTTGTTTTTATTGATTCTGCATACTAGAGTTGGCTGAAGTCAAACTTCGTAAAGTTTGATCAAGTTTAAAAAAATAATATAGACATTTACCATAACAAATCTATATGATGTGAAAGCACATTCAATAATAAATCTAATATTGTTCATTTGTTATTGTATATGTTAATATTTTTGTTTATGAACTTCGTCAAAGATTATAAAACTTGACTTTGATTAAAGCTAATACACTGACTAAATAAAAATGGAGAGAGTACACAACGAGGCACCATTCCCTAAAAGAAAGACAACGAGGCACCAGACTAATGAGCCAGGTTTTCTGTGTTAGTGTGTTTCTTGTGGGTGACTAAGGCTGGTCACAGTGAGCAGTAACTTATATTAGTGTCATGTATACGACACTAGTTTAAGTTACTATTTTCATAGTGCAAAGTATCTTAGTAGTAGTGTCATATATTGTTTCATTTATTGCCTTATAGACTCATTTTACCTCGGAAAGCGCTATGTTACAGTAACATATTATGTTACTCCAAACACCTCTCTCCTCATTAAATACTTGCCACATAAGTAAAATTGTCTTGGGGTGTGTTAAGTTACTACCTAAGTTACCCCCACTATGGATAGCCTAAACGGAGCAAATGTAGGCCTCCTTTGGTTTGGAGCAATTTCATAAGAATTCTAGAGGATATGATTCTTATAGGATTTTTTTTCCTTTACAGCCCTTTGGTTCATAGGAATAGATTCCTATTCCTACATATGATTGGTTCATATTCTCCACATTTCACAGGACAATAAAAATGAGCCTAGACTCAATGAAAAAATTCCTTTGGTGTCAACCAAATGACATCTCGTCTCCTATTTCTACTCATAGGATTTGAGATACATGGCATCTCATTTCCTACAAAATTCATATTCCTACGATAATCCTATCCTATGAACCAAAAGAGGTCGTAGAGTTGCTTGTGCCCGGCGAGAGAGGATTTTCTACCATGCACGGGACCTCCCATGCATGCATTCACCACCTCTTTTATTGTTGTGTGGGACCACTAACATCATCAATGTTTTTTCTACTAACCCAGTTTCATTCAAATAAATAGACACCTCATTTATGTTGAAGTAAAAAAAAATGATTTACATTCTGTTTGCACAATTGTATTTTTTCTGACAAGATTTTTAAAACAAGACTAATATTGAATATATTTTTAGAAATTAACTTTTAGACAACTAAATAACCATGCTCAAACGTGTTTCATAATTTTTTTAATTACATGCGAAAATTTTAAAAATGTTTCATTCTATTTCTTAAAATAAATGTTTCACTATGGCTCACCGTGTGTGGTTGCGTATCATAATACTCCCTCAGTCTCAAAATTCTTCGTATCTAGACAAATCTAAGACAAGAATTTTGGGACGGAGGGAGTATTACGCTGTGTGCCAATTTGCATCAAACTGACCCGCAAAAAAATGTATCAAACTGATTCTTATTAATTTAACACTGTTTTACCGTGTTTCAGAGTTTGCATTTTAAAATTGTTGAAATATATTTAAAAAATGGTCTCTTATTAAAGTTCCCGTTGTCAAAAACACAAATATACAAACGGGTTATAAATTGTATTTTGATTTAAAAGATATAATAGGTTTTAACTTCAAATAAAATGCAAAAGTATGGAACAGTGGAGCCTAGCCAGAACAGTGTGCTTTCATGTACGGGACATCCCGCGAATGGGAGAATTGCTTTTCTGTGTGCCCGGCCGGTTATTACTTGTAGCTTGTATAGGAAAGGCCACCGTGTAGCCAAGCCAATCCATTCGTACCACAATGTCGACTATACCGTCCTCGCCGGCGTCTGCTGCCTCGGGTTCGGCGCCGGCGCCGCCGCATGTGGTGGAGGACTGCATGGGCATCGTGCAGCTCCTGAGCGACGGCACCGTGAGGCGCAGCCTGGACTACTCCCACTTGCCGATGCTGAGACACATCCCCTCCGACCTTCCCGTCCAGTGGAAAGACGTGGTGTACGACGCCGGCCACGGCCTCCGCCTCCGGATGTACAGGCCAACCACCGCAGGCCGCGCAGAGAAGAAGCATCCGAAGCTCCCGGTGCTCGTCTATTTCCACGGCGGAGGCTTCTGCATCGCCAGCTTCGAGTGGCCCAACTTCCACGCTGGCGCGCTCCGGCTGGCCGGCGAGCTCCCGGCGCTCGTGCTCTCCGCCGACTACCGGCTCGCCCCGGAGCACCGCCTCCCAGCCGCGCACAGGGACGCCGAGACCGTCCTCTCGTGGCTCCGCGACCAGGCGGCCGCCGACACCGACGCCTGGCTCGCCGCGTGCGCCGACTTCGGCCGGGTGTTCCTCTGTGGCGACTCCGCAGGCGGCAACATGGTGCACCACGTCGCCGCCCGCCTCGGCTCCGGCGCCCTCGCGCTTGGCCACCGGGTGCGCGTCGTCGGGTGCGTGATACTCTGGCCCTACTTCGGTGGCGAGGAGAGGACGGCTTCCGAGGCCGAGGCCGAGGCCATGGCGCCGTCGTCCGAGTTCGACCCTGGGAGGAACTTCGACCAGATGTGGCGGCTGGCTTTGCCCGACGGAGCCACCAGGGACCACCCGGCGGCGAACCCGTTCGGGCCGGAGAGCGCCCCGCTCGATGACGTGCCGTTCCCTCCGGTGCTCGTCGCCAAGGCCGGCCGTGACCGGATGCGCGACCGGGTGGCTGAGTACGTGGCGAGGCTTCGGGCCATGGGGAAGCCCGTCGAGCTCGCCGAGTTCGAGGGGCAGGGCCACGGCTTCTTCGTCTTCGCCCCCTTCGGTGATGCCTCAGACGAGCTGGTCCGAGTGGTTAGGCAATTCGTGTGTACGTGTACGGCGACTAGCCACTGGTGATTAGCATATGGATCGGATGTAATGCTCATCTCGTCAGTGCTTATTTCATATTTTCAATGGAAATTCTGAATATTTTCGATTACAAATGTAAATCGGATGCTTACTAAATTTACAACATCTTATGTGCCGCCGGCGCATCATGCCATGATTGGGCATAGCATGAGGATCGAAATCACGAAACGCTCATGACCGCCGGTCGTATGATCAGTGCATCACTGGTTCTCACTTTCAGTGAAATTTCATTAATTTCTGTACATATTACAATAATCTCCTTTCGGTCAAAATACTCCAGTAATTTTGGTAGTACATACAAATTCAAATTAGTTTTGGAATTTTCAGAATTTTTGGTTCGGTCTCCATCAAATTCAAGTGGAATGCAAAGGCTAAAATACTCCTAGAACTTAAAACTAAAACCGTATTCAAGCACCATACGCGAAGTGCCACATCATGTGGGATCAGTGTAGGCTTCACGCATGCTTTGCTAGCGAAAATCAGGGGAGGCGCTTTTGATCAACTTCGCAAACAAAGAGGCTTGTGCACACCCCGCTCGCGTCGCCCTCAGGGGAGCGGCCCGAGCATACCCTCGCGCCGCCGCCGTCATCCCACCCGCTCCTCCCTGCCCCCGTCGCCGGCGGACGTCGCTGTTGGGCAAAGCCCACGTAGCAGCCGGCGGCGGCGGGCCTCTCTCACGTGAATGCGTTCCGGGACCGGCCCTGGACAGCGCGGTGCGCTCGGCGAGGGTGGGCGTTGGGGTGGCGGCCCTAGGTTCTCTCTGCGGTGGTCACGTGGGCGGTGTCTCGGCGCGTGGAGGTGGTGGGGAAGGCTTGGCCCCTGTGGTATGGCGGCGCGACTCCGACGGCCTAATACGTCTTCAACGTATCTATAATTTTTGATTGTTCCATGTTATTATATTATCAATTTTGGATATTTTATATGCATTTATATGCTATTTTATATGATTTTTGGGACTAACCTATTAACCTATAGCCTAGTGCCAGTTTTGGTTTTTTCCTTGTTTTAGAGTATCGCAGAAAAGGAAAATCAAACGGAGTCCAATTGACCTGAAACTTCACGGAACTTATTTTTGGACTAGAAGAAGCCCACGGAGTATCGGAGTTGGACCAGGAGAGTGCCGGGCTGCCCACGAGGGTGGAGGGCGCGCCCACCCCCCTGGGCGCGCCCCCCTGCTTCGTGGACAGCCCGGAGGTCCACCGACGTACTTCTTCCTCCTATATATACCCATATACCCTAAAAACATCGAAGAACACAATAGATCGGGAGTTCCACTGCCAGAAGCCTCCGTAGACACCGAAAACCAATCTAGACCCGTTCCGGCACCCTGCCGGAGGGGGAATCCCTCTCCGGTGGCTATCTTCATCATCCCGGCGCTCTCCATGACGAGGAGGGAGTAGTTCTCCCTCGGGGCTGAGGGTATGTACCAGTAGCTATGTGTTTGATCTCTTTCTCGTGTTCTTGAGGTGGCACGATCTTGATGTATCGCGAGCTTTGCTATTATAGTTGGATCTTATGATGTTTCTCCCCCTCTACTCTCTTGTAATGGATTGAGTTTTCCATTTAAAGTTATCTTATTGGATTGAGTCTTTAAGGATTTGAGAACACTTGATGTATGTCTTGCGTGGGATACCCGTGGTGACAACGGGGTATTCTATTGATTCCCTTGATGTATGTTTTGGTGACCAACTTGCGGGTTCCGTTCATGAACTTATGCATAGGGGTTGGCACATGTTTTTGTCTTGATTCTCCGGTAGAAACTTTGGGACACTCTTTGAGGTTCTATGTGTTGGTTGAATAGATGAATTTGAGATTGTGTGATGCATATCATATAATCATACCCACAGATACTTGAGGTGACATTGGAGTATCTAGATGACATTAGGGTTTTTGTTGATTTGTGTCTTAAGGTGTTATTCTAGTACGAACTCTAGGGCTGTTTGTGACACTTATAGGAATAGCCCAACGAATTGATTGGAAAGAATAACTTTGAGGTGGTTTCGTACCCTATCATAATCTCTTCGTTTGTTCTTCGCTATTAGTGACTTTGGAGTGACTCTTTGTTGCATGTTGAGGGATTGTTATATGATCAAACTATGTTATTATTGTTGAGAGAATTTGCACTAGTGAAAGTATGAACCCTAGGCCTTGTTTCCTATCATTGCAATATTGTTTATGCTCACTTTTATCATTTGCTACCTTGCTGTTTTTATAATTTCAGATTAGAAAAACCTTTATCTACTATCCATATTGCACTTGTATCACCATCTCTTCGCCGAACTAATGCACCTATACAATTTACCATTATATTGGGTGTGTTGGGGACACAAGAGACTCTTTGTTATTTGGTTGCAGGGTTGCTTGAGAGAGACCATCTTCATCCTACGCCTCCTACAGATTGATAAACCTTAGGTCATCCACTTGAGGAAAATTTGCTACTGTCCTACAAACCTCTGCACTTGGAGGCCCAACAACGTCTACAAGAAGAAGGTTGTGTAGTAGACATCACGGGCCGGCGGCTGGAGCACCCCGATGACCTCGCCGACGCCCTTCTCCAGCGGGCCTGCGGCTGGAGCACCCCGATGACCTCGCCAGCGCCCTTCTCCAATGGTGCGGCGGCTTGTGCGGCTCCTTGGCGGGCCGATCCGTTTTGGTCTGGTGGTGGCTGCGTCGGGTGGATCTGGAGCTGGAGCCCCTGTGGCAGCTTCGGATGGATCTGGTTGTAGCAGCTCGTGGTGGCATCTTGGTGTGGCTAGATCCGGAGCTTCAGGGTGGCAGCCCGTGCTCCTCGCCTGGTGGTTCGGGTCTGGTGGTGTGCGTCGCGCCGGCTGCGGCTCTTCATTGGTGGCTTGCCTTGGGAGGTTGCCGGAGCTGGACGGGCTCGGTAGCCATGTGGAATCGAACGGCAATGGAAAGTTCCCTCGAGGAGGTAGAACAGAGCCGACCACCACCTTCAAGGTCAGGTTCTAGCATTTTTGTCACTAGCACACAATGTTCAGCCTCTGTGATACTATCCACGGGGTAGCGAGGAGCCATGAAATCAGGCTGAACGAGCTCCGTGGAAGCCACGCTGCTTCTCCGTTGAGATGGTGGGGTAGCTTCTGGGTCAGCGTCGAAGGAAGGATATTCATGCCGCTGAGATGGTTGGCCGGTAGCTCACTGGCTCTCAAGTTCCTGTAGTTTCACTAATCTTGTACTGATCATCGACGACATCCGCAACATGCAACTCCAATTTCATGTTCTCCTTCTCAATTCTTTTCGATTTTTTCTTCAAGTAATTTTTTTCTTTTTCAACTAAATTTAACCTCTCGACAACAGGATCGGTTGGAATTTCTGGTTCACATATCTCCTAGATAAAAACATCTATGTCACATTGGTCGGCGTAATTGTCATAAACACTAATAAAACAAATCATAATAAAAGGTAATATACCACATCCGAATCATAGACAGGACGAGGCCCGACGGGGGCGGATACCAAATCCATGACACTATATAATACTCCCTCTGTTCCTTAATATAGAGTGTATAGTTTTTGGCACAAAAATTAAAGAACGCATGTGGAGGAAAATTTTCACAAGTTTTGGGCGAGATTACACCTGACTAATTAATATGAGAAAATAGAGAAGCTTGCCTAATATAAGGAAATGTAATCAAATCCCTAAAAACATTATCCATACGAGTGTTGCAACGCAATATACCTTATATTTCAGATTTTTTTTCTCAAAAATCTATACACCTTATATCAAGGAATGGAGGGAGTAACAAACAATAATAAAAGTAAGAAAATCATACAAGTATCTATCTAAATCATACATGTAAGAATTTCCTTTTAAAAAGAAGATAAGAATAAGAGGCTCACCACGGTGGTGCCGGCGACGAGATCAGCTCGGGCGATCGACGGTGGTGAGGACAGAGACGGGACGGGACGGACCATCAAACCTAGACAAATCTTGGGGAAAATGGAGCTTGTAGGTCGAGCTTGGAGAGGAGAAAACTTAAGTGTGGCTCGGGCATTTCATCGAACACCTAATGTGCATGCATAGAAGGGAGGCTGTGCATGCACACAGACCTCCCACATGGCTAAAAAACAGAGGAGTGAGCGGACATGGGCGAGGGTATATATAGGCATCTCTTTAGTCCCGGTTGGTGGCTACAACCGGGACAGAAGACTGACCTTTAGTCTCGGTTTCAGCCACCAACCGGGACTAAAGGTGCTGCGCCAGAAGCGAGGCCCATTGGTCCTGGTTCGTGTCTGTAACCGGGACCAAAGGGGTCAGACGAACCGGGACCAATGGCCTCCGAGGCCCGGCTGGCGCCCTGGCCTCATGAACCGGGACTGATGCACCCATTGGTCCCGTTTCATAGGAGAACCGGGATTAATGCCCTTTTCTGGCCTGAACCAAATGCTTGTTTTCTACTAGTGGAGGGGTCACCTTGCCTCGCTTGTCTTCTGAAGTCGGAGCTGCTGAGGAGAAGCCTTGCGGTGACGACGATGCTAGACGGGCGGTCGGTTCTGGCGCTGGGTCGGCGCAGGCCCAGCGCCTTTTCTTCTACAATGCTCGTCGACAGAGTCGGAGCTGCCTAGTTGCCGGCGCGTGTGGTGGATTGCTTGACATTGGCCGGCGTAGGCCTCTGCGCTTGTCTGCGGTGCGGGCTACATTGGTGGTCGTCGATGGTGGAGTCGGAGTCGCCCTCGCGGAGGTGTGATGACGATGACACCGGATTGCAACATCGACGACGCTCTTCTCCTCGGCGGGCGTGTGTGTGTTCTTGTGTGGGTTGTCAAGTCGCCCTGTGTGCCTTATTTTTGCGGGCGTGTTGTGACGGTTTTCGTCCGGTTTTCTGTTAATTAATTGGGCATCTCTCTCTGACCTTTTTAATTGAATCGGATCCTAAAAAAAATCAAGGGAAGCGAGGCCGAATTTTGCCGTCCACACAGTCCCAACCATTAGGGAGACATTGGCTAGGTTTCCTTATGCGTGCAAGGAGTTCTTCTGACTGACGCGTGAGATACACACACAACTGTTATCGAAGTGAGCAATGAGGGGGTCCTATCACTATAGTGAGGGGGCCACATCCTCTGCCCCATAACACAAACAAAATAGCCAAACATCCATTTCCACTGTGACATCTTATCGCATATGCGCTCAGAGGGACAATCATGTGGATGGAAACCATGTTTTGATTGTGTTCTTACACCTAGGCTAAGAGTACTGTTCAAAAAATCGGCTGATTCAACGATGTATCATCCGATTTGTCACTATACGGTGGGTGAACGATAAGATTATGCCACATGCATCATCATCGTTTACCGGTTGGGCCGATTTATCGCTCTTACAAGCGATTTGGCAGGAATATACCGATAAATCATGCATATTTCTACAATTATGTGTGCAAGAACTATGTTTATTTGTATTTTATGGACCTTGTAACGTAATATGTACTGTTGTCCTATTTTTTTTTGTGGTTGTACAAGAATTCAAAGGCAAGGAATCAATGTAACATTTCTGCTCAGTATTGTTTTCGTGTTGAATATAACATGTTTTTAGTGCCGGGAACATGGGATTTGCAAAAAATAAAAAAGACCGATTAATAGTCAACCGATAAAATTGATTAATCATCGGATTTCCAATTAATCTCTAATTCTCAGCCGATCAAGACACTAACAATAAGCGATATCCTCAATAGACAATGATTAGTTTTGGCCTCTTCCACCAACTGTTTTGCAGCCTACATGCATCATATTACATGAACATAATGGTACTGTATAAACACTTTATCACTGCCTCCATGGCATGTTTCCAACCGTCCAAAGGTGTCCGAAGGTGTTGTGCTTCTGCATCATGTATTCACGCATGGCTAACAATACAATAATCTACCATCGATCCTTACTGGTCTCCCTTATGTATACATCTAGCACTACCGGAAAACGGGCATACGCTGACGGCCAAACCTATGCCTACAGCTGCCGTCGGCCTAGTTTGAGATATGCCGACAGCCCAGTCCCGGCCGTCGGCTTACACTGGCCGTCGGGTTACGTGGATCTATGCCGACGGCCACCGTCGGCACAGAATGGCCGTCGACCTAGGCGGAGACATGCCGACACCAGTCGTCAGCATAAATGAGCCGTCGGTATAACTGTGGGCCCGACGTCCCCGCCCGTGACTAGCGGCTAACGCCGTCAAACCTATGCCGACGGTCGGGACGGGCGGCCATCGGCATATCACCGCATGCCACGTCACCGATCCGCGGCGTAGGTATGCCGACGGCAGCCGTCGGCATAGTCCTGCCACCAGGAGTACCACGGGTTGCCACGTGGCAGAGATATGCCGACGGCAAAGCCGTCAGCATACCTCTGCCACGTGGCGTTGCACGATTCGTCAGCGCTTTTGACGACGCAAAACACTGCCGACGGCTAAACTATGCCGACGGCTGACGCCAGGCCGCGGCATATGTCCCTATGCCGACGGCTATACTATGCCGACTTTCTGACAAGACTACGCCGACGACATCTACGCCGACGGGTCTATGCCGACGGCTTAGGGGCCTATGCCGACGACCCGTGGTCGCAGGCATAGACCGCGAGTCCTGTAGTGTAGGCTAGGATCAATGTAGAATGTAAAATATATTTTTAGTACTGCGGTGGCAGGATTTTAAATGCAAAACCTCTTTGCTCTGATTGTATTAAGTTCATGCTTTATCAGTTACTCCAAAATTCTGAACTAACGGGAGGAATGAAAAATATGTTCCAACAATCCTTTCACTCCATCAAAATAATAACTTATCGACATTGAGCTATTTATATTAGGGAGGAATAACATGAAGATGATTGAACTTCAAAATACTAGGTTGTCTGAACAATAACATTGTGCATTGTTACAAGAAACATGTGAGAGAAAGAACAATAGTATTCCGTGTCATGACTCCTATGCATTGCGCTCCTATCAAGATCCTTAGCTATTCTTGGACTGCTGAGACATCTTAGATTAGAGTTCTTTGGGCACGTTTCATCTTTGCAAAGTCAACCAGCCTATCGACTTTTGGCAGAACCACCTTAGCAGGTTCGAGTTCTCCAAAGCGCTCAATCCATGCCAGCAGAAGCGGAGTCTTGGTGGCGTGAAGGAGCTCCACACCACAAAGCGCCATGGTCCCTTGCATCCATGCAACCATACCACCCAACACAACATCAACATAGCCGACGTTGTCTCCTCCAAAGAACGGCTTCCCCTTGGAGCATTCCCTCAAGGCCCCCTCTAGCGTCTCCACCGCCGCTAGCGTTTGCTTTGTCCCTTCCTCTTTCTCCTTGTCTGTCTTGCCCACAAACATCTTCCACCATGGCGCGACTAGCTGCAAACACACATGTGCACACACACACACACACACACACACACACGTTGTATATTACGTACTACATCGACAAACTAACAGAACTAACATGTGCACAAGTAATGGCAATTAATCATGAACCTTGTTGTCAATGTAGGCTGCCTAGAATCGAGCCCTAGCACGTTGGTAGGGGTCGGCGGGGAGGAGGGAGGGTCCTATCCCATGGTAGACCTCATCGATGTACTCCAAGATGGCGAGTGACTCGCAGATGGGCACACCGTTGTGGATGAGCACGGGCACCTTCTTGTTCACCGGGTTGGACTCAAGAAGAAGGTCGCTCTTGTTGGCAAGGTCCTCTTCCTGGTACTCGTAGCTCAGGCCCTTGAAGTTGAGCGCCAGCCTCACTCGCATCGCGAACGGGCCCCTCCATGTCCCCAGGAGCTTTAGCTCGTGCTCGTCTTCCCCTGCTGCCACTTCCTGCTACGCTAGCTCGAATAAATAATCGATAATTACTGCAAATTTCTTTTAAAAAATCGACGCGACATGCATAAATTCTCAATCAAAACAAAATATGTACAAAGTTTGAACCAAACTATACCGTACATACCATGCCGCCGGCTGCCGTGTAGGGATTATTGATGGAGGACAAGCTTACGATGAGCTTACGGTTCACCGACGTCGAGGAAAACAGGAAGCGTGCCCTTGCAAGTCGTCCGGCTGTTGCCGGCGGACGCGTGCATGCTGCCGACAGGACGACCTGAGAATTAGGCAAAGCGAGTCCATGGAGCGCCATGGCGTATGTACGTGGACGCGTACGTAGATTTGAGCTCGATCGTATCTAACCGTGCCTGTTTGGTTGGTTCCGATGCAGGAAGATAGGTAGGACCGTGTTATATAGGCGTATGGACGGTTGAGAGGCGAGCGTACGAGGGTATAAATGGACCGCTGTCCAATGTTTCTTCTCTTGGAATAGTTTCCTGTTGTGTCACTTTCCAACTGCAGTCCTGTCTCGTCCTTGCTGTGACGTCTGGTGCATTTGCATTGAAAAAACCATTGGAGTACAAAGGATCTCGTGTCTCCATTGAACTGCACTACATCACGGATCATTTCTACCCAGCTCCTTGTAGGAAATTAACTGCACTATGATTTCCTTACCGGATCAGAGTTCTCTCTAAAAACCGCACTATTATAATAAAGTCCTCTAATTCCATCAGACAAGAGATCTAAGTATGAATTAACAAAATCAGTTGGGAAAACAACAGACGACATGCCCAAAAGCGAAAAACAAGACACCTCACACGTGGAATCAACTGTTAGGAGGCGCACCGAGCTGGCGACGGTCGACCACCTGAAGACCATCCATCGTGCCGCCTAGTTGGTCCATGTGCCACCTCCTACATATCGAGTGCCACTGTTGCAAAAATGCCAAGAATAAACACATTTTTTTAGCAAAAGAGAGGCTTGCCCTCCGATTTCATTTAAAGAAAACCAGTTCTAGTAGTCACATTCTCCAAACACATAGTCTGAAGTATGCCGTAAGAAGACCCTCTATATCATCATCTTATTACATGTAGTCCATAGGGTCCATATTGGGTGCCAGTGCTGCAATATTGTTCGAGACTATGCGTGTCTTGCTTCCTTGTCGGAAGATTTGGACCAGACGTGCATTGATGAGCCAAGTTTAATCAAACGGAGAATTGAGCGGTACCGCTGGTTACCGGCAGATCCTCGGCCATTTGTTTAGTTCTCAAGATTCGTGCTTCGGATTGCTGTATAACTTGTAAGTCATTTCTCAAATGAAATACCCGCAATACACTCTGCACATTTCCGACACTTGCACAGATACGGTATGTGGGTCCCATGCTTTTCAGGGCCACAAGTGATTAGCATATGGATCGGATAGAATGCTCTTCTCTCCGGGGCTTGTTACAGTACATGTAAGATATATTGACCATCCATTTCAGCTAACGAACGCACCAGATTTACCGATACTACAACACAGTTTGGGTAGTATATTAAGGCATCAGGGACATTTTGGGTAGTTCACAATTGGAACTCAGCCAGCAGAGGGACACGCTGCGGTCGATGCAGGCCAGCGACCATGCAGCCCCCACTCTTGCCGTCGGCCGTCTACTCAGACGCACATAACCGACCTCTCCGTCGCACAAAGCACCATTGCCACGGACACCACCTCTGGCCGCTGCCCTTCCTCCCCCGTGCCACCACTGACGCCCGACATCGCCAACGACGTGACACCGCCGTCCTCGTCAGCGTTCCGCTCTCTCCTCTGGTAGTTGTGTGTGTATGTGTTGGGCGTGCGTGTGTGTTTCTAGTTCAGTGTTTGTGTGTGTGTGCTTGATGGATGGTGTCCTGTTGCGATCAGCACCAACAAGCCTCGTTGAGCGCCTTCATTTGATAATGAGACACCGAAACCAATCAATCAATCCATATCTACATGAGCCTGCCTCCAATCTGCGGACGTGCTCATGCACACCGCAATGAATATGAGGGCGCACGCCGGGAGGTGGGCAAGCGGACGTCCTGGGGTGGTGGCCTGCAGGCGTTCGGATGGCGGAGGTTGCGGGCGGCGGCCTGCACGCTATGGTTATTGCGGGCGTCAGCGTGGACGGAGGTTGAAGAAGGTAACCTGCAGGCAGGCGGTGTCGGCTCCGATTGCCATAATTAATTACTGGTAGTTTAGTTAATCTACCGCTAATAAGGAATTACTAATATATCCTTGAGCTAAAACCTGACCGTTTCATACTGGCCATTGGATTAACTTA
Source organism: Triticum aestivum (assembly GCF_018294505.1). Lineage (NCBI taxonomy): Eukaryota > Viridiplantae > Streptophyta > Magnoliopsida > Poales > Poaceae > Triticum > Triticum aestivum. The sequence continues at coordinate 607,835,246 of NC_057809.1, forward strand.
ATACTACCCATTATATGTGGTAGTATGATGCATCGTAAAAAGTCTCTCTTTCAAAGAAAGTGCTGAATATTTTCGATTACAAATGTAAATCAAATGCTCACTAAAATTACATCTTATGTGCTGCTGGTGCCATCTCATGCATGACTGGGCATAGCATGGTTCTCACTTTCAATGAAATGTCACTAATTTCTGCACATATTATTTTCATTAATTAGTTTTGGATTTTTTAGAATGTTTTGTTTCAGCCTCAATCAAATTCAAGTGGAAATTTCGGTCCTTTGGCCAAAATGAAACCGAAATCTGAAATTCACAGAAATTTAGTGATTTCGGCAAAGGCTAAAATAGTTCTAAAACTTAGATTTAAAACCCTTTTCAAGCTCCATATGTGAAAGGCCACATCGTGCCAGATCAGTGCATGCTTGATGCAGGCTTTGCTAGCGAAAATAACAGGGAGAGGCGAGGCCCAATTTTGCCGTCCACACTACCCCAACCGTTAGGGGGATATTGGCTAGGTTCCTTGCCCATGCAATTAGATCTTCTGTGCCAACTCCATTAGTGAGCTGATCCGCAAACAGCTTCTATCAAAGTGAGCAATGAGGGGGCCACAGCCACATCCTCTGTCCACCATAACGCAAATGAAAATAGCCAAACATCCATTCGCAATGTGACATCTTATCGCAAACGTGCTCAGAGGGAGAATTGTGTGGATGGAAATGATGTTTTGATTATGTTCTTACAACTATACTAAGACAATGATGAGTTTTGGCCTCTTCCACCAAGTGCTTCGCATCCTACATTCATTATATTACATGAACATAATGGTACTATGTAAACACTCTACCATTGCCTCCATGGCATGTTTCCAACCGTCCAAAGATTTTTTTAAAATTTAAACAAATTTAGAAATCTGAACATTTTGGAAAATTATACATAATTTGGAATTTTGAACATTTTTTTAAAATCTAACCAAAATTTGAATTTATGGACCTTTTTTTAAACACGTCGTCACTCGCTTCGTTGGTGCATGTTGACCAGCGAATGACTGCTAGGGTGTTCTCTCTTCGTGCATGCTATGATGGTATTTGGGATGAGGTCGTGCATGTTGAAAACGTTCCATACAGGCTACCAAACACTCAAAAGTGGGTTGGATAGGGAACTTTTGCCCCTCAGGCACCCTCCATGCACCCTACCAAACACATCTTTAATGTTCTTTTTAGCCGATGCATGAAGCATCTGATCAAGGTGCGTGGCTTCGTCTAGTAGACAGAAGAAATCCTATTTGCCGCTCACTGTGGTAAAGTGCCGGGCCATCACACAACTGTACGCGGCCGCAGCCACCTAATGGTCCGCCCGTTTACATTCCTGTTGCACAACTTTCAGTCTTGGGACATGTTTTTCCGGTTTTCATTATTGTTTTTCCATTTTGTATTTCTTTATTGACTCAAAATTTGTTCCTTGTCTTTTCTTTTCTTTTTTTCTTTTTACGTTTTTTTTCTAAAAATCACAGTTTATAAAAATATTTCCGAAAATTTTAAATTATTATCATTTCTAAAAAATGTTTGCATTATTCCAAAAAAATTCAGAAAACTTACGATTCACAAAAAAATGTTCTCTTTTTTGAAAAATGATTTTAGTTTTTAAGAATATGTTCACCAAAAGGTTTTATTTTTTAGAATTTTAAAAATATTAAAAACAGTTTAAAAGGAATAAATGTTTTATTTTACTTTAATTTTTTTCCTATTGTGGCTGATTTTTTGTCTACTGCCGCTACAATACGCAAAAAGAAAATCACTTGACTCGTTAAAAGTGTCAAAATGGGTTTGTACTGTTGTAGATGCCCTATCTGAATAGGTGGGTCTATTGGCACAGAGAGCGGCTGTCATGGTTGCTCGGCGAAGTTGATGGAGGTAGATCGTGACCATGGTATTTGCTTCACATGCCAGATTCAAGTTGGCGACATGCAGTGGCGAACCGTGGTGCACTGTTTGTGGGTTATTTGCCATGTCTAGATTTACCACCGAATACACTTGCTTCGAAGGCTAGGGATCGCCAGAGCGTCTCCAATGTGAGATTTTTACGGTAGTGTCTTCTCTCGTCCCACGATCAACATCACTCGTGTATCAATGGATATTCTTGGCTCCACATGCGACATTTGGCGATTAGTTGCTTGCCTAGTGTGCGCAAAGTTTTTAGTAGCATGGCTGGGTCCATGTCTAGATCGTGCGGGCTTGCATCGCCTTCTTTGGGCCAGCAACTATTCGGCGAGGATCCATATTGCTCTTTTCCACTCCTTTTGTATTTCTCTCCGCCTTGGCATGTTTTTGTTCCTTGCTAGCATTATCCTTTGTGTGGGTGTGTTGGGGTTGGTTGTGTGTATTCTAGTCATGCAGTGATCGGGTGTGTGCTTATTGTCTTTGTATCCTCTTGATACTTTATTACAAGTTAATAAATAACACCTTTTATAGAGAGAGGAAACGGGATATTGGTTGACTCTTATGGGTTCAGCAACGTATGACGAATCAAGGAAATGACACTATAATTGGGAACATCTATTACCCATACGAAGAAACGTTCTGGGCTTCGGCGTTGTGTTTGTGTTTTTTGGTTGAAGTAATATACGTTGAACAACTTTAAGTACACATTGAACAATTTTATGATATACACTAAACAAAAGTTAAATACACATTGAACATGTTTTTGTGATATACGATGAACAATTTTTGAATTACGAACAGATTTTCAAATACTGAACCAAATTTGAAAACTTTGAATAATTTTTGAAATCATGGAAAAATAGGAATTTAAAAAATGAAAACAAAGGATAAAAGTAAAACAAAAAAGATAAATGAAATGAAAGAAAAAAACAAAAACAAAAAACAGAAAAAGGAGAAAAAAAGGGAAAAAGGAAACAAGGCAAACCAGAAAACCGGCAAAACAAAAAATCAGTAAAAAAACCGGTTAAGAGAACCTTCTAGAAGATTCCCATCACCGGTTTGCCTAGAACTGCTCTAAAGCTCAAAGAGGGCCGGCCTGTTTGGCGGTGTTCACTCTAGCGCTTCAGCGAAAGCGCAGCACCTGGACGCTCACGGGCGTCAAATAGGGATCACCGCCTAATGGCAAAAACCCAGGGTGGTCTATGGGGCACGCCTATGTCTCGTCGAAATCACTAGTTGAGGAGTATTTATTGTAAAGATCACTCCAACTCTCCTGGTTGCGACAAGTGGCGCACATGCAACGCGCCACTTGTCCCAACCTGAGAGTTTTCCTTTTTTCATAGATCCGTTTATTTAAAATGTTTTATCTCTCAAACTATGCATCCAAATCTTGAACCGCTTTCATCGTTGGATTCCTCACGTCGAGATCTTTAAAACTAGATCCCATGTTGATATGTTTTGACGAACTTTTCTTTCACGAAAAATTCGGACGAAAAAACCAAACCGGGAGCACGGGTTTTTTCCCTTTCCGAAAGAGGCATGCCCGTGCCTCTCACGAAATTACAACCATGCCTCTCGCGGAAGCAAAACCATGACTCTCGCGGAAGGAAAAAAAAAGAGAAAACGCGTTTTTTCCGTTTTCGAGGAGGCAAGGCCGTGACTCTCGTGAAAGCACAACCGTGTCTCTTGCAAAAGCAAAACCACGACTCTCGTAAAAGAAGAAAAACAGAAAACATATCTCTCGCAGAAGCAAAACAGTGACTCTCGCGAAAGAAAAACAAGAAACACATTTTTTCCTGTTTTCAAGAGGCACGGTCGTGACTCTCGCGAAAGCACGCCCGTGCCTCTCGCGGAAGCAAAACCGAACAGAAAACATGTTTTTTTTCGTTTCCGAGAGGCACGGCCGTGACTCTCACGAAAGAAAAAAAACAGAAAACGCGTTTTTTTCGTTTTCGAGAGGCACGACCGTGACTCTCGCTAAATCCCAACCGTGCCTCTCGCGGAAGCAAAACCATGACTCTCACGAAAGGCAAAAAAACCGAAATGTGTTATATTTTTTTTCGTTTCCGAGAGGCACGCCATGACTCTCGCGAAAGCACACCCACCTCTCACAGAAACAAAACCGTGACTCTAGTGAAAGGAAAAAAAACAGAAAATGCGTTTTTTTTCATTTCCGAGAGGCATGACCGTGACTCTCGCGAAAACAAAACCGTGCCTCTCGCGGAAACAAAACCGTGACTCTTGTGAAAGAAGAAAAAATGCATTTTCACGGTTTTTTTTCCAAATTTTTTTTTTGATCGAAAAGCTAAGAAAGACCGGTGGAAACCAAAACGTAAAAAAAAAACCGTTTAAAAAGCTGAAAACACGTGCGAAAAAAAAAACAAAACCCGGAGGGAGCGCCCAGAGCACGACATGTGGCGAATGGCTGAGAGCACGCCAAGTGGCGCTGATCGTTGTGAGGCTCCCGAAGGAGCGCTCATTAACTAGTTGCTCTCATGTCTCGCCTTCAGCGAGTTCGGCTACAGATTCGCTGAAGGGGCGAGCGAGCTGGGTCGGCCCACGAGTGCGGGAGGCCACAACCACTCCTATTTTTTTTATGTTTTATGTTTTCCTTTTTCCTTTTATTTATGTACTTTTGTTTATACTTTAAACTATTATAAATATATATATTACAAAAAACACTCTTCGGAAAACATTTGAAAAAATTATTGAACAAGTATTTAAAAATATTGAACAAATATTTGAAAAAAATGTTGATCACGCATATAAAATGTTAAACATGTATTTGAAAAATGTTGAACAAGTATTTGTAAAAATGTTGATCATGTGTATAAAAATGTTGAACAAGTATTTGAAAATTATTGAACTAATATTTGAAAAAGTTAAAAATGTATTGAAAAATGTTAATCATGTATATAAAAATGTTGAGCAGGTATTTGAAAAATGTTGAACAAATATTTGAAAAATATTGATGTGCATAAAAGAATGGAGCATGAAAAACAAAAAGAAACAAAGAAAAAACAAAAAATAAAGAAAATAAACCAAAGTAATAAAGAAAATGAAAAAAATTGAAGAAACAAATGAAAAGCCCAGAGAAGAAAAAACAAAAGAAAATGTGAAAAAAGAAACTCGAAGAAAACCCGGCTCTTTTTCTCTACTCTTAATGGACGAGTTGGTGAATAGTCTCCGCGGTTTATTGTCGCTGGTTTTTTTGTCTCTCCTCCCACCACCCCCTCCCACCCTGGCCCATCGGTTTATTTTTCTCTCCATTCTTTATTACAACTAGAACTTTCCTAACATATAACAAATCAGGGATCTAACTTCTTTAAATTATGCAAATCAATTGATTCCTTTTATTGGTTCAGTATGTCTTAGGAAACAAATAACAGATTTTCAGGAAAGAAATAATACATTTTAATCTAAATTTCCTAAATTATCTAAATCAATCGATTTCTCTTATTAGTGAAATTTGTTTTAGGAAACAAATAACAGACACGTCACAACTTTCCTCCCAATAAATATGTTCTTAACATTTGCAAACTTTCATAATCAGACACGTCACAAACGAGCAGGTACTGATATCACGTTACCAAACAATAAAACCCCATTTGCATAGGAATCAGTTCAAAAATCCTAACTTTCCTAAATTTTTACCTTTCCTTGATAACAAACTAATATTTCCTATGTTTTCCATCTATTGAAGGAAATCACCCCTCCATTGATATTAGCATTTTTTGGAATGAGGTCTCTGGGTTATGATTTTTTTGCGATTCTTTCCAATTGTGACCTCTCCTTCCACTCCGGCTCCTTCTCGCATAAACACCTTGCTACCTCTTGAACTTGCGTTGGTTTTCCCCGAAGAGGAAGAGATGATGCAGCAGAGTAGCGTAAGTATTTCCCTCAGTTTTTGAGAACCAAGGTATCAATCCAGTAGGAGGCCACGCTCAAGTCCCTCGTACCTGCACAAAACGATAGCTACTCGCAACCAACGCGATTAGGGGTTGTCAATCCCTTCACGGTCACTTACGAGAGTGAGATCTGGTAGATATAATATTTTTTGGTATTTTTGGTATAAAGATGCAAAGTAAAAAGTAAAGGCAAAGTAAAAAAAGCAAAGCAAGATTAAAGTGATGGAGATTGATATGATGAGAATAGACCAGGGGGCCATAGGTTTCACTAGTGGCTTCTCTCAAGAGCATAAGTATTCTACAGTGGGTGAACAAATTACTGTTGAGCAATTGACATAATTGAGCATAGTTATGAGAATATCTAGGCATGATCATGTATATAGGCATCACGTCCGTGACAAGTAGACTGAAACGATTCTGCATCTACTACTATTACTCCACTCATCGACCGCTATCCAGCATGCATCTAGAGTATTAAGTTAAAAACAGAGTAACGCCTTAAGCAAGATGACATGATGTAGAGAGATAAATTCATGCAATATGAAATAAACTCCATCTTGTTATCCTCGATGGCAACGATACAATACGTGCCTTGCTGCCCCTTCTGTCACTGGGAAAGGACACCGCAAGATCGAACCCAAAGCTAAGCACTTCTCCCATGGCAAGAACTACCAATCTAGTTGGCCAAACCAAACGGATAATTCGAAGAGACATGCAAAGATAACCAATCATACATAAAAGAATTCAGAGAAGATTCAAATATTATTCATAGATAGACTTGATCATAAACCCACAATTCATCGGTCTCAACAAACACACCGCAAAAAGAAAATTACATCGAATAGATCTCCACGAGAGAGGGGAAGAACTTTGTATTGAGATCCAAAAAGAGAGAAGAAGCCATCTAGCTACTAACTATGGACCTGAAGGTCTGAGGCAAACTACTCACACTTCATCGGAGGGGCTATGATGATGTAGAAGCCCTCCGTGATGACGGCCCTCTCCGGCGGAGCTCCGGAACAGGCCCCAAGATGGGATCTCGTGGATACAGAAAGTTGCGGCGGTGGAATTAGGTTTTTGGCTCCCTCTCTGTTCGTTTGGGGGTACGTATGTATATATAGGAGGAAGGAGTACGTCGGTGGAGCATCGAGGGGCCCACGAGGCAGGGGGCACGCCCTAGGCCCCCCCACCCTCGTGACCGCCTCTTTGACTCCTTGGAGTAGGGTCCAAGTCTCTGGATCACGTTCGGTGAGAAAATCACGTTCCCAAAGGTTTCATTCCGTTTGGACTCCGTTTGATATTCCGTTTCTTCAAAACACTGAAATAGGCAAAAAAAACAGCAATTCTGGGCTGGGCCTCCGGTTAATAGGTTAGTCCCAAAAATAATATAAAAGTGGAAAATAAAGCCCAATATAGTCCAAAACAGTAGATAATATAGCATGGAGCAATCAAAAATTATAGATACGTTGGAGACGTATCAGGCATCCCCAAGCTTAAATCCTGCTCGTCCTCGAGTAGGTAAATGATAAAAAGAGAATTTTTGATGCGGAGTGCTACTTGGCATAATTTCAATGCAAATATTCTTAATTGTGGTATGAATATTCAAATTAGGAAGATTCAAGACAAAAGTTCATATTGACATAAAGAATAATAGTACTTTAAGCAAACCAACAAAGCAATTATGTTTTCTTAAAGTAACATGGCCAAAGAAAGTTCATCCCTACAAAATCATATAGTTTAGTCATGCTCCATTTTCGTCACACAAGAATGCTCTCATCATGCACAACCCCGATGACAAGCCAAGCAATTGTTTCATACCTTAATAATTTCAAACTCATAAACTTTCACACAATACATGAGCATGAGCCATGGATATATCACTATGGATGGAATAGAATATAATGGTGGGGGTTATGTGGAGAAGACAAAAAAGGAGAAAGTCTCACATCAACGAGGCTAATCAATGGGCTATGGAGATGCCCATCAATTGATGTTAATGCAAGGAGTAGGGATTGCCATGCAACGGATGCACTTGAGCTATAAATGTATAAAAGCTCAACAAAAGAAACTAAGTGGGTGTGCATCCAACTTGCTTGCTCACGAAGACCTAGGGCACTTGAGGAGGCCCATTGTTGGAATATACAAGCCAAGTTCTATAATGAAAATTCCCACTAGTATATGAAAGTGATAACTCAAGAGACTCTCTATATGAAGAACATGGTGCTACTTTGAAGCACAAGTGTGGAAAAAGGAATAGTAGCATTGCCCCCTTTAATTTATTTTCTCTTTTTTTGGGCCTTCTTTTTTTCTCTTTGGCCTTTCTCTTTTTTTGGGACAATGATCTATTAAATGATGATCATCACACTTTTATTTATTTACAACTCAATGATTACAACTCGATTCTAAAACAAAGTATGACTCTATATGGATGCCTCCGGCGGTGTACCGGGATATGCAATGAATCAAGAGTGACAAGTATGAAAAAATTATGAACGGTGGCTTTCCCACAAATACTATGTCAACTACATGATCATGCTAAGCAATATGACAATGATGGATGTTTCATGATAAACTGGATGGTGGAAAGTAGCATGGCAATATATCTCGGAATGGCTATGGGAATGCCATAATAGGTAGGTATGGTGGCTGTTTTGAGGAAGATATAAGGAAGTTTATGTTGGGGAACGTAGTAATTTCAAAATTTTCCTACGCACACGCAAGATCATGGTGATGCATAGCAACGAGAGGGGAGAGTGTTGTCTACGTACCCTCGTAGACCGAAGCGGAAGCGTTGATGCAACATAGAGGAAGTAGTCGTACGTCTTCCCGGTCCAACCGATCCAAGCACCGTTACTTCGGCACCTCCGAGTTCTTGGCACACGTTCAGCTCAATGACGCTCCCCGGGCTCCGATCCAGCAAAGCTTCGGGGAGGAGTTCCGTCAGCACAATGGCGTGGTGACGATCTTGATGTTCAACCGTCGCAGGGCTTCGCCTAAGCACCGCTACAATATGACCGAGGTGCAATATCGTGGAGGGGGCACCGCACACGGCTAAGGAACGATCACGAAGATCAACTTGTGTGTCTATGGGGTGCCCCCTGCCCCCGTATATAAAGGAGTGGAGGAGGGGAGGGCCGGCCCTCTCTATGGCGCGCCCTAGGGAGTCCTACTCCCACCGGGAGTAGGATTCCCCCTTTCCTAGTCCAACTAGGATTCCTTCCATGTAGTAGGAGTAGGAGACAAGGAAGGGGAAAGGAGAAGGGAAGGAAGGAGGGGGGCAGGGGGCGCAGCCCCTCCCCCTAGTCCAATTCGGACTAGGCCTTGGGGGGCGCGCGGCCTGCCCTAGGCAGCCCCTTTCTCTTTCCCGTATGGCCCAATAAGGCCCAATACTTCCCCCCGTATTCCCGTAACTCCCCGGTACTCTGAAAAATACCCGAATCACTCGGAACCTTTCCGAAGTCCGAATATAATCATCCAATATATTGATCTTTACGTCTCGACCATTTCGAGACTCCTCGTCATGTCCCCGATCTCATCCGGGAGTCCGAACTCCTTCGGTACATCAAAACTCATAAACTCATAATATAACTGTCATCGAAACCTTAAGCGTGCGGACCCTACGGTTCGAGAACAATGTAGACATGACCGAGACACGTCTCCGGTCAATAACCAATAGCGGGACCTGGATGCCCATATTGGCTCCTACATATTCTACGAAGATCTTTATCGGTCAGACCGCATAACAACATACGTTGTTCCCTTTGTCATCGGTATGTTACTTGCCTGAGATTCGATCGTCGGTATCCAATACCTAGTTCAATCTCGTCACCGACAAGTCTCTTTACTCGTTCCGTAATACATCATCCCGCAACTAACTCATTAGTTGCAATGCTTGCAAGGCTTAATTGATGTGCATTACCGAGAGGGCCCAGAGATACCTCTCCGACATTCGGAGTGACAAATCCTAATCTCGAAATACGCCAACCCAACATGTACCTTTGGAGACACCTGTAGAGCTCCTTTATAATCACCCAGTTATGTTGTGACGTTTGGTAGCACACAAAGTGTTCCTCCGGTAAACGAGAGTTGCATAATCTCGTAGTCATAGGAACATGTATAAGTCATGAAGAAAGCAATAGCAATATACTAAACGATCGAGTGCTAAGCTAATGGAATGGGTCATGCCAATCAGATCATTCAACTAATGATGTGATCCCGTTAATCAAATAACAACTCTTTGTCCATGGTTAGGAAACATAACCATCTTTGATTAACGAGCTAGTCAAGTAGAGGCATACTAGTGACACTCTATTTGTCTATGTATTCACACATGTATTATGTTTACGGTTAATACAATTCTAGCATGAATAATAAATATTTATCATGATATAAGGAAATAAATAATAACTTTATTATTGCCTCTAGGGCATATTTCCTTCAGTCTCCCACTTGCACTAGAGTCAATAATCTAGATCACATCGCCATGTGATTTAACATCAATATTTCACATCTTTATGTGATTGATTCACATCTCCATGTGACTAACACCCAAAGGGTTTACTAGATTCAATAATCTAGTTCACATCGCTATGTGATTAAGACCCAAAAAGTGATCATGTTTTACTTGTGAGAGAAGTTTAGTCAATGGGTCTGCCACATTCAGATCCGCATGTATTTTGCAAATTTCTATGTCAACAATGCTCTGCATGGAGCTACTCTAGCTAATTGCTCCCACTTTCAACATGTATCCAGATTGAGACTTAGAGTCATCTGGATCAGTGTCAAAACTTGCATCGACGTAACCCTTTATGACGAACCTTTTGTCACCTCCGTAATCGAGAAACATATCCTTATTCCAGTAAGGATAATTTTGACCGCTGTCCATTGATCTACTCCTAGATCTCTATTGTACTCCCTCTCTTAACACAGTGTATGGTATACAATAGATCTGGTACACAGCATGGCATACTTTATAGAACCTATGACTGAGGCATAGGGAATGACTTTCATTCTCTTTCTATCTTCTGCCGTGGTCGGGCTTTGAGTCTTACTCAACTTCACACCTTGTAACACAGGCAAGAAACTTTTTCTTTGACTGTTCCATTTTGAACTACTTCAAAATCTTGTCAAGGTATGTACTCATTGAAAAAACTTATCAAGCGTCTTGATCTATCTCTATAGATCTTGATACTCAATATGTAAGCAGCTTCACCGAGGTCTTTCTTTGAAAAACTCCTTTCAAACACTCCTTTATGCTTTGCAAAATAATTCTACATTATTTCCGATCAACAATATGTCATTCACATATACTTATCAGAAATGTTGTAGTGCTCCCACTCACTTTCTTGTAAATACAGGCTTCACCGCAAGTTTGTATAAAACTATATGCTTTGATCAACTTATCAAAGCGTATATTCCAACTCCGAGATGCTTGCACCAGTCCATAAATGGATCGCTGGAGCTTGCATATTTTGTTAGCACCTTTAGGATTGAAAAAACCATCTTGTTGCATCACATACAACTCTTCTTTAATAAATCCATTAAGGAATGCAGTTTTGTTTATCCATTTGCCAGATTTCATAAAATGTGGCAATTGCTAACATGATTCGGACAGACTTAAGCATAGCTACGAGTGAGAAACTCTCATCGTAGTCAACACCTTGAACTTGTCGAAAACCTTTTGCGACAATTCTAGCTTTGTAGATAGTAACACTACTGTCCGTGTCCGTCTTCCTCTTGAAGATCCATTTATTATCAATGGCTTGACGATCCTCGGGCAAGTCCACCAAAGTCCACACTTTGTTCTCATACATGGATCCTATCTCAGATTTCATGGCCTCAAGCCATTTATCGGAATCTGGGCTCATCATCGCTTACTCATAGTTCGTAGGTTCGTCATGGTCAAGTAACATGACCTCCAGAATAGGATTACCGTACCACTCTGGTGCGGATCTCACTCTGGTTTACCTATGAGATTCGGTAGTAACTTGATCTGAAGTTCCATGATCATCATCATTAGCTTCCTCACAAATTGATGTAGTAGTCACAGGAACAGATTTCTGTGATGAACTATTTTCCAATAAGGGAGAAGGTACAATTACCTTATCAAGTTTTCTACTTTCCTCCCACTCACTTCTTTCGAGAGAAACTCCTTCTCTAGAAAGGATCCATTCTTAGCAACGAATGTCTTGCCTTCGGATCTGTGATAGAAGGTGTACCCAACTGTCTCCTTTGGGTATCCTATGAAGACATATTTCTCCAATTTGAGTTTGAGCTTATCGAGATGAAACTTTTTCACATAAGCATCGCAACTCCAAACTTTAAGAAACGACAGCTTAGGTTTCTTGCCAAACCATAGTTCACACGGTGTCGTCTCAACGGATTTAGATGGTGCCCTATTTAACGTGAATGCAGCTGTCTCTAATGCATAACCCCAAAACGATAGTGGTAGATCGGTAAGAGACATCATAGATCGCACTATATCTAATAAAGTACGGTTATGACGTTCGGACACACCATTACACTATGGTGTTCCAGGTGGCGTGAGTAGTGAAACTATTTCACATTGTTTTAATTGAAGGCCAAACTCGTAACCCAAATATTTTACCTCTGCGATCATATCGTAGAAACTTTTATTTTCTTGTCACGATGATTTTCCACTTCACTCTGAAATTCTTTGAACTGTTCAAATGTTTCAGACTTATGTTTCATCAAGTAGATATACCCATATCTGCTCAAATCATCTGTGAAGGTCAGAAAATAACAATACCCGCCGCGAGCTTTAACACTCATCGGATCGCATACATCAGTATGTATTATTTCCAATAAGTCAGTTGCTCGCTCCATTGTTCCGGAGAACGGAGTCTTAGTCATCTTGCCCATGAGGCATGGTTCGCAAGCATCAAGTGATTCATAATCAAGTGATTCCAAAAGCCCATCAGCATGGAGTTTCTTCATGCGCTTTACACCAATATGACTTAAACAGCAGCGCCACAAATAAGTTGCACTATCATTATTAACTTTGCATCTTTTGGTTTCAATATTATGAATATGTGTATCACTATGATCGAGATCCAACGAACTTGTTTCATTGGGTGCATGAGCATCGAAGGTTTTATTCATGTAAACAGAACAACAATTATTCTCTGACTTTAATGAATAGCCGTATTGCAATAAACATGATCAAATCATATTCATGCTCAACGCAAAAACCAAATAACACTTATTTAGGTTCAACACTAATCCCGAAAATATAGGGGAGTGTGCGATGATGATCATATCAATCTTGGAACTACTTCCAACACACATCGTCACTTCACCCTTGACTAGTCTCTGTTTATTCTGCAACTCCTGTTTCGAGTTACTACTCTTAGCAACTGAACCAGTATCAAGTACTGAGGGGTTGCTATAAATACTAGTAAAGTACACATCAATAACATGTATATCAAATATACTTTTGTTCACTTTGCCATCCTTCTTATCCACCAAATACTTGGGGTAGTTCCGCTTCTAGTGACCAATCCCTTTGCAGTAGAAGTACTTAGTCTCAGGCTTAGGACCAAACTTGGGTTTCTTCACTTGAGCAGCAACTTGCTTGCCGTTCTTCTTGAAGTTACCCTTCTTCCCTTTGCCCTTTTCTTGAAACTAGTGGTATTGTCTACCATCAACACTTGATGTTTTTCTTGATTTCTACCTTTGTCGATTTTAGCATCACATAGAGCTTGGGAATCGTTTCCGTTATCCCTTGCATATTATAGTTCATCACGAAGTTCTACTAACTTGGTGATGGTGACTAGAGAATTCTGTCAATCACTATCTTATTTGGAAGATTAACTCCCACTTGACTCAAGCGATTGTAGTACCCAGACAATCTGAGCACATGCTCACTAGTTGAGTGATTCTCCTCCATCTTTTAGCTATAGAACTTGTTGGAGACTTCATATCTCTCAACTTGGGTATTTGCTTGAAATATTAACTTCAACTGCTGGAACATCTCATATGGTCCATGATGTTCAAAACGTCTTTGAAGTCCCAATTCTAAGCCGTTAAGCATGGTGCACTAAACTATCAAGTAGTCATCATATTTAGCTAGCCAAACGTTCATAACGTCAGCATCTGCTCCTGCAATACGTCTGTCACCTAGCGGTGCATCAAGGACATAATTCCTCTGTGCAGCAATGAGGATAAACCTCAGATCACGGATCCAATCCGCATCATTGCTACTAACATCTTTCAACACAATTTTTCTCTAGGAACATATCAAAATAAACATATGAAAGCAACAATGCGAGCTATTGATCTACAACATAGATATGCTAATACTACCAGGACTAAGTTCATGATAAATTAAAGTTCAATTAATCATATTACTTAAGAACTCCCACTTAGATAGACATCCCTCTAATCCTCTAAGTGATCATGTGATCCAAATCAACTAAACTATAACTGATCATCACGTGAAATGGAGTAGCTTTCAATGGTGAACATCACTATGTTGATCATATCTACTATATGATTCACGCTCGACCTTTCGGTCTCAGTGATCTGAGGCCATATCTGCATATGCTAGGCTCGTCAAGTTTAACCTGAGTATTCTGCGTGTGCAAAACTGGCTTGCACCCGTTGTAGATGGACGTAGAGCTTATCACACCCGATCATCACGTGGTGTCTGGGCACGACGAACTTTGGCAACGGTGCATACTCAGGGAGAACACTTTTATCTTGAAATTTAGTGAGAGATCATATTATAATGCTATCGTCAATCAAAGCAAGATAAGATGCATAAAAGATAAACATCACATGCAATCAATATAAGTGATATGATATGGCCATCATCATCTTGTGCTTGTGATCTCCATCTCCGAAGCACCGTCGTGATCACCATCGTCACCGGCGCGACACCTTGATCTCCATCGTAGTATCGTTGTCGTCTCGCCAATCTTATGCTTCCACGACTATCGCTACCGCTTAGTGATAAAGTAAAGCATTACAGCGCGATTGCATTGCATACAATAAAGCGACAACCATATGGCTCCTGCCAGTTGCCGATAACTCGGTTACAAAACATGATCATCTCATACAATAAAATTTTGCATCATGTCTTGACCATATCACATCACAACATGCCCTGCAAAAACAAGTTAGACGTCCTCTACTTTGTTGTTGCAATTTTTACGTGGCTGCTACGGGTTAAGCAAGAACCAATTTTACCTACACATCAAAACCACAACGATAGTTTGTCAAGTTGGTGCTGTTTTAACCTTCGCAAGGACCGGGCGTAGCCACACTCGGTTCAACTAAAGTTGGAGAAACTGTCACCCGCAAGCCACCTATGTGCAAAGCACGTCGGGAGAACCGGTCTCGCGTAAACGTACGCGTAATGTCGGTCCGGGCCGCTTCATCCAACAATACCGCCGAACCAAAGTATGACATGCTGGTAAGCAGTATGACTTATATCGCCCACAACTCACTTGTGTTCTACTCGTGCATATAACATCAAACCATAAAACCTAGGCTCGGATGCCACTGTTGGGGAACGTAGTAATTTCAAAATTTTCCTATGCACACGCAAGATCATGGTGATGCATAGCAACGAGAGGGGAGAGTGTTGTCTACGTACCCTCGTAGACCGAAGCGGAAGCGTTGATGCAATGTAGAGGAAGTAGTCGTACGTCTTCCCGGTCCAACCGATCCAAGCACCGTTACTCCGGCACCTCCGAGTTCTTGGTACACGTTCAGCTCGATGACGCTCCCCGGGCTCCGATCCAGCAAAGCATCGGGGAGGAGTTCCGTCAGCACGACGGCGTGGTGACGATCTTGATGTTCAACCGTCGCAGGGCTTCGCCTAAGCACCGCTACAATATGACCGAGGTGTAATATCGTGGAGGGGGGCACCGCACACGGCTAAGGAACGATCACGAAGATCAACTTGTGTGTCTATGGGGTGCCCCCTGCCCCCGTATATAAAGGAGTGGAGGAGGGGAGGGCCGGCCCTCTCTATGGCGCGTCCTAGGGAGTCCTACTCCCACCGGGAGTAGGATTCCCCCTTTCCTAGTCCAACTAGGATTCCTTCCATGTAGTAGGAGTAGGAGACAAGGAAGGGGAAAGGAGAAGGGAAGGAAGGAGGGGGCGCAGCCCCTCCCCCTAGTCCAATTTGGACTAGGCCTTGGGGGGGGGGGGCGGTCTGCCCTAGGCAGCCCCTCTCTCTTTCCCGTATGGCCCAATAAGGCCCAATACTTTCCCCCCGTATTCCCGTAACTCCCCGGTACTCCGAAAAATACCCGAATCACTCGGAACCTTTCCGAAGTCCGAATATAGTCGTCCAATATATCGATCTTTACGTCTCGACCATTTCGAGACTCCTCGTCATGTCGCCGATCTCATCCGGGACTCCGAACTCCTTCGGTACATCGAAACTCATAAACTCATAATATAACTGTCATCGAAACCTTAAGCGTGCGGACCCTACGGTTCGAGAACAATGTAGACATGACCGAGACACGTCTCCGGTCAATAACCAATAGCGGGACCTGGATGCCCATATTGGCTCCTACATATTCTACGAAGATCTTTATCGGTCAGACCGCATAACAACATACGTTGTTCCCTTTGTCATCGGTATGTTACTTGCCTGAGATTCGATCGTCGGTATCCAATACCTAGTTCAATCTCATTACTGGCAAGTCTCTTTACTCGTTCCGTAATACATCATCACGCAACTAACTCATTAGTTGCAATGCTTGCAAGGCTTAAGTGATGTGCATTACCGAGAGGGCCCAGAGATACCTCTCCGACATTCGGAGTGACAAATCCTAATCTCGAAATACACCAACCCAACATGTACCTTTGGAGACACCTGTAGAGCTCCTTTATAATCACCCAGTTACGTTGTGACGTTTGGTAGCACACGAAGTGTTCCTCCGGTAAACGGGAGTTGCATAATCTCATAGTCATAGGAACATGTATAAGTCATGAAGAAAGCAATAGCAACATACTAAACGATCGGGTGCTAAGCTAATGGAATGGGTCATGTCAATCAGGTCATTCAACTAATGATGTGATCCCATTAATCAAATAACAACTCTTTGTCCATGGTTAGGAAACATAACCATCTTTGATTAACGAGCTAGTCAAGTAGAGGCATACTAGTGACACTCTGTTTGTCTATGTATTCACACATGTATTATGTTTCCGGTTAATACAATTCTAGCATGAATAATAAGTATTTATCATGATATAAAGAAATAAATAATAACTTTATTATTGCCTCTAGGGCATATTTCCTTCAGTTTATGTGTGAAAGAGTGTATCATATCACGGGGTTTGGATGCATCGGCGAAGTTTGCACCAACTCTCAATGTGAGAAAGGACAATGCACGGTACCGTAGAGGCTAGCAATGATGGAAGGGTAAAAGTGTGTATAATCCATTTACTCAACATTAGTCATAAAGAACTCATATACTTATTGCAAAAATCTACAAGCCATCAAAAACCAAAGTATTACGCGCATGCTCCTAGGGGGATAGATTGGTAGGAAAAGACCCTCGCTCGTCCCTGACCGCCACTCATAAGGAGGACTATCAAATAACACCTCATGTTTCAAATGTGTTGCATAACGTTTACCATACATGCATGCTACGGGACTTGCAAACTTTAACTCAAGCACTTCTCAAATTCACAATTACTCTACTAGAATGACTTTGATATTATTACCTCCATATCTCAAAACAATTATCAAGCATCCAACTTTTCTTAGTATTCAACACACTCAAAAGAAAGTTTCACAAATCTTGAATACCAAGCATGTCATTGTTAAGCAAATTACCATGCTATTAAGATTCTCAAAATAATTTAAGTGAAGCATGAGAGATCAATAGTTTCTTTAAAACAAATCCACCACCGTGCTAAAAAAAGTCTAAGTGAAGCACATAGAGCAAGATTACTTAGCTCAAGAAGATATAAGTGAAGCACATAGAGCAAAACTACTTAGCTCAAAAGATATAAGTGAAGCACATAGAGTATTCTATCAAATTTTAATTCATGTATGGCTCTCTCAAAAGGTGTGTACAGCAAGGATGATTGTGGCATACTAAAACACAAAGACAAAAAATAATAAAAGACGCTCCAAGGAAAACACATATCATGTTGGTGAATAAAAATATAGCTCCAAGTAAATTACCGATGGAAGTGGACGAAAGAGGGGGTGCCTTCCGGGGCATCCCAAAGCTTTGACTTTTTGGTGTCCTTGGATTATCTTGGGGGTGCCATGGGCATCCTCAAGCTTAGGCTCTTGCCACTCCTTGTTCCATAATCCATCATAAGAATTCACCCAAAACTTGAAAACTTCACAACACAAAACTTAAAGTAGAAAACTCGTGAGCTCCGTTAGCGAAAGAAAACAAAAGACCACTTCAAGGTACTGTAATGAACTCATTCTTTATTTATATTGGTGCTAAACCTACTGTATTCCAACTTCTCTATGGATTATAAACTATTTTACTAGCCGTAGATTCATCAAAATAAGCAATCAACACACGAAAAACAGAATCTGTCAAAAACAGAACAGTCTGTAGTAATCTTTAGCTAGCGCAAGATCTGGAACCCCAAAAATTCTAAAATAAATTGCTGGACGTGAGGAATTTACCTATTAATCATCTGCAAAAAGAATTAACTAAATATCACTCTTCAAATAAAAATGACAGCAGTTCTCGTGAGCGCTATGAAGGAAATATGCCCTAGAGGCAATAATAAAGTTATTATTTATTTCCTTATATCATGATAAATGTTTATTATTCATGCTAGAATTGTATTAACCGGAAACATAATACATGTGTGAATACATAGACAAACAGAGTGTCACTAGTATGCCTCTACTTGGCTAGCTCGTTAATCAAAGATGGTTATGTTTCCTAACCATGAACAAAGAGTTGTTATTTGATTAACGAGGTCACATCATTAGTTGAATGATCTGATTGACATGACCCATTCCATTACCTTAGCACCCGATCGTTTAGTATGTTGCTATTGCTTTCTTCATGACTTATACATGTTCTTATGACTATGAGATTATGCAACTCCCGTTTGCCGGAGGAACACTTTGTGTGCTACCAAACGTCACAACGTAACTGGGTGATTATAAAGGAGCTCTACAGGTGTCTCCAATGGTAGATGTTGGGTTGGCGTATTTCGAGAATAGGATTTGTCACTCCGATTGTCGGAGAGGTATCTCTGGGCCCTCTCGGTAATGCACATCACATAAGCCTTGCAAGCATTGCAACTAATGAGTTAGTTGCGGGATGATGTATTACGGAACGAGTAAAGAGACTTGCCGGTAACGATATTGAACTAGGTATTGGATACCGACGATCGAATCTCGGGCAAGTAACATACCGATGACAAAGGGAACAACGTATGTTGTTATGCGGTCTGACCGATAAAGATCTTCATAGAAAATGTAGGAGCCAATATGGGCATTCAGGTCCCGCTATTGGTTATTGACTGGAGATGTGTCTCAGTCATGTCAACATTGTTCTCGAACCGTAGGGTCCGCACGCTTAACGTTACGATGACAGTTTTATGAGTTTATGCATTTTGATGTACCGAAGGTTGTTCGGAGTCCCGGCTGTGATCACGGACATGATGAGGAGTCTCGAAATGGTCGAGACATAAAGATTGATATATTGGAAGCCTATGTTTGGATATCGGAAGTGTTCCGGGTGAAATCGGGATTTTACCGGATTACCGGGAGGTTACCGGAACCCCCCGGGAGCCATATGGGCCTTATTGGGCTTTAGTGGAAAGGTGAAAGGGGCTGCCCATGGTGGGCTGCACGCCACCCCCCTCCCCTAGTCCTATTAGGACTAGGAGAGGTGGCCGGCCACCTCTCTCTCTCTTTCCCCCTTGGGAATCCTATTTGGAATAGGATTGGGGGGGGGAGTCCTACTCCTACCAGGAGTAGGACTCCTCCTGCGCCTCCATTGGGCTGGCCGCACCCCTCCCCCTTGGATCCTTTATATACGGAGGCAGGGGGCACCTCTAGACACACAAGTTGATCATTGAGATCGTTCCTTAGCCATGTGCGGTGCCCCCTGCCACCATATTCCACCTCGATCATATTGTTGTAGTGCTTAGGCGAAGCCCTGCATCGGTAGAACATCAAGATCGTCACCACGCCGTCATGCTGACGGAACTCCTCCCCGTAGCTTTGCTGGATCGGAGCCCGGGGATCGTCATCGAGCTGTATGTGTTCTAAGAACTCGGAGGTGCCGGAGTAACGGTGCTTGGATCGGTCGGATCGGGAAGAAGACGTACGACTACTTCCTCTACATTGTGTCGACGCTTCCGTTGCGATCTACTAGGTACGTAGATCATACTCTTCCCCTCGTTGCTATACATCACCATGATCTTGCGTGTGCGTAGGAATTTTTTTGAAATTACTACGTTCCCTAACAGTGGCATCCGAGCCAGGTTTTATGGTTTGATGTGATTTGCACGAGTAGAACACAAGTGAGTTGTGGGCGATATAAGTCATACTGCCTACCAGCATGTCATGCTTTGGTTCAGCGGTATTGTTGGACGAGACGACCCGGACCAACATTACGCGTACGCTTATGCGAGACCGGTTCCCCCGACGTGCTTTGCACACAGGTGGCTTGCGGGCGACTGTCTCTCCAACTTTAGTTGAACCAAGTGTGGCTACGCCCGGTCCTTGCGAAGGTTAAAACGGAGTCTATTTGACAAACTATCGTTGTGGTTTTGATGCGTAGGTGAGATTGGTTCTTGCTTAAGCCCATAGCAGCCACGTAAAACTTGCAACAACAAAGTAGAGGACGTCTAACTTGTTTTTGCAGGGCATGTTGTGATGTGATATGGTCAAGGCATGATGCTAATTTTTATTGTATGAGATGATCATGTTTTGTAACCAAGTTATCGGCAACTGGCAGGAGCCATATGGTTGTCGCTTTATTGTATGAAATGCAATCGTGATGTAATGCTTTACTTTATCACTAAGCGGTAGCGATAGTCGTGGATTGGCGAGACGACAATGATGCTACGATGGAGATCAAGGTGTCGCGCCGGTGACGATGGTGATCATGACGGTGCTTCGGAGATGGAGATCACAAGCACAAGATGATGATGGCCATATCATATCACTTATATTGATTGCATGTGATGTTTATCTTTTTATGCATCTTATCTTGCTTTGATTGACGGTAGCATTATAAGATGATCTCTCACTAAATTATCAAGAAGTGTTCTCCCTGAGTATGCACCGTTGCCAAAGTTCGTCGTGCCCAGACACCACATGATGATCGGGTGTGATAAGCTCTACGTCCATCTACAACGGGTGCAAGCCAGTTTTGCACAAGCAGAATACTCAGGTTAAACTTGATGAGCCTAGCATATGCAGATATGGCCTCGGAACACGGAGACCGAAAGGTCGAGCGTGAATCATATAGTAGATATGATCAACATCAATGATGTTCACCATTGAAAACTACTCCACCTCACGTGATGATCGGTTATGGTTTAGTTGATTTGGATCACGTGATCACTTAGAGGATTAGAGGGATGTCTATCTAAGTGGGAGTTCTCAAGTAATTTGATTAATTGAACTTAAACTTATCATGAACTTAGTACCTGATAGTATCTTGCTTGTTTATGTTGATTGTAGATAGATGGCTCGTGCTGTTGTTCCGTTGAATTTTAATGCGTTCCTTGAGAAAGCAAAGTTGAAAGATGATGGTAGCAATTACACGGACTGGGTCCATAACTTGAGGATTATCCTCATTGCTGCACAGAAGAATTACGTCCTGGAAGCACCGCTGGGTGCCAGGCCTACTGCTGGAGCAACACCAGATGTTATGAACGTCTGGCAGAGCAAAGCTGATGACTACTGGATAGTTCAGTGTGCCATGCTTTACGGCTTAGAATCGGGACTTCAACGACGTTTTGAACGTCATGGAGCATATGAGATGTTCCAGGAGTTGAAGTTAATATTTCAAGCAAATGCTCGGATTGAGAGATATGAAGTCTCCAATAAGTTCTATAGCTGCAAGATGGAGGAGAACAGTTCTGTCAGTGAGCATATACTCAAAATGTCTGGGTATAATAATCACTTGATTCAATTGGGAGTTAATCTTCCAGATGATTGCGTCATTGACAGAATTCTCCAATCACTGCCACCAAGCTGCAAGAGCTTCGTGATGAACTATAATATGCAAGGGATGAACAAGACTATTCCCGAGCTCTTCGCAATGCTGAAAGCTGCAGAGGTAGAAATCAAAAAGGAGCATCAAGTGTTGATGGTTAACAAGACCACTAGTTTCAAGAAAAAGGGCAAAGGGAAGAAGAAGGGGAACTTCAAGAAGAACGACAAGCAAGTTGCTGCTCAGGAGAAGAAACCCAAGTCTGGACCTAAGCCTGAAACTGAGTGCTTTTACTGCAAGCAGACTGGTCACTGGAAGCGGAACTGCCCCAAGTATTTGGCGGATAAGAAGGATGGCAAGGTGAACAAAGGTATATGTGATATACATGTTATTGATGTGTACCTTACTAGAGCTCGCAGTAGCACCTGGGTATTTGGTACTGGTTCTGTTGCTAATATTTGCAACTCAAAACAGGGACTACGGAATAAGCGGACACTGGCAAAGGACGAGGTGACGATGCGCGTGAGAAACGGTTCCAAAGTCGATGTCATCGCGGTCGGCACGCTACCTCTACATCTACCTTCGGGATTAATATTAGACCTAAATAATTGTTATTTGGTGCCAGCGTTGAGCATGAACATTATACCTGGATCTTGTTTGATGCGAGACGGTTATTCATTTAAATCAGAGAATAATGGTTGTTCTATTTATATGAGTAATATCTTTTATGGTCATGCACATTTGAAGAGTGGTCTATTTTTGATGAATCTCGACAGTAGTGATACACATATTCATAATGTTGAAGCCAAAAGATGCAGAGTTGATAATGAAAGTGCAACTTATTTGTGGCACTGTCGTTTAGGTCATATCGGTGTAAAGCGCATGAAGAAAATCCATACTGATGGACTTTTGGAACCACTTGATTATGAATCACTTGGTACTTGCGAACCGTGCCTCATGTGCAAGATGACTAAAACACCATTCTCCGGTACTATGGAGAGAGCAACAGATTTGTTGGAAATCATACATACCGATGTATGTGGTCCGATGAATATTGAGGCTCGTGGCGGATATCGTTATTTTCTCACCTTCACAGATGATTTAAGAAGATATGGGTATATCTACTTAATGAAACATAAGTCTGAAACATTTGAAAAGTTCAAAGAATTTCAGAGTGAAGTTGAAAATCATCGTAACAAGAAAATAAAGTTTCTACGATCTGATCGTGGAGAAGAATATTTGAGTTACGAGTTTGGTGTACATTTGAAAAATTGTGGAATAGTTTCGCAACTCACGCCACCCGGAACACCACAGCATAATGGTGTGTACGAACGTCATAATCATACTTTACTAGATATGGTGTGATCTATGATGTCTCTTACTGATTTACCGCTATCGTTTTGGGGTTATGCTTTAGAGACGGCCGCATTCACGTTAAATAGGGCACCATCAAAATCCGTTGAGACGACGCCTTATGAACTATGGTTTGGCAAGAAACCGAAGTTGTCGTTTCTTAAAGTTTGGGGCTGCGATGCTTATGTGAAAAAGCTTCAACCTGATAAGCTCGAACCCAAATCGGAGAAATGTGTCTTCATAGGATACCCAAAGGAGACAGTTGGGTACACCTTCTATCACAGATCCGAAGGCAAGACATTCATTACTAAGAATGGAGCCTTTCTAGAGAAGGAGTTTCTCTCGAAAGAAGTGAGTGGGAGGAAAGTAGAACTTGACGAGGTAACTGTACCTGCTCCCTTATTGGAAAGTAGTACATCACAGAAAACTGTTTCTGCAACACCTATACCAATTAGTGAGGAAGCTAATGATGATGATCATGAAACTTCAGGACATGATACTACTGAACCTCGTAGATCAACCAGAGCGAGATCCACACCAGAGTGGTACGGTAATCCTGTTCTGGAAATCATGCTACTAGATCATGATGAACCTACGAACTATGAAGAAGCGATGGTGAGCCCAGATTCGGCAAAATGGCTTGAAGCCATGAAATCTGAGATGGGATCCATGTATGAGAACAAAGTATGGACTTTGGTTGACTTGCCTGATGATCGGCAAGCAATTGAGAATAAATGGATCTTCAAGAAGAAGACTGACGCTGATGGTAATTTACTGTCTACAAAGCTCGACTTGTCGCAAAAGGTTTTCGACAAGTTCAAGGGGTTGACTACGATGAGACCTTCTCACCCGTAGCGATGCTTAAGTCTGTCCGAATCATGTTAGCAATTGCCGCATTTTATGATTATGAAATTTGGCAGATGGATGTCAAAACTGCATTCCTGAATGGATTTCTGAAAGAAGAGTTGTATATGATGCAACCGGAAGGTTTTTTTGATCCAAAGGGTGCTAACAAAGTGTGCAAGCTCCAGCGATCCATTTATGGACTGGTGCAAGCCTCTCGGAGTTGGAATAAACGCTTTGATAGTGTGATCAAAGCATTTGGTTTTATACAGACTTTCGGAGAAGCATGTATTTACAAGAAAGTGAGTGGGAGCTCTGTAGCATTTCTGATATTATATGTGGATGACATATTACTGATTGGAAATGATATAGAATTTCTGGATAGCATAAAGGGATACTTGAATAAGAGTTTTTCAATGAAAGACCTCGGTGAAGCTGCTTACATATTAGGCATAAAGATCTATAGAGATAGATCAAGACACTTAATTGGACTTTCACAAAGCACATACCTTGACAAGATTTTGAAGAAGTTCAAAATGGATCAAGCAAAGAAAGGGTTCTTGCCTGTGTTACAAGGTGTGAAGTTGAGTCAGACTCAATGCCCGACCACCGCAGAAGATAGAGAGACAATGAAAGATGTTCCCTATGCTTCAGCCATAGGCTCTATCATGTATGCAATGCTGTGTACCAGACCTGATGTGTGCCTTGCTATAAGTTTAGCAGGGAGGTACCAAAGTAATCCAGGAGTGGATCACTGGACATCGGTCAAGAACATCCTGAAATACCTGAAAAGGACTAAGGATATGTTTCTCGTATATGGAGGTGACAAAGAGCTCACCGTAAGAGGTTATGTTGATGCTGTTGGGTTTCGTAGTAATTTCAAAAAATTTCCTACGCACACGCAAGATCATGTGATGCATAGCAACGAGGGGAGAGTGTTGTCTACGTACCCAACGCAGACCGACTGCGGAAGCGATGACACGACGTAGAGGAAGTAGTCGTACGTCTTCACGATCCAACCGATCAAGCACCGAAACTACGGCACCTCCGAGTTCGAACACACGTTCAGCTCGATGACGATCCCCGGACTCCGATCCAGCAAAGTGTCGGGGAAGAGTTCCGTCAGCACGACGGCGTGGTGACGATCTTGATGAACTACAGCAGCAGGGCTTCGCCTAAACTCCGCTACAGTATTATCGAGGTATATGGTGGCAGGGGGCACCGCACACGGCTAAGGAATAGATCACGTGGATCAACTTGTTGTGTCTTTGGTGCTAGCCCTGCCCCTCTATTTATATGTTGAGCCCCGGGGTCGAAACTTGGAGCAAAAGCCTCCTCAAAGTCGGTTTTGCCCGAAAGGCAAGAGTCCCACTCGGACTCCAGGACCAAACGCCACAATCCTTGGCGTCTGGCCCAGACGCCATGGGCCTCGGCGTCTGGCCCAGGGCCAGACGCCAGGGTCTCCGGCGTTTGGCCCCCTGGCCTCCGCAAAACTCCTTTTTGCACCGATCTAAAGCCTCATGGGCTTGACCCCTTGGCCTAACCATATCATCCAATATATGAATCTTTACGTCTCGACCATTTCGAGACTCCTCGTCATGTCCCCGATCTCATCCGGGACTCCGAACTCCTTCGGTACATCAAAACATGTAAACTCATAATATAACTGTCATCGTAACCTTAAGCGTGCGGACCCTACGGGTTCGAGAACAATGTAGACATGACCGAGACACGTCTCTGGTCAATAACCAATAGCGGGACCTGGATGCCCATATTGGCTCCTACATATTCTACGAAGATCTTTATCGGTCAGACCGCATAACAACATACGTTGTTCCCTTTGTCATCGGTATGTTACTTGCCCGAGATTCGATCGTCGGTATCCAATACCTAGTTCAATCTCGTTACCGGCAAGTCTCTTTACTCGTTCCGTAATACATCATCTCACAACTAACATATTAGTTGTAATGCTTGCAAGGCTTATGTGATGTGTATTACCGAGAGGGCCCAGAGATACCTCTCCGACAATCGGAGTGACAAATCCTAATCTCGAAATACGCCAACCCAACATCGACCATTGGAGACACCTGTAGTACTCCTTTATAATCACCCAGTTACGTTGTGACGTTTGGTAGTACCCAAAGTGTTCCTCCGGTAAACGGGAGTTGCATAATCTCATAGTCATAGGAACATGTATAAGTCATGAAGAAAGCAATAGCAACATACTAAACGATCAGGTGCTAAGCTAATGGAATGGGTCATGTCAATCAGATCATTCAACTAATGATGTGACCTCGTTAATCAAATAACAACTCATTGTTCATGGTCAGGAAACATAACCATCTTTGATTAACGAGCTAGTCAAGTAGAGGCATACTAGTGACACTCTGTTTGTCTATGTATTCACACATGTATTATGTTTCCGGTTAATACAATTCTAGCATGAATAATAAACATTTATCATGATATAAGGAAATAAATAATAACTTTATTATTGCCTCTAGGGCATATTTCCTTCAGTCTCCCACTTGCACTAGAGTCAATAATCTAGTTCACATCGCCATGTGATTTAACAGCAATAGTTTACATCACCATGTGATTAACACCCATAGTTCACATCGCTATGTGACCAACACCCAAAGGGTTTACTAGATTCAGTAATCTAGTTCACATCGCTATGTGATTAACACCCAAGGAGTACTAAGGTGTGATCATGTTTTGCTTGTGAGAGAATCTTAGTCAACGGGTCTGCCACATTCAGATCCTTATGTATTTTGCAAATTTCTATGTCAACAATGCTCTGCATGGAGCTACTCTAGCTAATTGCTCCCACTTTCAATATGTATCTAGATCGAGACTTAGAGTCATCTAGATTAGTGTCAAACTTGCATCGGCGTAACCCTTTACGACGAACCTTTTTCCATAATCGAGAAACATATCCTTATTCCACTAAGGACAATTTTGACCGCTCTCCAGTGATCTACTCCTAGATCACTATTGTACTCCCTTGCCAAACTCAGTGGTATGGCATACAATAGATCTGGTATACAGCATGGCATACTTTATAGAACCTATGACTGAGGCATAGGGAATGACTTTCATTCTCTTTCTATTTTCTGCCGTGGTCGGGCTTTGAGTCTTACTCAACTTCACACCTTGCAACACAGGCAAGAACTCCTTCTTTGACTGTTCCATTTTGAACTATTTCAAAAATTTATCAAGGTATGTATTCATTGAAAAATCTTATCAAGCGTCTTCATCTATCTATATAGATCTTGATGCTCAATGTGTAAGCAGCTTCACCAAGGTCTTTCTTTGAAAAACTTTTATTCAAGTATCCTTTCATGCTTTGCAGAATAATTCTACATTATTTCCGATCAACAATATGTCATTCACATATACTTATCAGAAATGTTGTAGTGCTCCCACTCACTTTCTTGTAAATACAGGCTTCACCGTAAGTCTGTACAAAAACTATATGCTTTGATCAACTTATCAAAGCGTATATTCCAACTCCGAGATTCTTGCACCAGTCCATAAATGGATCGCTGGAGCTTGCACACTTTGTTAGCTCCCTTTGGATCGACAAAACCTTCCGGTTGCATCATATACAACTCTTCTTCCAGAAATCCATTCAGGAATGCAGTTTTGACATCCATCTGCCAAATTTCATAATCATAAAATGCGGCAATTGCTAACATGATTCGGACAGACTTTTAAGCATCGATACGAGTAAGAAAATCTCATCGTATTCAACACCTTGAACTTTGTCAAAAACCTTTTTCGACAAGTCTAGCTTTGTAGATAGTAACACTACTATCAACGTCCGTCTTCCTCTTGAAGATCCATTTATTCTTAATGACTCACCGATCATCGGGCAAGTCAATCAAAGTCTACACTTTGTTCTCATACATGGATCATATCTCAGATTTCATGGCCTCAAGCCATTTCGTGGAATCTGGGCTCATCATTGCTTCCTCATAGTTCGTAGGTTCATCATGGTCTAGTAACATGACTTCCAGAACATGATTACCGTACCACTCTGGTGCGGATCTTACTCTGGAAGACCTACGAGGTTTGGTAGTAACTTGATCTGAAGTTTGATGATCATCATCATTAACTTCCTCACTTATTGGTGTAGGAATCACTGGAACTGATTTCTGTGATGAACTACTTTCCAATAAGGGAGAAGGTATAATTACCTCATCAAGTTCTACTCTCCTCCCACTCACTTCTTTCGAGAGAAACTCCTTCTCTGGAAAGGATCCATTTTAGCAACGAATGTCTTGCCTTCGGATCTGTGATAGAAGGTGTACCCAACAATTTCCTTTGGGTATTCTATGAAGACGCACTTCTCCGATTTGGGTTCGAGCTTATCAGGATGAAACTTTTTCACATAAGCATCGCAGCCCCAAACTTTAAGAAACAACAGCTTAGGTTTACTGCTAAACCATAGTTCATACAGTGTCGTCTCAACGGATTTAGATGGTGCCCTATTTTAAAACGTGAATGCAGCTGTCTCTAATGCATAACCCCAAAACGATAGTGGTAAAGAGATATCATAGATCGCACCATATCAAATAAAGTGCGGTTACGACGTTCGGACACACCATAACGATGTGGTGTTCCAGGTGGCATGAGCTGTGAAACTATTCCACATTGTTTTAATTGAAGACCAAACTCGTAACTCAAATATTTGTCTCCGCGATCAGATCGCAGAAACTTTATTTTCTTGTTACGATGATTTTTCCACTTCACTCTGAAATTCTTTGAACCTTTCAACTATTTCAGACTTATGTTTCATCAAGTAGATATACCCATATCTGCTCAAATCATCTTGTGAAGGTCAGAAAACAACGATGCTTGCCACGAGCATCAGCACTCATTGGATCGCATACATCGGTATGTATTATTTCCAATAAGTCAGTAGCTCGTTCCATTGTTCCGGAGAACGGAGTTTTAGTCATCTTGCCCAAAAGGCACAGTTCGCAAGCATCAAGTGATTCATAATCAAGTGATTCCAAAATTCCATCAGTATGGAGTTTCTTCATGCGCTTTACACCAATATGACCTAAACGGCAGTGCTACAAACAAGTTGCACTTATCATTATTAACTTTGCATCTTTTGGTTTCAATATTATGATTATGTGTATCACTACGATCGAGATCCAACAAACTATTTTCATTGGGTGTGTAACCATATAAGGTTCTATTCATGTAAACAGAACAACAATTTATTCTCTTACTTAAATGAATAATCGTATTACAATAAACATGATCAAATCATATTCATGCTCAACGCAAACACCAAATAACACTTATTTAGGTTCAACACTAATCCCGAAAGTATAGGGAGTGTGTGACGATGATCATATCAATCTTGGAACCACTTCCAACACACATCGTCACTTCACCCTTAACTAGTCTCTGTTTATTCTGCAACTCCCGTTTCGAGTTACTAATCTTAGCAACTGAACTAGTATCAAATACTGAGGGTTTGCGATAAACACTAGTAAAGTACACATCAATAACATGTATATCAAATATACTTATGTTCACTTTGCCATCCTTCTTATCCGCCAATCACTTGGGGTAGATCCGCCTCCAGTGACCAGTCCCTTTGCAGTAGAAACACTTAGTCTCAGGCTTAGGATCAGACTTGGGCTTCTTCACTTGAGCAGCAACTTGCTTGCTGTTCTTCTTGAAGTTCCCCTTCTTCCTTCTGCCCCTTTTCTTGAAACTAGTGGTCTTGTCTACCATCAACACTTGATGTTTTTCTCGATTTCTACCTTCGTCAATTTCCGCATTACGAAGAGCTTGGGAATCGTTTCCGTTATCCCTTGCATGTCATAGTTCATCACGAAGTTCTACTAACTTGGTGATGGTGACTAGAGAATTCTGTCAATCACTATCTTATCTGGAAGATTAACTCCCACTTGATTCAAGCGATTGTAGTACTCAGACAATCTGAGCACATGCTCACTAGTTGAGCGATTCTCCTCCATCTTTTAGCTATAGAACTTGTTGGAGACTTCATATCTCTCAACTCGGGTATTTGCTTGAAATATTAGCTTCAACTCCTGGAACATCTCATATGGTCCATGACATTCAAAACGTCTTTGAAGTCCCGATTCTAAGCCGTTAAGCATGGTGCACTTAAACTATCAAGTAGTCATCATATTGAGCTAGCCAAACGTTCATAACGTCTGCATTTGCTCCTGCAATAGGTCCGTCACCTAGCGGTGCATTAAGGACATAATTCTTCTGTGCAGCAATGAGGATTTAACCTCAGATCACGGATCAAATCCGCAACATTGCTACTAACATTTTTCAACACAATTTTCTCTAGGAACATATCAAAATAAACACAGGGAAGCAACAACGCGAGCTATTGATCTACAACATGATTTGCAAAATACTACCAGGACTAAGTTCATGATAAATTTAAGTTCAATTTAATCATATTACTTAAGAACTCCCACTTAGATAGACATCCCTCTAATCCTCTAAGTGATCACGTGATCCAAATCAACTAAACCATGTCCGATCATCACGTGAGATGGAGTAGTTTCATCGGTGAACATCATTATGTTGATCATATCTACTATATGATTCACGCTCGACCTTTCGGTCTCCGTGTTCCGAGGCCATATCTGCATATGCTAGGCTCGTCAAGTTTAACCTGAGTATTCTGCGTGTGCAAAACTGGCTTGCACCCGTTGTAGATGGACGTAGAGCTTATCACACCCGATCATCACGTGGTGTCTGGGCACGACGAACTTTGGCAACGGTGCATACTCAGGGAGAACACTTCTTGATAATTTAGTGAGAGATCATCTTATAATGCTACCGTCAATCAAAGCAAGATAAGATGCATAAAAAGATAAACATCACATGCAATCAATATAAGTGATATGATATGGCCATCATCATCTTGTGCTTGTGATCTCCATCTCCGAAGCACCGTCATGATCACCATCGTCACCGGCGCGACACCTTGATCTCCATCGTAGCATCGTTGTCGTCTCGCCAATCTTATGCTTCCACGACTATCACTACCGTTTAGTAATAAAGTAAAGCATTACATCGCGATTGCATTGCATACAATAAAGCGACAACCATATGGCTCCTGCCAGTTGCCGATAACTCGGTTACAAAACATGATCATCTCATACAATAAAATTCAGCATCATGCTTTGACCATATCACATCACAACATGCCCTGCAAAAACAAGTTAGACGTCCTCTACTTTGTTGTTGCATGTTTTACGTGGCTGCTACGGGCTTAAGTAAGAACCAATCTCACCTACGCATCAAAACCACAACGATAGTTTGTCAAATAGACTCCGTTTTAACCTTCTCAAGGACCGGGCGTAGCCATACTCGGTTCAACTAAAGTTGGAGAGACAGTCGCCCGCAAGCCATCTATGTGCAAAGCACGTCGAGGGAACCGGTCTCGCGTAAGCGTACGCGTAAGGTTGGTCCGGGTCGTCTCGTCCAACAATACCGCCGAACCAAAGTATGACATGCTGGTAGGCAGTATGACTTGTATCGTCCACAACTCACTTGTGTTCTACTCGTGCATATAACATCAACATAAGTAACCTAGGCTCGGATGCCACTGTTGGGTTTCGTAGTAATTTCAAAAAATTTCCTACGCACACGCAAGATCATGTGATGCATAGCAACGAGGGGAGAGTGTTGTCTACGTACCCAACGCAGACCGACTGCGGAAGCGATGACACGACGTAGAGGAAGTAGTCGTACGTCTTCACGATCCAACCGATCAAGCACCGAAACTACGGCACCTCCGAGTTCGAGCACACGTTCAGCTCGATGACGATCCCCGGACTCCGATCCAGCAAAGTGTCGGGGAAGAGTTCCGTCAGCACGACGGCGTGGTGACGATCTTGATGAACTACAGCAGCAGGGCTTCGCCTAAACTCCGCTACAGTATTATCGAGGTATATGGTGGCAGGGGGCACCGCACACGGCTAAGGAATAGATCACGTGGATCAACTTGTTGTGTCTTTGGTGCTAGCCCTGCCCCTCTATTTATATGTTGAGCCCCGGGGTCGAAACTTGGAGCAAAAGCCTCCTCAAAGTCGGTTTTGCCCGAAAGGCAAGAGTCCCACTCGGACTCCAGGACCAAACGCCACAATCCTTGGCGTCTGGCCCAGACGCCATGGGCCTCGGCGTCTGGCCCAGGGCCAGACGCCAGGGTCTCCGGCGTTTGGCCCCCTGGCCTCCGCAAAACTCCTTTTTGCACCGATCTAAAGCCTCATGGGCTTGACCCCTTGGCCTAACCATATCATCCAATATATGAATCTTTACGTCTCGACCATTTCGAGACTCCTCGTCATGTCCCCGATCTCATCCGGGACTCCGAACTCCTTCGGTACATCAAAACATGTAAACTCATAATATAACTGTCATCGTAACCTTAAGCGTGCGGACCCTACGGGTTCGAGAACAATGTAGACATGACCGAGACACGTCTCTGGTCAATAACCAATAGCGGGACCTGGATGCCCATATTGGCTCCTACATATTCTACGAAGATCTTTATCGGTCAGACCGCATAACAACATACGTTGTTCCCTTTGTCATCGGTATGTTACTTGCCCGAGATTCGATCGTCGGTATCCAATACCTAGTTCAATCTCGTTACCGGCAAGTCTCTTTACTCGTTCCGTAATACATCATCTCACAACTAACATATTAGTTGTAATGCTTGCAAGGCTTATGTGATGTGTATTACCGAGAGGGCCCAGAGATACCTCTCCGACAATCGGAGTGACAAATCCTAATCTCGAAATACGCCAACCCAACATCGACCATTGGAGACACCTGTAGTACTCCTTTATAATCACCCAGTTACGTTGTGACGTTTGGTAGTACCCAAAGTGTTCCTCCGGTAAACGGGAGTTGCATAATCTCATAGTCATAGGAACATGTATAAGTCATGAAGAAAGCAATAGCAACATACTAAACGATTAGGTGCTAAGCTAATGGAATGGGTCATGTCAATCAGATCATTCAACTAATGATGTGACCTCGTTAATCAAATAACAACTCATTGTTCATGGTCAGGAAACATAACCATCTTTGATTAACGAGCTAGTCAAGTAGAGGCATACTAGTGACACTCTGTTTGTCTATGTATTCACACATGTATTATGTTTCCGGTTAATACAATTCTAGCATGAATAATAAACATTTATCATGATATAAGGAAATAAATAATAACTTTATTATTGCCTCTAGGGCATATTTCCTTCAGATGCAAGCTTTGACACTGATCTGGACAATTCTAAATCGCAAACCGGATACGTGTTTACTTTAAACGGTGGAGCTTTCAGTTGGTGCAGTTCTAAACAAAGCGTCGTAGCGGGATCTACATGTGAAGCGGAGTACATAGCTGCTTCGGAAGCAGCGAACGAAGGAGTCTGGATGAAGGAGTTCATATCCGATCTAGGTGTCATACCTAGTGCATCGGGTCCAATGAAAATCTTTTGTGACAATACTGGTAAAATTGCCTTGGCAAAGGAATCCAGATTTCACAAGAGGACCAAACACATCAAGAGACGCTTCAATTCAATCCGGGATCTAGTCCAGGTGGGAGACATAGAGATTTGCAAGATACATACGGATCTGAATGTTGCAGACCCGTTGACTAAGCCTCTTCCACGAGCAAAACATAATCAGCACCAAGGCTCCATGGGTGTTAGAATCATTACTGTGTAATCTAGATTATTGACTCTAGTCCAAGTGGGAGACTGAAGGAAATATGCCCTAGAGGCAATAATAAAGTTATTATTTATTTCCTTATATCATGATAAATGTTTATTATTCATGCTAGAATTGTATTAACCGGAAACATAATACATGTGTGCATACATAGACAAACAGAGTGTCACTAGTATGCCTCTACTTGACTAGCTCGTTAATCAAAAATGGTTATGTTTCCTAACCATGAACAACGAGTTGTTATTTGATTAACGAGGTCACATCATTAGTTGAATGATCTGATTGACATGACCCATTCCATTAGCTTAGCACCCGATCGTTTAGTATGTTGTTATTGCTTTCTTCATGACTTATACATGTTCTTATGACTATGAGATTATGCAACTCCCGTTTGCCAGAGGAACACTTTGTGTGCTACCAAACGTCACAACGTAACTGGGTGATTATAAAGGAGCTCTACAGGTGTCTCCAATGGTAGATGTTGGGTTGGCGTATTTCGAGAATAGGTTTTGTCACTCCGATTGTCGGAGAGGTATCTCTGGGCCCTCTCGGTAATGCACATCACATAAGCCTTGCAAGCATTGCAACTAATGATTTAGTTGCGGGATGGTGTATTATGGAACGAGTAAAGAGACTTGCCGGTAACGAGATTGAACTAGGTATTGGATACCGACGATCGAATCTCGGGCAAGTAACATACCGATGACAAAGGGAACAACGTATGTTGTTATGCGGTCTGACCGATAAAGATCTTCGTAGAAAATGTAGGAGCCAATATGGGCATCCAGGTCCGCTATTGGTTATTGACTGGAGATGTGTCTCAGTCATGTCTACATTGTTCTCGAACCGTAGGGTCCGCACGCTTAACGTTACGACGACAGTTATTATGAGTTTATGCATTTTGATGTACCGAAGGTTGTTCGGAGTCCCGGATGTGATCACGGACATGACGAGGAGTCTCAAAATGGTCGAGACATAAAGATTGATATATTGGAAGCCTATGTTTGGATATCGGAAGTGTTCCGGGTGAAATCGGGATTTTACCGGATTACCCGGAGGTTACCGGAACCCCCCGGGAGCCATATGGGCCTTATTGGGCTTTAGTGGAAAGGTGAAAGGGGCTGCCCATGGTGGGCTGCGCGCCACCCCCTCCCCTGGTCCTATTAGGACTAGGAGAGGTGGCCGGCCACCTCTCTCTCTCTTTCCCCCTTGGGAATCCTATTTGGAATAGGATTGGGGGGGGGGGGGGAGTCCTACTCCCGGTAGGAGTAGGACTCCTCCTGCGCCTCCATAGGGCTGGCCGCACCCCTCCCCCTTGGCTCCTTTATATACGGAGGAAGGGGCACCTCTAGACACACAAGTTGATCATTGAGATCGTTCCTTAGCCGTGTGCGGTGCCCCTGCCACCATATTCCACCTCGATCATATCGTTGTAGTGCTTAGGCGAAGCCCTGCGTCGGTAGAACATCAAGATCGTCACCACGCCGTCGTGCTGACGAAACTCCTCCCCGTAGCTTTGCTGGATTGGAGCCCGGGGATCGTCATCGAGCTGTACGTGTGCTAAGAACTCGGAGGTGCCGGAGTAACGGTGCTTGGATCGGTCGGATCGGGAAGAAGACGTACGACTACTTCCTCTACGTTGTGTCAACGCTTCCGTTGCGATCTACTAGGGTACGTAGATCATACTCTTCCCCTCGTTGCTATACATCACCATGATCTTGCGTGTGAGTAGGAATTTTTTTTAAATTACTACGTTCCCTAACACGCTAAAGTTTCTGTCTTTTACAGCAAGTTCAACAAGACTTTCCCCAAGTCTTCCCAACGGTTCTACTTGGCACAAACACTAATTAAACACAAAAAACACAACCAAAACAGAGGCTAGATAATTTATTTATTACTAAACAGGAGCAAAAAGCAAGGAATAAAAATAAAATTGGGTTTCCTCCCAACAAGCGCTATCATTTAACGCCCCTAGCTAGGCATAAAAGCGAGGATAGATCTAGGTATTGCCATCTTTGGTAGGAAATCCATAAGTGGCTCTCATGATAGTTTCATATGGCAATTTTATTTTCTTTCTAGGAAAGTGTTTCATGCCCTTTTTAATGGAAATTGAAATCTAATATTCCCTTCCTTCATATCAATAATCGCACCAACCGTTCCAAGGAAAGGTCTACCAAGAATAATAGGGCAAGAAGGATTGCAATCTATATCAAGAACAATGAAATCTATGGGCACATAATTCCTATTTGCAACAATAAGAACATCATTAATCCTTCCCATAGGTTTCTTAATAGTACAATCCGCAAGATGCAAGTTTAGAGAGCAATCATCAAAATTACGGAAATCTAGCAAATCACACAAAGTCTTGGGAATAGTGGAGACACTAGCACCCAAATCACACAAAGCATAAAAATCATGATCTTTAATTTTAATTTTAATAGTTGGTTCCCATTCATCATAGAGTTTTCTAGGGATAGAAACTTTCAACTCAAGTTTTTCTTCATAAGATTGCATCAAGGCATCAACAATATGTTCGGTGAAGGCTTTATGTTGACTATAAGCATGTGGAGAGTTTAGCACAGATTGCAACAAGGAAATACAATCAATTAAAGAGCAATTTTCATAATTAAATTCCTTGAAATCCAATATAGTGGGTTTAGCAACATCTAGATTTTTATTTCTTTCAATCCCACTTTCATCAATTTCATCATAAAGATTTAAATACTCTGAATCTTTAGAACGCCTTCTAGGTAAAGGAACATCATATTCAGTTTCATCAAGATTCATATTGCAAAACAAAGATTTAATAGGTGACACATCAATAACTTTTAGATCTTCATCTTGATTTTCATAGGAATTGGAAGAACATGCTTTAATAAAGG
Organism: Triticum aestivum; assembly: GCF_018294505.1. Taxonomy (NCBI): domain Eukaryota; kingdom Viridiplantae; phylum Streptophyta; class Magnoliopsida; order Poales; family Poaceae; genus Triticum; species Triticum aestivum. The sequence continues at coordinate 607,872,064 of NC_057809.1, forward strand.
CATCTTTGGAAGCACGCATCCTAGCGGTTCTTTCCTTGCACTCATCAATGGAAATTCTCATGGCTTTGAGACTCATTGATATCATGCTTAGGAGGAATACATCTAAGCTTTAAAGAATCATTCTCAAGAGAAATTCTATTAACGTTCCTAGCCAAATCATCAACTTTAAGCAATTCTCTTCAAGCAAAGCATTAAAATTCTTTTGTGAATTCATAAACTCTTTAACACTATTCTCAAATTCAGAGGGCATCTTATTATAATTTCCATAAGAGTTGTTTTAGGAATTCCCATAATTATTAGAAGGATTACTAGGATATGGCCTAGGATTAAAGTTCCCTCTATAAGCGTTGTTACCAAAATTATTCCTACCAACAAAATTCACATCCATAGATTCATTGTTATTCTCAATCAAGGTTGACAAAGGCATATCATTAGGATCAGAAGAAACACTCTTAGTAGAAAATAATTTCATAAGCTCATCCATCTTTCCACTCAAAACATTGATTTCTTCTATCGCATGCACTTTTTTATTAGAAGATCTTTCAGTATGCCATTGAGAATAATTAACCATAATATTATCTAGGAGTTTAGTAGCATCTCCTAAAGTGATTTCCATAAAAGTGCCTCCCGCGGCCAAATCTAAAAGATTTCTAGAAGCAAAATTCAATCCGGCATAAAAAATTTGTATAATCATCCACAAATTCAAACCATGAGTAGGGCAATTACGTATCATTAATTTCATTCTCTCCCAAGCTTGTGCAACATGTTCATGATCAAGTTGCTTAAAGTTCATAATATCGTTTCTAAGAGAGATGATCTTAGCGAGAGGGAAATACTTAGAGATAAAAGCATCTTCGCACTTGTTCCAAGAATCAATACTATTTTTAGGCAAAGACGAAAACCAAGCTTTAGCACGATCTCTAAGCGAAAAAGGAAATAGCTTCAATTTAACGACATCATTATCGACATCTTTTTTCATTTGCATATCACATAAATCAACGAAGCTATTCAGATGAGTAGCTGCATCTTCACTAGGAAGGTCGGCGAATTGATCTTTCATAACAAGATTCAACAAAGCAGTATTGATTTCACAAGATTCGGTATTGGCAAGAGGAGCAATCGGAGTGCTAAGGAAATCATTATTATTGGTATTGGTGAAGTCACACAATTTGGTAGTATCTTGAGCCATCGCGACAAACAAGCAATCCAACACACGAGCAAACAAAAGGCAAGCGGGCAAGAGAGGGAGGATAGAGAGAGAGAGGGGGCGAATAAAACGGCAAGGGTGAAGTGGGGGAGAGGAAAACGAGAGGCAAATGGCAAATAATGTAATGCGAGAGATAGGGATTGTGATGGGTACTTGGTACGTTGACTTTTTGCGTAGACTCCCCGGCAACGGCACCGGAAATCCTTCTTGCTACCTCTTGAGCTTGCGTTGGTTTTCCCCGAAGAGGAAGGGATGATGCAGCAGAGTACCATAAGTATTTTCCTCAGTTTTTGAGAACCAAGGTATCAATCCAGTAGGAGGCCACGCTCAAGTCCCTCGTACCTGCACAAAACGATAGCTACTTGCAACCAACGCGATTAGGGGTTGTCAATCCCTTCACGGTCACTTACGAGAGTGAGATCTGATAGATATAATATTTTTGGTATTTTTGGTATAAAGATGCAAAGTAAAAAGTAAAGGCAAAGTAAAAAAGCAAAGCAAGATTAAAGTGATGGAGATTGATATGATGAGAATAGACCCGAGGGCCATAGGTTTCACTAGTGGCTTCTCTCAAGAGCATAAGTATTCTACGGTGGGTGAACAAATTACTGTTGAGCAATTGACAGAACTGAGCATAGTTATGAGAATATCTAGGCATGGTCATGTATATAGGCATCACGTCCGTGACAAGTAAGCCGAAACGATTCTGCATCTACTACTATTACTCCACTCATCGACCGCTATCCAGCATGCATCTAGAGTATTAAGTTAAAACCAGAGTAACGCCTTAAGCAAGATGACATGATGTAGAGAGATAAATTCATGCAATATGAAATAAACCCCATCTTGTTATCCTCGATGGCAATGATACAATACGTGCCTTGCTGCCCCTTCTGTCACTGGGAAAGGACACCGCAAGATCGAACCCAAAGCTAAGCACTTCTCCCATGGCAAGAACTACCAATCTAGTTGGCCAAACCAAACGGATAATTCGAAGAGACTTGCAAAGATAACCAATCATACATAAAAGAATTCAGAGAAGATTAAAATATTATTCATAGATAGACTTGATCATAAAGCCACAATTCATCAGTCTCAACAAACACACCGCAAAAAGAAGATTACATCGAATAGATCTCCATGAGAGAGGGGGAGAACTTTGTATTGAGATCCAAAAAGAGAGAAGAAGCCATCTAGCTACTAACTATGGACCCGAAGGTCTGAGGTAAACTACTCACACTTCATCGGGGGGCTATGATGATGAAGAAGCCCTCCGTGATGACGGCCCTCTCCGGCGGAGCTCCGGAACAGGCCCCAAGATGGGATCTCGTGGATACAGAAAGTTGCAGCAGTGGAATTAGGTTTTTGGCTTCCTCTCTGTTTGTTTGGGGGTACGTAGGTATATATAGGAGGAAGGAGTAGGGCGCGCCCCCACCCTCGTGACCGCCTCTTTGACTCCTTGGAGTAGGGTCCAAGTCTCTGGATCACGTTCGGTGAGAAAATCACGTTCCCAAAGGTTTCATTCTGTTTGGACTCCGTTTGATATTTCGTTTCTTCGCAACACTGAAATAGGCAAAAAACAGCAATTCTGGGCTGGGCCTTCGGTTAATAGGTTAGTCCCAAAAATAATATAAAAGTGGAAAATAAAGCCCAATATAGTCCAAAACAGTAGATAATATAGCATGGAGCAATCAAAAATTATAGATACGTTGGAGACGTATCACACCTCCACCACAGCCAGGTGACACCACCCCAGACCTCCTGCCTCTCCACACCTTCTCCGCCACCTCCTTCTCGTACTCCATTAACAATCCCTCTGCCACATTTGTCCACGGCGGTGTCGAGGGCATGGCGCAGCAGCGTACCAGCGGTAGAGCAGCGCATGGCAGTACGAAGCAGCACGCAGCAGGCGAGGTGAGCGGCCAATGGTGGAGGGCAGAGTTTCGGCCGGCGTGGCTGAGGGGGTGGCCGACAGAAGATGGCCACGATTGGAGGTGACGCAAGGCAGGGGCGCGACAGCGGGGCGAGCGAAGGGATAGGCGGCAGCAAACGGGGCGAGCGTAGCCAGCGAAAGTGTGGCGCGCGGCTAGGGTGTGTGTGTCGCACGGGGCATAGTGGTGTGGTGGCTGCGGTGAGCGCGATAGCAGCGGCGGGCGCGCCCGACGCGGTGTAGCACGGGCGTGGGCATGGAGAGGGAGTGGCGCCGCGGGCGCGGAAGAAGAGCGGCAGGCTCAGGCATGGGCGTGCATAGGAGCGGGCATGTGCCACAGGGTCAATCCGATGAGCTCGATGGCTACCCCTGCAATGGCCATGGCGGACGGCGGTTCTCGGCCACGACGAAATACCTAATGAGAGAAAACAAGAGGGGAAACAGGGGAAAGGCAAGAGGAGATCATGGCGGTGTCAATGGCGCCCTAGGGAAAGACATGGGAGCTCGGGGCGGCGCGGATCGAATGACAATGTCACGGTGGCCCAAGGTTGAGGAAGACGGCAGCGACGTCGATGCAGGGGTGCTGGACTTGATTTCGTTGGCGCAGACGAAGTAGCGAAGGCGTTCAGAGCTCCTCGACAAGCTCCTAGCCCTCAGGGAGGGTAGTGGCCGTGCGGACGGGGTCGGTCATGGTGGCTGTGGCGTCTGACTTCGTCCAGATCGACGGGATCGAGCGCGCGAGGAGGAGAAGTGGATTTGGCAGGGGGCGTCGAGGAGGAGTGAGGCCATGGAGGCAGGGAAGGCAGGGCATCAACCTTATCCATTCCCCTTCGATGCCAGCGAGGTGGTCGGGCGGGAGCCCGGCTCTGTAGCGACGCGGCTCGGGGAACAGGAGAAGACGACCGCGCGGGGATTGGACTGCTGAGCCGGTTCGGTGGCAAGGCCCGGGGGGCAGGGCAAATCCCCTTTTACATCGTCCTTTTGGTTTTTCAATGTATTCTATTTTGTTTCTCCTTTTTAACACCGTTTTCTATTTATTCTTATCAACTAAATGATCTCTACTCCTAATGTCTCAGTTGGTAGTCTCCGTTCCGGGTTTATTTCCGTCCCACCTCCCCTGGTTTTTTTCCGTCCTCCCTCCCACCTCCCAATTTCTTGTAGGTGCTTCTCAAGCTGGAGGACAACATATTAGTCAAGACATTAGGGATCCTCATTGATGTTTTATCTCTCGTCTGCACTTATTTTGTCTGCTCCAATTCTATATATTCTCACGAGTAGATGAGGTGTAAGTATGTGCAATGTAGTTCCTTTTTCTACATATGGTGATTGATTTCTTCTTTGGTAACCCAACTAACGGATGGTAATCAATCTTCAAATACCAAAACCAAACGTACAAGGCAACAATCAATTCACATATCACAATCAGATTCTTCTCTAGTACCCAGCTCAACTCACGGATGGTAATCAATCTCTAAACAAAGGAAACAATCACCGTCGTTTACCTCTCGCCAATGTTACATAAAAATAACGCTGAGAATTTAGATGTATTGTTTGTCATGGAGTTGTGGCTGGCCGATTACATGAAATTAATTCCCTCGGTTGTGGTGGCAAATATAATACACATAATCCATATTGTTATGCACTAGCGCGTGTGCGTGTGAAATAGATGGATTATGGTCCCGTACCCAATAAGATGGATATGTGTGTGTGTTAGAGAGAGAGAGAGAGATAGAGAGAGAGGGAGAGGGGGAGAGAGAGAGTGAGGAAGAGGGAGGGAGAGGGTATGTTTGTGAGAATTTGATGGTAAAAAGGTCGTCAATGTCACTTAATATGTATGAGAATATTAAATGTAATATTAACATAATTGATATTGAACTCTTAAAGTTAATGTGGCCTTGTTGCAACGCACAGGTGTTCTTCTCTATAAGTAGGGTGAACCCTAGTATTGAACACAAAACGGAGAAAACGAAAACAAACAAAAGAAATAAATGGCGAAGAAAAAATGAAAATCAAACAAAAAATGGAGAAGAAAACGGGGAAAACCATGTCAAAGAACAAAAATAAAAAAACAGAAAGAAAACGTGAAAACCATGGAAAAAACCGACGTCATCTGCCTCAAGTACATATCGCACCAACAACTTATCGTGTGGAAGACACAGGTGTAGTGGCTAGCGTAGCAAGCCCTTCTCCCAGGAGACCAGAGATCGATCCACGCCTCTCCCATCCTTTACAGTTTAACTGTGCGTAAAAATAAGCCGGCCCAACTACTCTACACCCTTCAGCAAGAGTTTTCTACGGGCTCGCTTAATGCAAGAAATAGTCGGCGTGGGTTATCTATTGGTTGTGAGATGTGCTAAAAAATAGCATTTACACTATGCATGCATATAGAAATAGTATATCGGAGTACTAATTAGCTATTAGAAATAAATGCAATGTGCTATAAACCTTGTCTATTGTGGAAACGCACGCAAATTTAACTGTAACGGAGGGAGTAGCAATGGGTTAGATATCACTCCCTTTCATAAACAACAATATAAATACCACTTCCTCCTTCTATGAATATAAAACAATTGTCACCATTCTTCAAAATAGGGTTCAAATCACCTGTCATTACTCCTATAAAGGATGCGGGAGTAACCGCCTCCTCGGGCCATCCAAACGATTTTCTCTGTCCGCACCGTCTAATATTTTTAGTGATGTACACTTTGGATGTCTTGGAAGTGGTGGGACATTGATTCTTTAGTTACATTAGTGCAACCTAAAGAGGTGGATGATGAGTGGACCTCATTACGTGTGGGTCGTGACACGTCTCCAATGTATCTATAATTCACTATTACAGGCCCGAACACCATGACCCCTTATCAGTGACCGTCCAAGTAACTAAAGAATCAATGTCCCACCACTTCCAAGACATCCAAAATGTACATCACTAAAAATATTAGACGGTGCGGACAGAGAAAATCGTTTGGATGGCCCGAGGAGGCGGTTACTCCCGCATCCTTTATAGGAGTAATGACAGGTGATTTGAACCCTATTTTGACCGTCCAGCTTGGGACGGTCACTGATGAGGGTCATCACTAACCGACCACTCTAAAGGCGTCAATGATGACCATCACCACTGAACGACCAACTTGGGGGGTCACTAATGACTTGTCATTGCTGACCCCATTCCCCTAATGTTCTAGATTGACCACCAATGACACATGAATCATCACTGATCAGCCACAAACATTAGGTGGGTCACTGATAATAAGTCAACAACGATCGACCAATTTTACAGTGTGATTCATTTCACTGTCCGTTCGTTCCAAATCGGGGGGGGGGGGGCATTATATAATGAGCCTCCTCGCTCTCGAGAGCTTGTCCGTGCGGCCCCGAGCTGATCCCCCGGAATATAAAAGGTAGCAACCTAACTTTTGCTCATCTGTTCGCTCAGTTCCCCCTTCCTCATCCAGTCAAACACATGGGAGCGAGATGAGGGCACAATCTGTAGCCATCAGCGTGGTCGTTGGGTTCCTGCAACATAACAAGCTACGCTGGCGATCGCCGGTGGGTTGAAATATGTTTTCTTGTTCAGCCAGCAACTTATAAAACAATATTTTATATTCCCGACTTAATTCGTGTAACTTTGTGGCAACAAGATGAATGCATTTTTTTGTAGGGTTCATATTCTCATCCTTCCAGGATTGGATTCTTCAAAGTTCATCATTTTAGTGAAATCTTTCATAATGTAATTGTTTTCAAGTACTTCAAACATGTCTTCACCATTCCTCATCATCTTTACTATTTATATCGGGTTTGGTTCCAGTTTACCTAGAAATTTGACTAAGATGAGGGTTTCGCTCTCAGCTATTTTAGCCACTTGTGCCTCCATATTGCGCATTTGTTCTTGAGGATCATGCACATCAGTTGTTAGTCCGGCTTTATGGGTCATTTGATGAAGACAATAATCATGAGCTTTCAAGAGTTTGGGTAAAGGTATTGTTTTGCTCAAGTTAGGTAGTAATGAAAGCCTTGAGGGTTTTCTCTAGGGTTTGCCGATTACGTTATTATCCCCTCCATTATAATTATTGGGTGTTCATGCAATGGTAGGATACGATTGTTTCTTATAGTTAGAACCATTTTTTATTCTTCCACCCATGATTGTAAGTATTGCAAGCAATACAATTGACATCACTGGCATTAGCTTCAATAAAATCATTTATGAGGACTTTATCTTTACCTTTTATCATACCCCATGAGCTCATCAATTTTTACCGTAAGCTCTTCATTCGTTTGTTCATTGATGTCATTTTACCTTCCTAGACATGGATCATTTAACATGTCAATTTTTCTTACATATCATCTAGGAGTTCCTGTGCTTGAGTAGTCTGCATTCCCATGATAGTTTCACTTGCGACAGTGTCAAACATGTTCCTTGATAAAGTGTTTAAGGCATTATAAAATACATTAAGGATTAGTCATTCATTTGATGCCATGGTTAGATAAGTTTCTATTGGCTTCCTCATGCATTTGCACTCAAGCCCAATGGCTCGCGGTATTCCTACCTAAAAGTTGTAATATTAGCACCTAGTTTTATTAACGAAATATCTAGACCAACACATTGAGTGTGTCATAGTCTCCCTAGAGACTTGATTCCGCCTACCATATTAGCCTTACTGTCACCACTTTCGTCATAGCTTTCCTCTCACGTCTGCACTTTACCTCTCTGTCCAGATCTTTGGAGTCTAGGGTACCAGTGAGCCCTGGGATTGAGGTAGAGACAAGAGGCAAAAGTTTGCACAATAATATAGAATAAAGCTATCTTTAAGTAAAGCGGCGACCCCTCAGTGCGCATACACAGGGGTGTGAGGCTAGGCCTCGCCCCTTAGCCTATGGGAATTACTCACACATAGCGATCAAATCACAAGAAATCGACATTGTATAAATTATCAATTGAAGATGAATGATTCACGGTCTTAGAATGTTCTTGATCATGATAGAGTCTTGATTACAAATAATAACACTAATGAAGATGGAGGCTATGGAGATGGGATGGTTATGATAGTTCTGTAGATGGTAATGGCGGGTACTCTCTTTTGTTTCGGAATCTCCTTTGCCGGTGTGTTCCTTCTCCTCAATATAGTGTAGATGGGCAGAATTGTATCGACGTGCTTCTATTGCCAATTAGACTCAAATCCCTTGACAAAAGATTCTAGGGATGACATCACGAAGGCAGTAGCACCTTGTTATATGACCAATTTTCATCGCATTGTGCGCTGAATGATCTTCTAGAACCTCTTGTGCATGGCCGGTTGATTGGAAATTATCCTCAGGTCCATCATATTCCATATATATGTCTTGATTTTCCACCTAAATACATTCATTTCTGCAAGGAACAACATAAACAAGGAGAACTACAATCATTTGTATTTATTAGTCATTAGTAGGAAAATTGGAGTGATAATAAAAAATATATGAGAATATCCGGTGTAAACACGGGTCAAAATGAGTGATAAAATACACTCAACAATACACATAAGTGTGTGTGCGAATTGGTGGAGTGGTCCGGGGATGCACCGGAATCAATTCTGGGGTTTTGTTTTTTACCAAGGTGAAAGATACATGTCTACAAACTCTTCAGTTTGTTTAGCCCATTTGGTTGGTCCATGGAAGACACCTTAAAACTTCCCTAAAATTTTGCGTAAGGAGCAGGGCAGACAGTTTGATTTTATCCTGTGTAATCTGAAAGGAGTTTGAAGTTCCAATTTCTTGGGCATGTAGGACTCTCCTAGAGATACCCAAAAAAATTCTCAAAATTATTGTTGGTTAAATTAGAAATTTTCTATTAATTTAATCCATAAAAAATCATGATGATAGCAATAGCAGTAGTAATCCCATTATGGTATGTAAACATGTGATCATCATCACGGACTAAGCACACATGCCATAGGCCAGCTCGGCACGAAACATGGCGCAAGGACTGCGGCGGGGCGGGCGGCGGAGGAGGGCGCGTGTACCACTCCTCTTTTGAAGTTGCAAAACCATTGTAGTACTAAACTTCCCACCATGCTATGAATCTCCACATGAGCTTTTCAGGTTTTTTTTTAGGAATTATTCCATGTATATGCCCAAGGCCCATCTATAATTCAACGTTTGTTGAGTGAAAACATAATGGCTGAAGCTACGCGTCGGCTGGGTGAAGATTGGATCAGATCGGCTGCCTCGGTAGCCGGTGAATGGCTTGCGAGGCAGTCTAATCTCTGCTCGCCTCGGTGCAACGTTTGCAACATCGAGTGTGTTGCACTCGGGCCTTTGCAAGATGAGCCTTATTGCATTCCCGCCGAATTGTTATGTGACAGATCTCCACCCACATCAGTGTTTGCAACATTGAGTGCGTTGCGCTTGGGCCTTTGCAACATGAGCCTTTGTTGCAATCCCCTCAAACCCATGTTGCAAACCTGGTGGTCGGTTTGCATTGCGCTGCACGCCGTATGATCAAAATTGGACCAGCCGGCGCGGAGATGGCTACACGCATCCGAATCATCATTTGAAGGGGAGCTTTTCACTCTGTGCATTTAAAAACTGAACCGATAAACCATACCGAAAATAAACCGAACCGAACCTATTTTATGGTTTTGTTGGTTTCTGATTTCGGTATGGTATGAACTTTTCATACCGATTTGAACTTGGTTTTTATGGTATATACGGGAAAACCGAACGGTTAACCGAATAAACCGAAGTAAAAAATAAATTTATATTTCTTGAGATGAACAACCATACAAGTTCTCATTTTTCTTGTACATGAGTCAAATGCACTACTAAGCACGTAATTTTTTCTTGTAACATAGTCATTTTTCTATTTTTAAAATGCTAAGCACGTCCATGAATCAATGCATGCATATATACTTATATATATAGTCATATACTATTTGTGTAGAATAGTATGTGTTTTGAGTCATAAATTTGCTAATTATTATTACGTCATTTCCAAATTCGCGTCAACTTTGGTTTTTATGGTATATACCGAAACCATACCGAAATAATTTGGTATATACCAAAACCAAACCGTATTTTAATTTCATACCATATTTACCGAAGTATTAATACCGTACAAACTGAAAAACCGTATAAATTGAACCATGTAAACCGAATAAACCGAACGCACAGGGTGAGGAGCTTTTCCCAAAAATAATTCTTGCCTGGAGCCAGAGGACCGCACAAAGCAATTATTGGGATTTCTGAAGCTGAGCATATCCTCACCAGGCATTCTGCAGTTGGCGGCAACCAAATAAAATGGAAAAATTGAAGATAATCTCTCCAGATCCGTACCTACTTGACTTAGAAAACTCAGCACCTGCACCACGAGCGTGTCGTCGGCTCAACCAATATAATGCCAGTGCTTGTACTGTCATCTTCCAGGGCCCTACGTGCTAGCCACTCCGCCCTTTCTGATTTTTATGTATGCTAGTAGCTGTTAGATTTTTCAAAGATGCACTCGAAACCCTAGCTAAACCACCGGCCAAAGGCCCTTCCCCTTGGATCATGCATGATGCGCGCCATGGCCCATGGGCCATAGCCATGGTCATTCATTTCTCTTTCGTGTTGTACGATCTAACGCTACCCCGTCGACAGCGATAGTGCCATGGTCGTCACCCTCGCGTTCCACGAGAAATGACAGCAAACACATTGCTATATATTACTATATATGGGGCCTCCGTCCCTTATCTGCCAGATCGAAGTGCACAACCCATACAGCAGAGAGAGATAGAGATCGTCGGCAATGGCAGGTCAGGCCGAGAAGGTGTTCGTCCCCACCGACGACGAGCTGCTCCAGGCGCAGTCCAACCTCTGGCGCCACAGCCTCTGCTACCTCACGCCCATGTCGCTCCGCTGCGCCGTCGACCTCGGCGTCCCCACCGCCATCCACCGCCTTGGCGGCGCCGCGTCCCCGTCCGAGCTCGTCGCCGCCCTGTCCCTGCCCGCCTCCAAGCTGCCGTTCCTCGCCCGCCTGCTCCGCCAGCTCGCCACGGCGGGCGTCTTCACCTCCACCGACGCCGGAACGTACCGCCTCAACCCGCTCTCGTACCTCCTCGTGGACGGCGTCCTCATCGACGGCGACGCCAGCCAGACCGCCATCGTGCGCGCCGCGGCCTCGCGCTACTACGTCGAGGCCGCCATGGGGCTGGCGGACTGGTTCAGGAAGGACTTTGATGGACCTGTGCCGTCGCCGTTCGAGGACGTGCATGGCGCGGCCATCTTCGAGGAGAGCATGGCGCTCCTCGACCCGGAGATGGATCAGCTGATCCACGACGCGGTGGCTGCCCACGACCACATGGGGATCGGCCCCGTGCTCCGGCAGTGCAGTGAGCTGTTCGAGGGGCTTGAGACTCTCACTGACTGCGGTGGTGGCGATGGGACGACGGCTAGGTCCATCGTCGAGGCCTACCCGCACATCAAGTGCACTGTTCTGGACCTTCCAAAGGTCATGGACAAAGTTCTTCTTCCCGCTGAAGAAGGAGCGGTGAAGTATGTTTCTGGTGACCTGTTCCACGTCGTCCCACCTGCTCAAGCCGTGTTGCTCAAGGTACCATACGTATATATGAATGTTGCACATTCTTCCATAATTTTTTATTCAAAGTGAAATATTAAAGCGTCCATAAACGATTACTTTTCAATTTTGAAATAATAGCAGCTTAATAAATTAATAAGAATCCCTTCATATTTCCATCCTAGTTAGGCTTGATTAACCTTAATTGAACTACAAGTTTATCCATGCATGGTAATGCAGCTTGTTCTGCACTTCTGGAGCGACGAGGATTGCATCAAGATCCTCGCACAATGCAAGAAGGCCGTTCCTCCCCGAGACGCGGGAGGGAAAGTCATCGTCATAGACATTGTGCTTGGCTCGGTTTCTGCAGGGCCAATGCTGGAAACCCAGCACCTCATGGATATGCTCATGCTCGTGATGACGAGAGGCCGACAGCGGGAAGAGAAGGACTGGAGCGACATCTTCACCAAGGCAGGGTTCAGTGGCTATAAGATTGTCAAGAAGCTAGGAGCTCGAGCTGTGATTGAGGTCTATCCATAAGGTTGTGCTCCCAAAGTAAGATGCTTATATATGTTGTGGATTGTTGTGTGCTCGCTCTAAGGATGCAAAAATAAAGGAGTGCCTTGTCATTTTCCAAACAAAAGTCCTGGGTAGATCATAGAATAGCAAGGCGGTTATGCCTTGTTACCTTTTGATACCCGTGGAACTTTCTTTTGGAAAAAATAGTATGCAGATAGAGTGCTTATCATATATGTACTGTGTACAATATCATACACCATAATATCAAGTCATGTATTTGTTACCGAAACCTTGTCTTCTACACGGTCCAAAAATATTTAGCAGATTTGATTTCTTTCCCTCTCTAGAGGCCTCTCTAGTGGTCTCTTTGTGGCTTGGAATGAAGCCGTGTTTTTTCGAGAACCTTTATTTTAGAATGAATTTTATGTATCCATCAGGTTCACCTCAGTACACTTAGGTGAGTCTTGGATTATAACAAATGCATATGGACCCTGTCACGCTAAAAACTTAACTACTTTCATTGACTGATTCCAAAATGTATCTAAAAAAAGACTGATTGCAAAATGTGCATATGTCAGATTATTAGGATTGGTTGGTGGATGGAGATCTCAATTATGTGAGATACCCTCACTAGTAGAAAACAGGGCTATGGTCCAGGCCACATCAGCCCATTAGTCCCGGTTCAGTCTAGAACCGGGACCAATGTGGGCATTGGTCCCGGTTCGTGAGCCCAGGGGGCCGGCCGGGCCACGTGGGCCATTGGTCCCGGTTCATCTGGACCTTTTGGTCCCGGTTGGTAGGATGAACCGGGACCAAAGGGCCTCCCTCCTGGCCCACCACCATTGGTCCCGGTTGGTGACTTGAACCGGGACCAAAGGCTGCCCTTTAGTCCCGGTTCATGCCACGAACCGGGACCAATGAATTGCCTATATATACCCCTCGCCCGCGAGCAGAGCACAGTGCTCTGTTTTTTCTGGCCGAGGGGGAGAGGGCTTTGTGGTGCTCTAGCTCACCTCCTATGCACATGAGGTGTTCGATGGAATGCCCGAGCCACACTACTTAAGCTTTCTCCTCTCGAAGCTCGACCTCCAAGCTCCATTTTCCTCGAGATTTGTCTAGATTTAGTGGCCCGTCACGCCCCGTCCCCGTCTTCACCGCCGTCGATCACCCGCGCCGATCTCATCACCGACACCACCGTGGTGAGCCTCTTGTTCTTATCTTCTTTCTGAAAGGAAAAATATTCTTACTTGTATGTTTAGATAGATACTTGTATCATTTTCTTACATTTTTATTGCATCTTATATAGTGCGATGGTTTTGGTATCCGCCCCCGTCGGCCCTCGTCCTGTCTATGATTCGGATTTGGTATGTATATTATCTTTATAACTATTGGTTCATTTATTGTTTATGAAAATTATGCCGACCAACGTGACATAGATTTTATTTATTGTATGTGAACCGGAAATGCCAACCGACCTTGTCGAGAGGTTAAATTTAGTTGAAGAAGAAAACAATTTGTTGAAGGAAAAAATAAAAAAATTGAGGAGGAGAAGATGATATTGGAGTTGCATGTTGCGGATGTCGTCGATGATCACAAGATCAAGATGGATGCAATGCGCTTGAAGATTAGAAAGATTAGAAAATATGCCATTCATATCGAGGCTTGGTATCATTATGCCGTTGGATCAATTGTTACCTTGGTTGCTATTATGATCGCATTTGTTTTCGCATTGAAATGTTTTACATAGTTTCAATGTATGGTTTAATTAATTAGATGCTCTGGAGAGCTATATGTTATTAGATGAGAACTATGTATGCACTTGGGTTTTAATGTGACGATGAACTTCTATTAATTTGGACACTTAATTATATATAATGCACGCAGATGAACCGGCAATGGATGTACGGTGACAGACACACCCGCGAGTACATTAAGGGCGTGCATGAGTTTCTCGATGCGGCTGAGGCAAACAAGCAGAATGGTTTTATGTGTTGTCCATGCACTAAATGTGGGAATACAAGGTCTTACTCTAAGCGGAAAATCCTTCACTCCCACCTGCTTTACAAGGGTTTCATGCACACTATAATGTTTGGACGAGGCACGGAGAAATAGGGGTTATGATGGAAGACGGCGAAGAAGAAGAGTACGATGACAACTATGTGCCCCCTGAATACGGTGATGCTGCAACGGGGGGAGCTGGTGAAGATCAAGAGGAACCAGACGATGTGCCCAATGATGCTGCCACGGGTGAAGCTGCTGAAAATCAAGAGGAACCAGACGATGTGCCCGATGATGATGATCTTCGCCGGGTCATTGTCGATGCAAGAACGCAATGCATTAGTCAAAAGGAGAAGCTGAAGTTCGATCGCATGTTATAGGATCACAAAAAAGGGTTATACCCCAATTGCGAAGATGGCAACACAAAGCTCGGTACCATACTGGAATTGCTGCAGTGGAAGGCAGAGAATGTTGTGGCTGACAAAGGATTTGAGAAGCTACTGAAAATATTGAAGAAGAAGCTTCCAAAGGATAACGAATTGCCCGACAGTACATACGCAGCAAAGAAGGTCGTATGCCCTCTAGGATTGGAGGTGGAGAAGATACATGCATGCCCTAATGACTGCATCCTCTACCGCGGTGCATACAAGGATCTGAACGCATGCCCGGTATGCGGTGCGTTGCGGTATAAGATCAGACGAGATGACCCCGGTGATGTTGACGGCGAGCCCCTCAGGAAGAGGGTTCCTGCGAAGGTGATGTGGTATGCTCCTATAATACCACGATTGAAACGTCTGTTCGGAAACGAAGAGCATGCCAAGTTGATGCGATGGCACAGTGAGAACCGAAAGAAAGATGGGAAGTTGAGGGCACCCGCTGACGGGTCGCAGTGGAGAAAAATCGAGAGAAAGTACTGGGATGAGTTTGCAAAGGACCCAAGGAATGTATGGTTTGCTTTAAGCGCGGATGGCATTAATCCTTTCGGGGAGCAGAGCAGCAATCACAGCACCTGGCCCGTGACTCTATGTATGTATAACCTTCCTCCTTGGATGTGCATGAAGCGGAAGTTCATTATGATGCCAGTTCTCATCCAAGGCCCTAAGCAACCCGGCAACGAAATTGATGTGTATCTAAGGCCATTAGTTGAAGAACTTTTACAGCTGTGGAATGGAAACGGTGTACGTACGTGGGATGAGCACAGACAGGAGGAATTTAACCTTAAGGCGTTGCTGTTCGTGACCATCAACGATTGGCTCGCTCTCAGTAACCTTTCAGGACAGACAAACAAAGGATACCACGCATGCACGCACTATTTAGATGACACTGAAAGTATATACCTGGACAAATGCAGGAAGAATGTATACCTGGGCCATCGTCGATTTCTTCCGACCAACCATCAATGTCGAAAGAAAGGCAAGCATTTCAAAGGCGAGGCAGATCACCGGAAGAAGCCCTCCATGCGCACCGGTGATCACGTGCTTGCTATGGTCAATGATTTACACTACGTAATCTTTGGAAAGGGTCCCAGTGGACTAGCTGTTCCGAATGACGCTGAGGGACACGCACCCATGTGGAAGAAGAAATCTATATTTTGGGACCTACCCTACTGGAAAGACCTAGAGGTCCGCTCCTCAATCGACGTGATGCACGTGACGAAGAACCTTTGCGTGAACCTGCTAGGCTTCTTGGGCGTGTATGGGAAGACAAAAGATACACCTGAGGCACGGGAGGACCTGCAACGTTTGCACGAAAAAGACGGCATGCCTCCGAAGCAGTATAAAGGTCTGCCAGCTACGCTCTTATGAAAGAAGAGAAAGAAATCTTCTTTGAATGCCTGCTCAGTATGAAGGTCACGACTGGCTTCTCGTCGAATATAAAGGGAATAATAAATATGCCAGAGAAAAAGTTTCAGAACCTAAAGTCTCATGACTGCCACGTGATTATGACGCAACTGCTTCCGGTTGCATTGAGGGGGCTTCTACCGGAAAACGTCCGATTAGCCATTGTGAAGCTATGTGCATTCCTCAATGCAATCTCTCAGAAGGTGATCGATCCAGAAATTGTACCAAGGCTAAGGAGTGATGTGGCGCAATGTCTTGTCAGTTTCGAGCTGGTGTTCCCACCATCCTTCTTCAATATCATGACGCACGCCCTAGTTCATCTAGTCGACGAGATTGTCATCCTGGGGCCCGTATTTCTACACAATATGTTCCCCTTTGAGAGGTTCATGGGAGTCCTAAAGAAATATGTCCATAACCGCGCTAGGCCAGAAGGAAGCATCTCCATGGGCCATCAAACAGAGGATGTTATCGGGTTTTGTGTTGACTTCATTCCTGGCCTTAACAAGATAGGTCTCCCTAAATCGCGGTATGAGGGGAGACTGACTGGAAAAGGCACTCTTGGAAGAGACTCAATAATATGCAAGGACGGATATTCTTGGTCTCAAGCACACTACACAGTTCTACAGAACTCTACCTTGGTTACATAGTGGACATATGGGAACTTGACTACGGACCTGATTTTAAGGTCCCTTTGTTTAAGTGCAAATGGGTCAATCTGTTAGGCGGCGGGGGACAGGTAGACCCACAGTATGGAATGACAACAGTGGATCTGAAAAATCTTGGGTACACTGACGAACCGTTCGTCCTAGCCAATGATGTGGCACAGCTTATCTATGTGAAGGACATGTCTACCAAACCGAGAAAAATAAAAGATAAGGAAGTGAATACATCATACGATGAGCCAAAGCGCCACATAGTTCTTTCAGGGAAAAGGGACATCCTGGGAGTGGACGGCAAGACAGACATGTCTGAAGATTATGAAAAGTTTCATGAAATTCCTCCCTTCAATGTCAAGGCTGACCCAAGCATCCTGATAAACAATGAAGATTATCCATGGTTACGGCCAATAAGCAAATGACACAAGCGAAGAAAAAGTGAAGACTTTCTCCCGCAATAAGCAAATGCTATGTGGGTGAAATTATGATACCATCCCAACTTTCAACTTTTTCAGAGTTCATTTGAAATGGTTTCATGTCTTATGGTTTGAAACTTTGATACTTCGAAAGTGATTGTCCATTTTGTACATGAAGTGCATCAAGTTTTTGTCGTAACCCTCTCTACTTTTTGGAACATGCTATGTGGGTGAAATGATGATACCATGCCAACTTTCAACCTTTTCAGAGTTCATTTTGAAATGCTTTCCAATTTCAGAGTCAATTAGCTCAAAGAATGAATTAATAGCAAACAGAATGAACTACAAAACTTTTATGAAAATAAAAACAATCAATTAAAATATTATGTTATGATCAACTAAAATAAAACTATAATATTCTTCAATAGCAAAAAGAATATAATTTTTGTGACCTAAAATCAAACTATAAGTATTTAATTGTAAGTATAAATAAAAAATAAATAGCAAAGAAGAAAAAATTCTAATTTTATAGTAAAGTTATTCATAAACTAGTGATTCACACAAATTTTTAAAAATTCAAATTTAAACTATTTAAAATTTAAAACTAATGGCACTAACAGAAAGTTTATAATTTTTGTGACCTAAAAGCAAAAGGAAATCACTAAAAAACTGTAAGTATTTAGTTGTAAGTAGAAATAAAAAATAAATAGAAAAAAATTCTAATTTTATAGTAAAGTAATTCATAAACTAGTGATTCACACAAATTTTTTAAAATTCAAATTTAAACTATTCAAAATTTAAAACTAATGGCACTAACAGAAAGTTTATAATTTTTGTGACCTAAAAGCAAAAAGAAATCACTAAAAAACTGTAAGTATTTAGTTTTAAGTAGAAATAAAAAAATAAAAAACCAAAAAATGTAGAAATAAAAAAGAAAAAACCAAAAAAAATGCCAACTACTGGGCCTCCACGGCCTGAATACGACTAGAAACCCTACATGGGCCAGGATTCAGGCCCGTAGAGGCCCAATAGGCCCACAGGCAGTAGCAGGTTTAGGCCCGAAAGCCTGCATTAGAGAGGAGCTCGAATGGGGAGGCAGAGCAGCGCTTATAAACCCGTGTCGGCGCCCTTCAGCTAGCGATGTGGGACTAAACTTTTGGGCGCGGGGCGCACAAGGGCATTGGTCCCGGTTGGTGGCACCAACCAGGACTAAAGGGGGCATTGGTCACGGTTCGTGGCACCAACCGTGACCATTGCCCCCCTTCAGTCCCGGTTGGTGCCACCAACCGGGACCAATGGCCTTCGCTTCCCGCCCTTTGGGCTGCCGAAAAGAGGCCTTTGGTCCCGGTTGGTGGCACCAATCGGGACTAAAGGGGGGCAATGGTCACGGTTGGTGCCACCAACCGGGACCAATACTCCGTCTATATAAGCCACACTTGTGAAAATTTTGGTACAGTTTCTTCGATCCCGCCCCGACGTCGCCGCCAGGCTGCCCCTCTGCTCGCCTCGCCGTCGCCGTCGTTGCCCCTGCCCCGCCCCCGAGCGCGCCCTGCCTCGCCGTCGTCGCCGACCCCGAGCCGCCCCGGCGTCGCCCTCGCCCTCGCCCTCGAGCTCCGCCGTCCCCGAGCCCCCGAGCTCCTGCCCCGCCACCGAGCTCCGCCGTTCGCCGCCGCCGAGTGCGCCCCGCCGTCGCCCTCGCCCTCGCCGACCCCAAGCCCATCCTCGTCGCCGTCGCCCCCGACGCCGGCCACCCGCGTCTCCTCCCCAATCCCTCCGGGAGAGGTAGCTACCGCCCCATCCTCTCCTTCCTTCCCTGCTCCTTAATTTGCAAAATATTGATATGATGTAGATGTATGTATGTATGTATGTATGAGTTGGGGAGAAAGTTTATAATTTTTGTTCATATATACTGTAGATGTATGTATGATGAATTTTGATATTTTTTGTTCATATATAATGTAGATGTATATGTATGTATGGAATGATATCGATGGATGTATGTATATAGAACATTCATAGAAAATATGACCAATGTCCCCCTCCGGTTCACTCGGGAACACTAACTATCTCGGAGAAAAAAATGTTATCGGGGAAAAACATGAGAGGAAGAAGAGGGTAAAAAAGAAGAGGAAGAAGAAAAAAAAAGAGGATAAGAAAGAATAGAGGAGCTTCTCCTCTATTCTTTCTTCTCCTCTTTTTTTTTTTTCTTCTTCATCTTTTTTTATCGGGAGGGGTCGACGGTCGCCTAGGGGTCGAGGGTCGAGAGGGGGTCGACGGTCGCCTAGGGGTCGAGGGTCGAGAGGGGGTCTAGGGTCGCCGAGAGGGGAGAGGAAGACAAGGAGAAATAAATAAGAAGAAGAAAAAAGAAGAAAAAGAAGAGGAGAAGAAGAAAGGTATAGAGGAGAAGAAGAGAAAAATAGAATATATATTCTATTTTCTCTTTTCTCCTCTATTCCTTTCTTCTTCTCCTCTTTTTTTTCTTCTTTTTTTCTTCGACACGTGGGGGGGGGGTCGAGAACGCCGGACATTCATGAGAGAGGCGAGGAAGAAGGGGAAGAAGAGGAGAGGAAGAAGAGGAAGTCTTCTCCTCTATTCTTTCTTCTCTTCTTTTTTCTTCTTTTTCTTCCTCTTTATTTTATCGGGAACGAGGGTCGTCGAGAGGGTCGCCGAGCGGTAGAGGAGAAACCCTAAATATAAAGTATCGTTGGTGTGAGATACATGTACCGTCGGTGTCGGACACTACATCCACATCCCACAAGTGGCGCGGGCTTTGACGCCACGTCACTTGTGGGACGTGGATGTAGTGTCCGACACCGAAGGCCACATGTATCTCACACCCACGATACTTGCTAGCTATTTAGGGTTTCCTCTACCGAAAAGAAGAGGAGAAATAAATAAGAAGAAGAAAAAAGAAGAAAAAGAAGAGGAGAATAAGAAAGGAATAGTGGAGAAGAAGAGAAAATAGAATATATTCTATTTTCTCTTCTTCTCCACTATTCCTTTCTTCTTCTCCTCTTTTTTTTCTTCTTTTCTTCTTCTTCTTCTTCTTCTTCTTCTTCTTCTTCTTCTTCTTCTTCTTCTTCTTCTTCTTCTTCTTCTTCTTCTTCTTCTTCTTCTTCTTCTTCTTCTTCTTAATTTTTATCGGGAACGAGGGTGTCGAGGATCGCCGAGGGGTCGAGGGTCGGGAACTAGGGTAGAGGGTAGAGGGTCGTTAAGGGGTCAAGGGTCGAGGGTTTCAGGGTCGAGGGTTCGAGGGTTCTATAGGGTCGAGGGTTCCAGCAGGGTCGTCTAGGGGTCGAGGGTTCCAGGGTCGTTGAGGGTTCGAGGGGTCGAGGATCGCCGAGGGGTCGAGAGAGGTTTCCTAGTGTCAAAGTATTGAAGAAATCCATGCCTTCATCATTAGCCGGAAGTAACCAGGGCATGTTGGTACGAAGTTCTGCAAAGTTGTTCTGGAATGGAGTCCCGGATAGAATAATCCGCCTTTTGGTACGAATTCAGCAAAGGCCTTCCAAATAGCGATATTCGGAAGGCTCTTTCTGAACTTTGTACCAAAAAGCGAATTATCCTATCTGGGACTCCGTTCCAGAACAACTTTGAAGAGCTTCGTACCATCATGCACATGTTACTTTCGCCTAATGATGAAGACATGGTTTTGTTGAATCCTTTGACACTAGGCAACCTCCCGACCCCTTGGCGATCCTCTCGAACATGAGAGGAAGAAGAGGGTCGTCTAGGGGTCGAGGGTTCGAGGGTTCGAGGGTTCGAGGGTTCTTCTCCTCTATTCTTTCTTCTCCTCTTTTTTTTCTTCTTCTTCCTCTTTTTTTATCGGGAACGAGGGTCGTCGAGGGACATAGATGTAGTGTCGTCGTTGTCGATATATACCCCCTCCCGATAGCTTACTATGATTAGGTAGCTAGTTCTACGTTTGGCACTAATATATCCATCTGTCATGTTTGAATAATAATTGCCATGTTGTAAATATTTGTAGAAACTATGGACACCGCCCTAGACGAAGCAACAAAAGAAGCGTTGTTGAGGGAGATTATCGCACAAGGAAGTGATGCCATCTCGTACTATCTCAACGAAACCGATGGTCTGGAAGGAGAGGGTGAACAAGCTGGCTACGGTGACCTAATGCCGGTGCAAGAAGAAGAACATGAGAACGGCTCCAGTGACCCAATGCCGGTGCAAGAAGGAGACCGTGATGACGGCTCCGGTGACCGAACCAAGTCCGGCCAGGTATATATATTTGTTAAGCCTATGCTGACTAGCTGATTGATGCATTCATTGTTTTGGTATGTACACATATTAATTAAGTTTTGTTCTTTTTTCTAGCCCTCCGGATCGAGCACAACTTCGGTAAAGAGACGAGGCCCGAAGAAAAAGTTGAGCTCGGATGAAAAGCTTGAGATCACAGCAATCGCGCCCGACGGCCAACCTATTGAACCCCTCCGAACAAAGAGCGCATTTGTTGCTCAGTATGGGGTTCTGGTTAGGGACAAGATCCCGATAAGCATCCAGCAATGGTTTAAGCCGGCTACAGAAGACCCTGAGGTGTCTTATGTCAATGATATGCAGAAAAATGATCTTTGGACTGAGCTGAAGTCAAATTTCACCCTACCGCCTGAGGATAATCCAAAGAACCCAGTTAAAGAGAAATTAATCAAGTCTTTTGCTCTGAAGAGGATGGCAGAACTATTCAGGAGGTGGAAGAAAGAGCTGAATAATAAGTTTGTCGAAAATAATGAGACACCAGAATTCAAGGGAAGATATGAGAAGATCAGAGATCACTGGCCCGCATTTGTGGCCTATAAGACATCGGAAAAGAGTCAGAAGATGTCAGCGACAAACAAGCAAAATGCTGCGAAGAAGAAGCTTCACCATCGCACGGGGTCAGGTGGCTACCTCGTAGCCCGGCCTAAGTGGTCCAAGACTGAGAATGATCTGGTTCATAAAGGGATCGAACCAAAGACAAATAACTGGCCAGAACGTTGCCGGACTTGGTTCTTTGGGGCTGGCGGAACCTTGGACCCTGAAACAGGGAAGTACATTTGGACGAACGAACAAATGGACATACCAGTCAGTAAGCTTAAGCAGTATATCGAAGCAGCGCAGGAAGGGACGTTCTTTCCAGACAGAGAGCACGACGAGCTCACAATGGCCCTCGGGAATCCTGAGCACCCTGGACGGACATGAGGCACGCCAGGCTCCGTTCCGTGGAAGGTTGGGTTTCCGGACGTAGGCGGTAACAAATCCCATGAGAGGAGGAAAAAAGTGCAGCAGACCGAACTGCAGGCGCTGCATGCAAGGGTACAAGCGATAGAGGAACGAGAAGCAAATCGCAGCAAATGTACTGCCGAAGCCTCCCCCGAAGCTACCCCGCCATCTCAGCGCAGAAGCAGCGTGGCTTCCACCGAGCTGCTTCAGCCGGAGCATGCCTTGACGGCTCCTGCCAGCTATCCTGTGGATGCTATAACGGAGTCTCAAAATTGCCACCTTATGACGCAATGGATGAATTTGAAGGTCAAGGCGGTTGTTGGCTCTGTTTATCCTACTGAACCCGGCGCAACTTTTCACTGTCGGCCGATTCCAGAAGGATATGCTAGGGTGATGGTGGATGAGATAACGGAGGGATTTGAGGACCTCCAGCTTGACCACCCTACCGGTGAAGGGGAGACTCGGCTGGGGTCTGCTCTGAAGACTCCATGCCTATGGCGGAAGGAGCTCATCAACCTTCCGAACTGGACGCCTCCGCCTCCTCCTCCTCCTCCGGCGAGTCAGGGCACTCCGCCTCCTCCTCCGGCGAGTGACGATCAGGGCCCTTGGCCGGCTCCTTCTTCGGCGCGTGGCGGCACTCCGCCTCCGTCTCCGCCTGCGCCGACGCGCCCGAGCAGCCAGCCTCCTCCTTCTCTGCCTCGTCAGCAAGGGCAGAAGAGACCTGCCGCCGCTCCAGCTGCTCCGGCGGGTCGTAGTTCTTCTCCTCCGCCTCTTAAGCAAGTAAAGAAGACAACCGCTTCGTCTGCTCGGTCGGCGTCTAGTAGTACAACCAGAGGCGGGAGGACATACAGATTCGGTCCTTCTCTGAAGACTCCAGAGAAGTTACCATACGAGAGGACCCAGGAGGAGAACACCGAGATCGCGCGAGAAGAAGTGAGGAAATTCTTTGAAGGGGTGAAAGCAAAGAAACATTCACCTCCGGAGGAGAAGGTAGATCGGGTGAAAGTGAAGCGCACTCTGGCTGCCCTGACAAAACCACCGAAGTCTGATCCGCTGAAAGGAAACTATGACCGCATTACTGGAAAGGAATTTGCCGAAGCGGAGCGGTCGGGAAGTACTGTCAGTGATCAAAGGCTGAAAGAACGACGAGCTGGGAAACAAATTGCTCAGCTCGGCAAACAAGCGAAGCAATCATGCCCCCCGCTCAAGGTGCCTAGCCACAACGTCGCTAATGATCCGAGGATGGTGCCTGGTTATAGCAATCTTGCAGATTACCTGCCCGACGAAGTACATTATGAACCCATGGACATGCAGATACAAAGATACGAGTACGGGAAGCCTCTCGTCAAAGATGAAAGATCTCTATCAACGATGATGCGAAGATTGCATGATTGGTACATGAAAATCTGCAGAGACTCTGGGGGGAGGAGTACTTTGTATGTGAAAGTTAAAAAGGAGCATGACCTCGTTGGAATTGATCTGTTGCCTGTTCCATTTGAGGAGTTCTATCAGTTTTTCAATCAATTGGCCCTCGATAAAACAACGGTCGCATGCTACTGTCTGTAAGTAGTACTACTTCTGTCATTAAGTTTCTCTATATAGCTTAGCTCTTTTATTGCATGTATTTATAATCATCCTCACTATATTATGCAGATTGAAGATCGTCGAATTGAAGAAAAGACAAGTCGGTGATATTGGGTTCATTAACACATATATCATAGATGCAACTCAGGTTAAACTTCATGCCGCAGCTACCGAGGCCAACTTGCTACAATCGTTCGTAATAAATCAAAACAAAGATATAATACTCTTTCCTTACAACTTCAAGTGAGTGTTACTGTCTTCTGCGTATTCGGTTTCCCTTATATATTAGTCAAGGTTATAGTAATGTAATTCATGAGTTATGCATGCGTGTGCAGTTTCCACTATATTCTCCTAGAGATTAAGCTTGAGCAGGGACTAGTAACCGTCTTAGACTCAAAACGAAAAGATCCCCAGGACTATGCAGACATGACTGAAATCCTCAAGAAGTAAGTTAAATCGATCATTATCCACCATATCAACAACTTTGTTCATTTCCTGATATCAAGTAATTGTTTTCTTTGTCCGGCAGGGTTTGGAGAAAATTCACCAAAAAAGTTCCAGGACTGCCGAAGGAGCTGGAATTTAGACACCCGAAAGTAAGTACTATAGTAGCATGTTCCGCGCATCTCCTAGTGATTCAAGCGCTAGTTTCATCAATACCATTTAGCATTCTTGCTTATCAGTTTGATTGACCTCTATTTCTTGTAAAGTGGTTGTGGCAGGAACAAGGGAATGATTTCTGTGGATACTACATCTGCGAGTCCATCCGCCACACGATGTGTGAGCGGGGCGGGTACTCTAACAAACAATATGAAGTACATAAATAACACCATTCACAATTTTATTTTATTACCATCATTTGTGTTGAGTTTCATTCATTCATATATATATGTATTGACCCCCTTCTTCAAATTAGATGTTTCGGAAGCGGGATGAACTCCTAGCACCAGCTCGCATGCGAGCAATTCAAGAGGAATTGGCGGCATTCTTTCTTGACCACGTGATCCCTGAAGACGGAGAATTCTATGTGGACCCTGAGTCCGTATGATTATATTTGTAAGAGATAATTATTGTATATATGTAGCCGATAGTGTCAGATAGATATACGAGAACTTGTTGTTCGACCAATCTCTCGGAGAAGGAGAGGTGGTCGATATCACTTCTCTCTGTATGCATATATGTTCATGACGATCTTCTGTTTCCTTCGTTTGCTTTACTAGCTAGCCAGCGTGTCTAGTCCTCTCTATACGTATGTATAGTACGTAGCGTCGACCAAGCATGGACATAAGAGAGGACACTTCTCTATATTAATTACAGCTAGCTAACACAATATATGAAAAACGTAAATTAACCCCCCAAAACCCCCAACCCCCCTTTCAAAAAAAACAAAAACC
This sequence comes from Triticum aestivum, assembly GCF_018294505.1. Taxonomy (NCBI): domain Eukaryota; kingdom Viridiplantae; phylum Streptophyta; class Magnoliopsida; order Poales; family Poaceae; genus Triticum; species Triticum aestivum. Next base: position 607,897,356 of record NC_057809.1, read on the forward strand.
CCAGCCACAGAAATGCTGACGCGTGGATGCCTATTGGTCCCGGTTGGTGCCACCAACCGGGACCAAAGGGTCCCCTGACTGGGCTCTGCGCACTGCCCACGTGGAGGGGCTTTAGTCCCGGTTCTGGATTGAACCGGGACTAAAGGGGGTAGGTATTAGTACCGACACTTTAGTCCCGGTTCAGGAACCGGGACTAAAGGCCCTTACGAACCGGGACTATAGGCCCTTTTTCTACCAGTGCCTGAGAACAGAAAAGAGAAGGTGGTAATGTGGAGGGCATGTTTTCATTGAAGCCATCAGTTCCCTTGCTCTTGTTGAAATTACCCTCAAAGGCGGAATGTAAACTTGGAGCAATATATAGATTGCTACTCTCTTGTAAAAAGCTTGATATGGCATTCTCCTCTGGTTGGACCTATCTTTTGACCACATCCCTTGTGTCATTCAGATTTGTCTATCCATTCCCAAGTCCTCTATTTTTAGGTTTTAAAATTACATGGTGCAACACCCATACTTTAAAGAGACTATTGAGAATATATTGGACCCACAAATTCTGGCACACGATAGTGCCAAAAGATCAACTGCAAAGTTCAAAAGACTGAGAAAAAGTTTGAAAAAATTGTCCAAAACACTGATAATTTCTTTCCCACTATCAAAGCTACCAACTTAGTGATTAGCTTCTGTGACACTATTGAAAAAATAATAAATATTTCCATTCATGAGTGGAGAAACAGAGAAATCCCGCAGAATCATTTCCTTCAGCTTCTCTCACACAAGAACTTATGATGGAAACAATGAGCCACTATTAGATGGGCATGATTGGGTGAAGAGAACTCGGAAAAAATTCATGCAAATGCAACAATTAAATTCAAACACAATCACTACTTTCATTGACTGATTCCAAAGTGTGCATATGCCAAATGATCAGGATTGGTTGGTGGTTGGTGATTTCAATTATGTCAGATGTCCTGAGAACAAAAAATAGAGAATGTGGTAATGCACATGACAGTTTTCTTTCAATGAAGCAATCAGTTCCCTTGCTCTTGTTGAAATTCCCCCTAGAAGCAATGTTTACTTGGAGCAATATGCAGACTGCTCCTCTATTGGAAAAGCTTGATTGGATATTCTCCTCTGAATCCTAAACTATCAATTATCCAAACACTATGGCTATTCCTCAGGCCAGGCCTATTTTTTACCACATCCCTTGTTTCATTTGGATTGGTACATCTATTTTTGGGTCCTCTATTTTCTGGTTTGAAATTTACTGGATGCAACACCCAGACTTTAAAGATACTTTTAAGAAAATTTGGGACTGAAAATTCATGAATATGATAGTTCCAAAAGAGTAACTGCAAATTTCAAAAGATCGAGAAAATGTTTAAAACTGTGTTCCAAAAACATTTTTAATCTCTCTACCACTACCAAAGCTACCAACTCAGTGATTTGATTCTATGACACTATTGAAGAATTCAGAAATCTTGCAATTCATGAGTGAAACAATTAGACAAATCCTACGAAATCATCTCCTTCAACTTCTCTCACACCAGCGAATCTACTGTAAACAAAGAGACACTATTATATGGGCACGACTGGGGGAAGCAAACTAAAACAAAATCACGCAAAGGCATCAATTATTCAAAAAATAATCACATTGCTATATTAAGATATGAGCAGAGGCATGAGCAGTCTGAATATCATGCCAAGGCTGCTTTCTGTGGTAGATCTTTCAAGCAAAGACTTGGCTATACCATCCCAACTTTCAACCTTCCGAATATGGATTTTTTGCTTACAAGAAATGATGGTCTACTTTTTTTAGATCAATCTTTCACTAAAGAGCAAATTGATAAAGCTGTCAGGAATTTGCCCTCTCACAATTCCCTAGGCCTAGATGGTTTTAATTTTGATTTTCTTAAAGCTTGTTCGCGGACTACTACCCCTGATTTTTGTGCATTGTTTAAGGAGTTTTACCATGGTTCAATCAATATTTAGAGCATTAACTCTTCTTTCACTACTCTGGTTCCAAAAATGGCTCCGTGATTTATGATAATGATCTCAAACCTATTTCCTTTCTGAATTGCTCCATCAAGATGATAACCTAACTTTTGGCAAACATGCTCCAAAAAATTATTCTTAAATTAGTGCATTCCAATCAGTATGTTTTTCTGATCTCATGCAAGTGCACACAGTATAGTTGTAGCCATTTTGAAGTAATAGTCTTGATCCAATAGAGAACTTAAGAAATGGTCTTGTACCTTTAACAGAGGTTTATCTAAAGTTCCTGCAAATTATTTTAAATCCCAATCAAAGTGGTGTGAAAGTGAAAATATTGCAAGAATGTGTGAACAAGAATCAAGGTGCGCTAAAATAATGACAAAGAACAAGAAAGTAATAAAATGGTGGAAACTGCAAGAGGGCTAAAGGCATTCTTAGGGAGTCCAAATTCACTTCTAATATTTATGTTACCAAATTATGCGAAAACACAATTATTCTTGGTTCAAATATATAATCCTCGTTATATATTTATTGTGTGGGCGGAGTCAAATAATTTTACCTGCATCAATCGTAGCTTTGTATCACACAAACTAGTGATCTAACTATTTATGACAATCGACATGTCACATTGTGACTGCCATGTCCATTTTTACACTAAATCGGAAAATACAGTTATAGAAAACTAGTAGTTGTTCAAGAAATAACATGTACTATTATGGTGTATTTGGATCTTGATGCCTCGTGTAATCTTCACATGTCCCAGTAGGGAACAAAATTTTTCTTGTGCACCTTCCTATATGCTTTGAATGTGGTGGCTTAATTTGGATCATTTTGATTGCTCCTACATATGTATCATGGGTTTGGATCGATAGGCCCAACCAGCAATATAAACATGGTTGTGTTTGATTATTAAATGTCGATGTTCCATGTGACTAACTCAACAGTTTGATTTGCGGAAGGCTCACATGGTTCTCTTGGAAAAGTTTAATCTTTGTTCGATCAGAACTGGAATATAAAACCCAAAGATCTAACAATGTTCATGTGTTCTAATGCAAAGTTTAGAAAGTTATACTAAATTTGAGAAACTTATTTTAGGATGGAGGGAGTAGTATACATGTCAGCTATCAAGGGGAGTTGGTGAATGAGTGATGGTGTCACTCCTCCTTTCAGGCTCTCCCCTCTTCACACTCTAGAAATCCTTGCACCAACATGTAGTCCCAAAAGCTCACACCATTAACAAAAACTAAAAACTCCACCATATTTTTCCATCTTGTTAGATAAGGCCTTGTGCCCCTGCAAGCATAACATTTTTATTGTTCCATCCACTTTTCCTCTCAACCTTTCCATCTTGAATGCCTCAACACTACAAGAAATATGTCAACTTGTGACCACCACTATTGGTCACTGAATGGTCACAAATTTCCATGTGACCATTTTGTGACCAAAAACATAAGGTCAAAAGCTGGCCGTCATAAACTGACTATAGCGACCTTTCTTCTGGAATGGTCGAAGACGTTTATGACCAAAATACGTCTACTGTGGCGTTTTGGTCACTAGCAACCTCCCCAGGCCACGTAGGCATCCAGCGTGGCAATCTGACGTAGCACAAGATTCAGCCCGGTCCAATTCGATTTTCTACATGGGTGTCGGTGTCAAAACCGGCGGATCTCGGGTAGGGGGTCCCGAACTGTGCGTCTAGGCCAGATGGTAACAGGAGGCAAGGAACACGATGTTTTACACAGGTTCGGGCCCTCTTGATGGAGGTAAAACCCTACGTCCTGCTTGATTAATATTGATGATATGGGTAGTACAAGAGTAGATCTACCACGAGATCAAGGAGGCTAAACCCTAAAAGCTAGCCTATGGTATGATTGTTGTTCTGTATGTTGTATATTCTATCGACTAGCCTGGCTCTGGTTTATATAATGCACCAGAGGCCTAGGTTAACAAGAGTCCTAGCCGAATACGCTGGTGGGAAGAAGTCCTTGTCTTGATCGCCAAGTCTTTGTGGAATCTTCCTTGTATGCGGCAGCTGTCCGAACTGGCCCATGAGTATACGACCATGGGGGGCCTCGGCCCAATCTAATAGATCGGGAGATGATGTGGTGAGTACCCCCTAGTCCAGGACACCGTCAGTAGCCCCCTGAACCGGTCTTCAAGTTAGGGACGCTCCTCGATTCTTCCGAACTGTTCTTCATCTTCGGTCGTCGGTCTTGAAAACTGGTTCAACAAATCTTCTTTATCTTCGATCTTGAGGATCGCCGAAATGCATTCGACGAGTTTACACGTCGGGTATCCGAGGAGCCCCTTTAAGTTTCCGGCCTTTACCAATGCCTTGTTATTTTTATGCCACACCTCGGGTTTGAAGTTGTTCCCGGGCGGCAGCGTCCTCTTGCGTCCGAGCTCCAACGCCGGACTGTATTCGAGGTATCTTTTGCAACCGAGCACCAACGCCGGACCGCTTCCCAGCTCTAACGCCGGAATGTATCCGAGCTCCAATGCCGGACTGTATATCCGAGCTCCAACGCCGGACTGTATTCGAGCTCCAACACCGGACTGTATCCGAGCTCCAATGCCAGACTATATCCGAGGTGTCGTAAATCACCTTGGTTCAAAGAAGTTTGAAGGAGTTTAGCCAAGCTTAATGCCGGAAATGCCCTCTATGGAGCCAGCCACTAGCGCCCGAGCTTTATGCCGGGCTGTTTCTGAGGTGGTGCACCACCCCGAATGTGGGCCGATTTTTGTGAATATTTTTTATTGGTGCAATTTATTCTCTGCCGAGATATATAGCCAGTAGCCCTCAAGGTGTGTATCGGTCTAAAACCCGAGATGCACCTGAAGGATGACGTAAGACCGCTGATCCCAGTAGCCGCTGAGACTCAGGTTGATTTGCAAAATCGGCCTGAGGATCAAGTCCAAGCTCGGCAGAATACTTCGGGACACTAAAAGCGGCGTGCCCAGTCCTCGAGACTCAGGTTGGGTGCGGCCGACCAACCTAAGGATCAAAATCTCCTCGAAGACTATATTGCACATAAAATTTTCTGCATTGGACAAACAATGTAGTTGCCCCCGAGACACTGGTCGGGTGGTAACACCAGACCAGGGGATCAATGTGCCCCTTTAATATTTGTAAATAATAAGCCCGAAGCCCAGTAGCCCCCGAGCCTTAATGCGGGCACGGTTGGCCGAATTAAGGATCAATATCCATAGTAAAATCACAAATTATGTGTAATGACTCTATGTATCCAAGTATTTTACGTCATTAATGCTCGGATCTGCATTATACAAAACTTTGTTGACCGACCATCAGCTTCCACCTCCTGGGCCAGTAGCCGAGGAGTGTTTGTCCTACTTTATAAAGCCTTTATGAGAGAAAAGATTTACAACAAACAAGGCAATCTGGCCATACGGTTTTATAAACAAAGGTACGCAGAGAGTTATATTACTGTTTAACAGAAGAAATGTCTTCCAAAGAAAATAGTCCCGCTATCGGTTCCTTTCTTTGGGTTGTCATGCTAAGCATGATCATTAAACCTCGGCCCTAATGTAAGAGCAAAATATTGAGGATTTAGTTTAGGAGGCCAGTTAATAGCCCCCGGTAGTGTTCGGAGACAGTCGGGGTCAAGCCGTAAACACTTCGGCCAATGTTATGAACGGCCCATCATTTAACATATTCATCGGATCGCTGACCAGTTTATGCTTATTGTGAAAGTCAATTTTCGGCTTTCTCCACTGAGGTGCTTAACCATGTGAGCTAGAAGCACAATCGCGGTGGTTCTCCCTTTGCACGCCTAGCCGAACAAAACGGGACGTAGGAAGCAAGTGCAGGAGTCGGGCAACCCAACTATTGACCGAAGACACAATTCGAAACCGATGCATATATAGCAATATCCGAGAATATTTTTGCCGAATCTATAAAGGTGTCCGGCATTGCACTGCGAGACTTGTGCTGAAAACACACAAATAGTTTAAAAGTGCCATAAGCTTGGAAAACCAAAAAACGTCAGTAAAAACATGACGTCCGAACAAGATGAAGTGTTCGGTGCCAATCCGAAAATTGGTCTTAGAAAAAAAATAGTGCTTTTGTCGTGCTTTAACATGACACATCCTATATCAAGACTCCAAGCGGGCCAGCCTATGGCGTCAACCTCCTATCCTGAAGGCGGAGTACTTCTCGTTAGACCAGTTTAGCGAACTAAACTCGAGCGGTCACTAGAGAGAAAATGGGTTATCTGGCTATTGACCACACACTCACGTCGAAAAAGGAGCAATAGAAAAAGACTTTGCAACGACCAAGAAGAAAACACATTTACTATAAAATAGCTCATATAAATTTTAAGAGCCCCCAAGTGACTTGGGTAAAAGATTTTATGTATAATGATTGTATGTACCGAAGTACTTATATCATATATTTGTTCAACCGAACTTTAAACGTGTCTTAACCGACCGTCGACTTCTCCCTTTTCGGTCAAGGACCGAAAAGTGTTATGTACTCCACCTGTCGAGAATATCGACAGTGTTTCCGATAACCAGGCAACCGGGCCATAAGGCTGTAATAGACAAAACACGCTCAGGGAACTTATGCTATATTACAGACGAAGTGTAAGAAGCATCTTCGAAGAAAATAGTACCCCCACCGATACCTTTCTTCGGTGCTCATTATTACTATGAGACTTGTGCAATAGATTTTTTGTACTCATGAGTTCCGTTGTGTGCCGACCATGATTGAAAACAATAAGAGCGCTAGCTTTCGGCTTCACCCAGTCTGAGGTCAGAGCTCGAAGGACCCGGTCGTGACAATCGCAGAGGTGCTCCCTTTACTCCCTAGCCGAACAATCGGGAACGTAGGGGTAAGCACTGGAGCCAGGCAACCCAGCTTGCAAATCACTTAAGTCAATATGGTGCATATTGTGGCGTAATACACGAACAAGGAACGAAGCCGTACAAGTATAATCATATGCAAGAGGAAAAGCTTCATAAAGGAAGCCCCCAAATAAACGGGGTATTTGAATATGTGTGTCACAAACAAAGTTTGGACAAGGAAATTTTTTACAAGCAACTTTTTTCCAAAAAAGTATAATGCTTGGTCGAACCGAACACAAGTTAAAAATTAAAACTTTGAGCATGAAAGCGACTTAGCTGGTTAATGTGTTCGACATTGATGACGCGGTCCGAGCTTGATGCGGGACGAGGTTCCATCCCCCAAGCCGGTCCCGAGGTGGCGGAGCGGAGAGCTCGACACACCGAAGTGGTGACATAGCACGGTCAACGCAGGGCGGCAGAGTGATGCCGAAGTCCCCGGCATGGGGTAATGAAGTGTTGACGAAGCCTCCCGTCTAGCCGAGGTGGCGTGGTATGTCAATACGCCGAGTTGACGATACTGCCCAACCCGGATCATTTTCCTGTGCACAAAAAGTGATGCAAAGCGGAGATAATAGTAATAATGATAATTAAAAAAAATATTGCATAATAAATAATTTATGCAAAGTGAGGAATAGAAGAAATATGGCCTGGCGCTGAAGTCAATGTCGATGCAGGGCGTCGGCGTGATGTAGTAAAGGCGTGGCAAAGCCTGAATTCACAGGTCGGTCCGAGCTCCGGATGCGGCGTTCGCCGGACTATGTACGGAAACTGATCGAACCACCACGCGACCTCGTTAATGCGGTCACCATTTGATAGACCTGTGTACATACCATGGACAAAACAGAGTAATAATTCCTTGGGAAAAATGAACCCAAACAAGCAAAAAAATACTGGGATTAATAGCACCTTGTTTATTTGTTGTAGCAATCCGAAGGAAGGTGATTCCCAAAATTGGGACTTGCTCCGCACACCCATTGCCTGATGGGCGATAAAACGACGGCATGACAATGCTAGTAAAGGTTGACTCGCCGAGGCAAAGCCCTTGGCCCAGCTAACGTGACGGAGCTGGTCCGCTAGTGACGTCGAAGTATCCGGAGTAGTTTGATGAAGAGATGGCGAAGCCCCCGGTCCAGCCAAGATGTCGAAGCCTCGACGTCAGCCGATGAGTCGAAGTAGGTCGGCGTGATGGACAACAGCTTGAAGAAGCAATAGTGCGGCCCTATCGATGCAGGTCGTGACGTGGTCGATGCCGGCTTGATGAAGCAACCGTGCGGCGACGCCGGTATGCCCGCTCCGTGTAATCCGTGGGGCGGCGATGTTGATGATGATTTATCCTTCGCGATGCTAGACTCTTGTTCGGCTTGCCGAGATGATGATTCGAAGAAGTTGAGCTCGGCTAAAGTGACGACGTGTCTAGCGCAGGTCGGCAGCCGTGGAGTAATATTGCCGGACTGGTTTGACACTAGCATGATGTTGAAGATCATGTTCAAAAGATCCTAAAGTTAGTGGGATGTGTTCAGGAACAAAACACAATACCCCATACAAAACTTCCTTCAAAAGGGATGTCCGAAATCCCGTTCATAAAAAAGATGAACTCGGGTCGGATTCGTTTCGCGCAGAAAACAGATCCGAAATGTGATGCACTAATCAGAAGGTTCCCAGAGTTTGGACGGTCGGATCGAGCTGAAATTCTGAGAGGTGGTAGATATAGGAATTCCGCAGCCGATTAACGGTTGGATCTTCCAAAGGACGTCCGAGCTAGAAGCTGGACACCACGCCATAAACTCATCCAAATTCCCATCCAGATTTGACAGGGCTCCGGTATATCGTGGATTGCCAGAGATTCCTCCATCAGAACTCGACGAAATTTTCCAGGGTTGTTATAGACTCAATTCCGCACAATTCCACCAAAGCGATCGTCAAAGCGATACTCGAGGAGGTGGTGGTGGCAGATACGAGTTCACTGTCCAAAAAAAACACGGTCGCTTGAGGGCAATGTTGACGTTGAGCCCTCGAGCTCCATAGATGATTCCTCCGCGATCTTGATAGAGATCGGAGTTGATGTTTGATGAAGGCCCTCGTCCGAACATGGTGATCCAAACACGGGGCGCAATTCTTGGTCGAACCAAGGTGACCAGTCGAACTGGTGATGAAGACGCCGAAGTCGCAGTTGATCTGCAGACGAGCCATCGATCCTTTTGTCGATCACACAGCGGAACTCTCAATGAAAGCACCAATGTCGATGTCAAAACCGGCGGATCTCGGGTAGGGGGTCCCGAACTGTGCGTCTAGGCCGGATGGTAACAGGAGGCAAGGAACACGATGTTTTACCCAGGTTCGGGCCCTGTTGATGGAGGTAAAACTCTACGTCCTGCTTGATTAAGGTTGATGATATGGGTAGTACAAGAGTAGATCTACCACGAGATCAAGGAGGCTAAACCCTAAAAGCTAGCCTATGGTATGATTGTTGTTCTGTATGTTGTATATTCTATCGACTAGCCTGGCCCTGGTTTATATAATGCACCAGAGGCCTAGGTTAACAAGAGTCCTAGCCGAATACGCCGGTGGGGAGAAGTCCTTGTCTTGATCGCCAAGTCTTTGTGGAATCTTCCTTGTATGCGGCAGCTGTCTGAACTGGCCCATGAGTATACGGCCATGGGGGGCCTCGGCCCAATCTAATAGATCGGGAGACAATGTGGTGAGTACCCCCTAGTCCAGGACACCATCAATGGGCCTAGCCCAACAATTCGGCCTATTTATGTTTTTTTCTCATATTAATTTTGGCTAGGTAGATGGGCCAAGCCCAACAATTAAGCCTTCTCATTTTTGGGCCGTGGCCTTTTCCGCTAGAAAGTTTTAGTTTTTTTGTAATATAAAAAAGTTCCACTAGTCAAATGGGTCCCAGATGTCAGGTTCAGGTACGTGGGTCCCAGCTAGCAAGTTCATATTCTTCATATTTCAATTTAACAGTAAATAAATAACCAGTATTTTAATTGGCACAAACAAAACACACACATAATACTCCAAATATTATCAGCCAGATTTAGTACAGAGCTCCTATTGTACAAATAACATATACTTTACAATCTCTACACATAATAAGCTCATACAAGCTCTACACGTGATACGATGCCCTGGTGTTAACCCTGTAGCTCTACAAGTGTCTTCAATCTTCTTGAACATGGAGCTCCTTCGGTAGCGAGAACTAACTGGGCACCTGCATCATCACAGGAAGGCAATTTTAGATCATAAAAACGAATGTTCCAAGCACAGTTTAGAGAAAAGAACCAAGTAAATTTGCCCTCAATCATACAAACAAAGTTTAGAGAAAACCAAACATGAACAAGCACTTATTATGCAGTTTTTAAAGTTTTTAATACATTTATTTTCTATTAGCAAAACTGAATATGCTACTTCCTGATTCATGGCTGCATAGTTCAGCTAGCTACACCAGTTTGCTCTCATGCAAAAATTAGAAAGAAAAAAAGAACAACAAATAAATCAACACTAATTTCTCTAACACATACAGTAACTTGCTAATATAACTTGTATAACGTGTATACTTGTCGACGGAAAACAGGATGCAAAATCATGTTTCAGTCCAGATCAATCTATCATGAGAAAACATGTATAACTCCCACTAGAATTTTTTAATGCAGTTGTGAATTATCTTGAAAACTTGTGCACTTAATGATGGTTAGATCCATCTTACAGAATAGTCAGCTTCCAATATAAGTTAGGTACAGAACAGAATGTATAAGCACGAAGTAAGATAGGCCATGCATCAAACACAAAAATAATTTTACTAGGTAGCAGCATAGTAAGTTGGTTTTTAGTAGGTAGCGGCATAGTAAGTTGTAACATTTAAAAAAACCAGTAAGAAAACCAGCGGCGGCTACTCCAGCCCGCTGCTCTCCTCCTGGACACCGCCGCTGTATATTTAGCTAGCAATCAGCAGCAGCAAGTACAGAGTAAACTGGGACTTTGTTGTAGCTACAGAAACTGAAACAACACACACATCATGGAATTTCATATCATAGCCAACAAATATTTTACCAGAACACAGGGTGTTCTTCTCTGTATTTTAGAAACATGCAAACAAAGGTTTTAGTAAAAATAAACAAGTGGAGTAGACAAATTATCAGCAAGAAATCAATGGCCAGATGAGCACCACCACAACAAATCGGCACTAACACTTGGTCATCGACGCGATGCCCAAGCAAAGAACCAGCTCGCACACGCAAGATGATGATTGCATACATACAAATCATGTGCTGGCAGGAAAAAAATCCAAGCATGAGCTCATCTTCTCTCTCTGTTTGGTAACTAACAACCTAAATAAAATAAAATAAAAACATGACTTGTTCATACAGATCCCTCTAAAATTCCTTGGGACAAGTGCATCACATATTCGTCAACTTAGCAGCAGAAGTAGTGAGCACAGAAAGAGGGGGACGGAGATGGAGGAGCTACCTGCCACGATCGCAATGGAAGCAGAGGAGCAGACCCCTCCTGCCCCTCCCCCACAAGCAGGACAGGGCTGCCGGCTGGGCACGCCCCTACTCCTCCGCCTCCTCGAGCAGGAGACCCCCTTCCCTTACTGCTACTTCGTGCCGCATCACTAGTCACCTCCTCATGCAAGAAGTACACAATAAATAGACAGACGGTCAGTGAGGTACATTTTCACAGCAACAGAAGCTTAGAATTAACAGAAATGCACACTCAAATGAAGTCACTAAGATACTTATGTCCACCACATGGTGTAGACTTATGTGGTATATAATTGCAACACATGAATCAAAAGAGGAATAACATCATCACCAAGAGTTTCTGATGATAAGCATAGCTCCCTACAAAAAAAGAACTAAGGGCACAGTGACTAAAGCATGGCTAAATATGAGTCATGTCCTAAGTAGGATGTGCAGTTTGTATACTTGGGAAGCATTATGTTTGTATATTTCCCAGGCGGAGGTGCTGGTATCAGCCCATCATTATGTTCTTCCCTTGGTTTTATCTTTTCTCTGATTTTATTTGGGTGAGAGATACACTTGGGAACATACAAACGGAGGAAGACACGGCCCCGAAGTGAAAAGAGACTTGCAAAGGTTCAGAGAAAACAAAGACCCAACCACTGTCCAACTTGCAAAGGTTCACTTCTCAACAAAATAAAATAAAATAAGACTTGCCAAGGTGCAAAGGTTCATAGAAAACAAAGACCCAACCACTGTTCCAACTTGGAAAGGTTCAGAGAAAACAAAGCATCTAGTCCAAGGATACCACCCGCTACATTCAGAAATGTATAGCAATTACCCTGTTCCCTGATAAGTCAGTCAGAACACCTTGTCCCTTCAAGTCACAAATGAACTTGACAGGTAGCTCAGTGATAGAGCATCACACAACATTATATAGCTGCTTCTTATCTCGGAAGCACAACACACAAACCAGCTAGTATTTTTCTCAATTCAGGTAAACCACATCCTCAATAGAGCGCGTTGAGAGCATCAGTATTCCACCACGCACACCGAGTATGGGATAAAGGATGGAGATCATTCATGCGAAATCGGCCAAATGATTAAATGATACTACTACATTTCACCACTGCAGTTGGTTAAATGATACAAGTGCATGTTCAACAGGCATAAGCGAACGATACGCAACACAGATAGATAGACATTTGGTAGGTTCCATCTCATCTCACGACCATAAACTAAACCACCACACGAGACTGATAACTTAAACTGCCACACGAGACTTGATAACTTAAACAGAGATGATAAGTTGATAAGCTGGTGGATTTAATGGCCGACGGCCGACCTCCTAGTTGTTGTTCATGCCCTCCAGCGGCGGGGGCCTTGATTGGCCTGGCTTACGCTGATGGTGCGGCCGCCAAGCTGTTGGCCGTCCTAATCTACACCACGGCTTGCTGACAACCCCACAAATAGGCTTTACAATAGCAGAATACACATGAACCAGATTGGAGTGTTACCTTTGTTGTGGCCATGGATGGCATGGAGAAGAGGAGGAGGACGGCCACCAGATGCCTGGAGCAGGAAGAACGAACGAACACCTATACTGCAGAATGAATTGTGAGGAAATTTGTCAAGGGGGAGGGCCAGAGCGGGGAGAGAGATTCATGGACGAGATTCGGGAGTACCTCAGCAGCCAAGTAGGAGCGGAGGACGACAGCAGTCCGACGTCTCTTGTACAGCAGCGGAACATGAGCGAGAGGAGGTGAGGTCGGGTGGGGTACCGCGGCGGTGAAGAAGGTCTTGTTGCTGACCTCGGAGAGCACGGTCATGGCCAGCGACTTGGTGAGCCCCTGCAGCAGGAAGGAACCAAGCAAAAAAACAAGGTCAATTCAGCAACCTCCACCTGCGCCGCGCAACAAGAAAGAGAGGAGAGAGGGGGAGGGAGGGGAGCTAACCTCGAGCAGAGACGGCGACATGGCGGCCGGCGGTGGAGGGAGGCGCCGATTTCGATCTAGGGGGGTGAGGAGAGGATGTGCGGGGACCTTGAAGAAGAACTCAGAGACGGCGGGGACCTTGACGACGAACCCCGCGGCGGGATCCCAGACCTGGTGGGCGGGGACGGCCTTGGCGCCGGTGCCGGGGCGGGAGCGGCGGGTGGAGCCGCGCTGGAGTTGGTGCAGGCGCGGGGTAGCAGGTCGCGGGTGCGGCCCCGTGGAGCGAGACCCTCCTGGCCGCGGCGGTGCGGCCCTTGACTCCGCGGAAGCGGACGCCCAGAAGGGCAACCCCGTCGAGGAGGCAAGGGCGAGGGCGGGTGACGCGGAGGCCTTGAGCGCGAACGTCGACGGCGGAGGAAGGGGACGGTGGACGGGGGGGCTTGGATTGGATCTGGAGAGAATGGGTGCAGCGGCTAGCGGGGAGGAAGGGGAGGGGATCGAGAGGAGCTCCGCCGCATCTGGAAGGGGAGAGGAGGAGCAGAGAACGAGGGAAAGAAAGGAGGCGGGGGTGGATGGAAAATGACCACGGGACAGAGCTAGGGTTTCGGGGACACATCCATGTTTGGTGCGGGCCGTTGGATCCAGGGGATCCGACGGTGATTTACCCATGATCCGCGTGAGAGGCCCCTGGACCAATCAGAACGCAGTATACAGGTTGATATTTTGACCATTTAAATTGGTCATAATCGACTAAAATTATGTGCTAAATCGTGTTAGCTATTTTATTATGACCTGAAAATTTGAAAAAAAAACATTTTATTGTGTCAGCAAATTTGAGTATTGTTTTCAGGAATAATCATAAATTGAAATAAGATAAATATTTTTTTAAAGAGTTATAAGAAATGAGTTCTTTTAAATTATTTTTTCATTTTTTGAGTGTTTGAAATGAGCTTTTTTGTGAAGGACCTACCAAATATTTATTGCAAAATTGTACCAAATCAATTTTCTAAAATACTAGGACATATTTAATGCACAATTGACCAAATGGTTGGGTGTGAGAAGCTTTGATCCACCTCTCATGAAAAAGACAAATTTCCGTCGATTCAGTAGGAAGCGGGTCAAATTTGAACTATAGTTGCCTTCTAGTTTGCTCTTTATTTTTTCCAAAAATCATTTCTAGATACATAAGTATCTATTTAATCAGAGAAACACCAATAAAATTCCAAGATTCAACCACTAGCTAGGAACGGTCATTCCCGCCGTTTTGACCGCATTTTGAAACGGGCATAAAAAATTCAAAAAAATTCAAAAAATTGGAAAACCTTCGCATTGTGTCATTATATGTGGCCAAGTTCCCACGAAAAATAACAAAATTGTAATATGGCAATTATTTTAAAAAAGTGTTCTCAGAAACGAGCTATCACGTGTGGAGATCAATGGCTTTCAAGCCAAATGATCAATCTTATGGCCACATTCATGGCATAGTTTGTTCAAATGATCTCAGATTGTGCACAAGGGTGCATATTGGAATGGCAAACAATGTTGCCTAAGGAAGTTTTCATTTTCTTTGGACGAAAAAACCATTTTCCATTTTTTGAGTGCCCAAAAGGAGGTTTTTTTGTGAAGGACCTCCCAAATAATTGTTGCAAAATTGGACCAAATCATTTTTCTAAAATACTAGGCCATATTTAATGCACAATAGACAAAATGCTTGGGTGTACAAATTTTTGATCCACCTCTCGTGAAAAAGACAAATTTCCGCCGATTCAACAGGAAGCGGGTCAAATTTGAACTGCAGCTGCATCATAGTTTGCTATTTATTTTTTACAAAAATCATTTCTAGGTACATAAGTACCTATTTAATCAGAGAAACACCAAAAAAATTCCAAGATTCAACCACTAGCTAGGAACGGTCATTCCCGCCGTTTTGACCACATTTTGAAACGGGCATAAAAAATTCAAAAAATTCAAAAAATTGGGAAACCTTTGCATTGTGTAATTATATGTGGCTAAGTTCCCAAGAAAAATAACAAACTTGTAATACAACAATTATTTTTAAAAAGTGTTCTCAGAAACGAGCTATCACGTGTGGAGATCAATGGCTTTCAAGCCAAATGATCAATCTTATGGCCACATTCATGGCATAGTTTGTTCAAATCATCTCATATTATGCACAAGGGTGCATATTGGAATGGTAAACAATGTTGCCTAAGGAAGTTTTCATTTTCTTTGGACAAAAAAATCATTTTCCATTTTTCAAGTGCCCAAAAGGAGGTTTTTTTGTGAAGGACCTCCCAAATAATTGTTGCAAAATTGGACCAAATCATTTTTATAAAATACTAGGCCATATTTAATGCACAATAGACAAAATGGTTGGGTGTACAAAGTTTTGATCCACCTCTCGTGAAAAAGACAAATTTCCGCCGATTCAGTAGGAAGCGGGTCAAATTTGAACTTCAGCTGCATCATAGTTTGCTATTTATTTTTTACAAAAATCATTTCTAGGTACATAAGTACCTATTTAATCAGAGAAACACCAAAAAAATTCCAAGATTCAACCACTAGCTAGGAACGGTCATTCCCGCCGTTTTGACCGCATTTTGAAACGGGCATAAAAAATTCAAAAAATTCAAAAAATTGGGAAACCTTTGCATTGTGTCATTATATATGGACAAGTAAGAAAAATAACAAACTTGTAATACGGCAATTATTTTAAAAAATGTTCTCAGAAACGAGCTATCACGTGGGGAGATCAATGGCTTTCAAGCCAAATGATCAATCTTATGGCCACATTCATGGCATAGTTTGTTCAAATGATCTCATATTGTGCACAAGGGTGCATATTGGAATGTTAGACAATGTTGCCTAAGGAAGTTTTCATTTTCTTTGGACGAAAAAACATTTTCCATTTTTCGAGTGCCTAAAAGGAGGTTTTTTTGTGAAGGACCTCCCAAATAATTGTTGCAAAATTGGACCAAATCATTTTTCTAAAATACTAGGCCATATTTAATGCACAATTGACAAAATGGTTGGGTGTAAAAAGTTTTGATCCACCTCTCGTGAAAAAGACAAATTTCCACTGATTCAGTTGGAAGCGGGTCAAATTTGAACTGCAGCTGTCTCATAGTTTGCTATTTATTTTTTCCAAAAATCATTTCTAGGTACATAAGTACCTATTTAATCATAAATACATGGTTTGGTGGCGATAGTCGAGGTTTGGGCGGTGGCCGAGGGCCCCAACTCTAGAGCGCGTAAACTCGCATGCCCGCCGCGTGGTCACCGAGTGACGCTGGCATTGCCATGTGTTCTGGGCGGCATAGGCATGTCTAGTGGGTTGGGCACTCCCCAGAGAGGTGCTAGGAAGAAAATTACAACATAAGATTCTCACGAGGAGACCGATCGATGCTCAAACATGAATTAGCAGCCAAGTGTTTGATTAGCGGTACGGGAAATATACATGGCTAATGGGCGTGAGTTTTGGTGAGGATGATCAGTTACTAAGAAGACCGTCTTCACAAATTTTCAGCTCAAAAGGAGGAGCCTAGGTGGTACTTGCTTTGCAAACTACCACACTGGACATAACTACGAATGTTGAAGCTCGGCTCAAAATAATGAATGGATTGAGCTGGTATTTGTTGGAGGATGGTTATTTGGGCATAGGAAAGCACTGTAGAAAATGGATACTATTTGGACATGCCAAAGTGGTACTTCCTTCACAAACTGTTGTTCTGAACAGAATAGGAAAATGAATATTTTTGAATTATTTTTGAACTAGGCAAGGAAGGTTTTTACATATTTGACGAAGATATGACCCAAAGAATTTATGAGATTTTTTTGGGAATTTTGGGAATGACAGAAATATAGGTTGCTTCACAACCTAGGGCAAAACTGCCACATGGACATGACACATAGGCAAAACTGATGAGGTGGCGCCTAGCCATAGCAACCCACCACAATTTACAAGGCTATGACCATCTATATTGGTCGTTAACAACTAGAAATAAGGCAGCGGACTAGCGCTGTTTGCTTTATGACCATTTCCTCTAATGAAATTATGACCTTTCTGACCAAACTGGTCGTTATGGTTTAGGGTTTAGAGCCCCCCAGACAGCTTTTGACCAATTGATCTAAAATGGTCATAAATTTATGACCAATTCTTCGAGGGTCACTGACAGAAGGTCATAAGTTGACATATTTCTTGTAGTGCAACCGCATCATCTCCTCATTTGCCTATCCACAGTAATCTCAATCTTCATGTGCATAATCCAACATCATGCAAGATGCCCTCACCTAGAAGATGTCGTCCAAGCAGCAAACCTCAAGATAGGTGAAAAGAAGCCAAGAAGCCACAGTTGAAGAGTGGAAGAATGCTTGATTGGTTGGCTCCATCAAGTTGACGTTTGCAACAACAAGAGTACAAGACGATGGTAAATATTACTCCCTCCATTCCATAACATAGTACATATAGTTTTTTTTTCAGAAGTCAAATTTTGTAAATTTTGACCAATTTTCTTTAGAGAAAACTATTTACATATGGAATACTTAATTTACATCACTAGATACACTACGAGACATATTTTCATATTGTATATGTGCGACATTGTAGATATAGATAATTTCCACTCTAAACTTGGTCGAACATTGGAAAGTTTGACTTTTAGAAAAATCTATAGGTACTAGTAAGTTTAAAGTGGGCTTATATCTGGACACCTCTCTCTCTCTCTCTCTAAGCTAAAAAAAGGATACATAGTGATCCCAAAAGAGTTATTTGTTTGTTGTTAGATATTGGAGGTATACCGGTTCTTCAATTGAGATGTTGCGCACAAACAATTCAGCAACCAAGATTTCATCAACGATAATGACATTAAGCTGGCAAACATATTACATGTGTTTAAGCAGGAGTATGTTATAGTTACAACAAGTGTATATAAACAAAATAAATCACTTGCATGGTTGTAGCTCACTGCTACAAAGACGTCAATAATAAGGTTGAGTATGTGATCCTCATTAATATATTTGTTACAGCATAGGACCTCGACTAATGATGAATGGACATCACTGATATCCAGCTTAACCAAAAGGTATGCGGTGCTAAATAAGGTTCTTTTGAGTTGTCGTCTGTGCATAAGCTGTAGTGGAAAAAAATCCCCTGAAAAGTTGCGGTGAAAATAAGCCCTTGAGAATAAGCCATCCAATTCTTTTCAGTTTCTGCCACTTTGGCTTATTTTCTGATATACCCCATAAAAAGTTTATAAGGGGAACGAAAACAAAATATCTTTCCTTGTTCTTGATGTAGAATAAATCTGAGGCACTTCGTCGATCATCCGAGGATCAAGCAATCACACGAGCAGGACACCGAGATTTGTTAACGAGGTTCACCGATATGGCTACATCCCCGAGGCCTGACTATGGGCGCTCCTCCCCATGACACTGCTACAATACCGCACCCGGTCGCCCTGGACACCGGCACATGCCGCCGGCTTCCCTTGCGTTCCGGTGCTATTATGTTGGCATAGGTTACATCGTGTGCCTAGCCCCGCTATATATGAGAGGCCTAGGATACAAGTGTCCTACTTGGACACGACTCCATATCCTATCTAAACACAATACAACTACAAGTCCAACTATAACCTACCTTGTGCTTATTCTGACAGCAAGAATTTCAAAGCCGGCAAGTCCTACTTCCTTGTCCACAAAAACATCTCTCGTGACCCCCGCGTCGCCTCCCCGGCGGCGGCGGGGGAACCCTAGCCGTGCCACCGCGGCCCCCTCCCCACCTTGTCCCACCTCCTCGCCGCCGCCTGAGGCAACCGCCGGGCAAGCCCGGGGCGCCAAGGATGGTGGCGGCGGGGCCTCGGTTGCCCTACTTCTGCGTGGGAAACCCTGGATCTGGAGCGGCAGCTTCATTGGCAAGGTACGATCGGCTAGCAGCCATGCGGGCGGTGGATCTGGTGTCCCGGCCGCGTGGGCGGTGGGATCCGGTGGTCGTTGGCGGTCGACGGTGGCTTCTGCGACGACCGGTGTGCGCGATCTGGCGCCTCCCCTCCTTCCCTGTTCGGCGTGCGGGCCAGCCTGCTCAGGCCGCGCTTCCTCTTGGTCGTCGGTTCTGTACAGGAGGCGCTGCTAGTGGCGGAGATCTAGTTCAGGCGAAATCCCTGATCGGCCGCGTGCGACGGTGACGCCTGAGGGTGCCGTTCCCCTCCTTGGAGGCATCGGTATGGACTGATCTCCTCACTTCACTTTTCACTAGGTCTCCCGGGCGAAAGCCCTAACTTTGCTGGGCGGCGGCGGCGCTCACAGTGTCGTTCCCTTCTTGAAGGTGACGCTTTGGGAACCTTGGGGTTGGGTGGCGCTTGTGGGCGGTGGGCGACGGCGGTGGTGCAGCCCTATCCTAGCATGGATTTACGTTCGTTGCTTGGAGATGGACTCGTGTAGGTGAAGGTCGTCGGCTGGTGTCGTGATGGCATCAATGGCGGAGGACCTGCCAAGGCTCGCGTAGGTGGAGGTCGTCGTTTGGCGTCGTGGTGGCGTCGATGCCGGAGGACCTGCCAAGGTTGTCACCTCAATCTGCTCTAAAGATGGACGAGCGGAAGATGGCGGCGATGGCACATGTGAGTGCGTAGGACATGTTTGAGCCCCGGACCTGGCAGATGGCTCGGTCGAGGCCTCCGGTTTTAGATGTTAGGCTTAAGTGAGAGGTCTGGATATGTGGCCCAGCTTGCACCCCTTCATCATTTGTCTAGAAGTAGCGGCAGATGTTGCCATGATGGCAGATTCAGGCATATTGTTGTCCTACTTTGTAAGGTCCTCAAGAATAATTAATAAAATGGCCGCATGCATCTCCTAGATGCAGAGGCCGGGGTCATTCTCCTTTTCTAAAAAAATAACCTACCTTGTACACAATATTCGACACAACTCTAACAAACTCCACCTTGGCGAATATTCTCCACCAGCTTGAATTCGTCAATGCGTCAAACTTCCATGTACATTGGACTTGAGCTTATCCCATGAGCACCGCTGCTACTCCCAAAACTCCATGTGACTCCACCTGCAACTTGTAGTCCCTCCTTTTCTTGACCAGAGTCAATGCTCGAGCAAAACTAAGTTCCCCTTACTCTAGTTTGTGCTCCCAACTTCCAGAGTATCAGTCCAACGCCATCACACACCAATCACCGACCTGCGTGAAAGTGAACAACTCACATATTGGGTGTCACACATAAAAGTTACCTGAACTCGACATCACCGCTCTTCCTTGACCGCCTATCTAAAACTTGAAGGAATTCCACCATTGCATGTAGTCATCCCGAGTCAAATTTGCAGTTGTCTCACCACATGTATGACCACCAGAGCCCTGGCCCGTCTCCATGTCCCATGCATACCACACGCCTCGCTGCTATTACCGCGTCGAGCCTCCGCTGTCCTGGTCGAGTCTCAAGGGTCGCGAACCCACACCACTCAACCTCCACTGCAGAGTACCATCGATCATCACCAACCGATGGCGAGTTTCACGCTTTCATCAGACCACTGGGCTCCAGTCCGAACTGCAAGTCTAACTATAATCTACCTTGTACACAATATTCGACACAACTCTAACACTTGAGATTGTTTATTCCTCCATTGAACATAGACCCAATTTTTCCTTTTTTATTCCTTAGAATCTTTTTCTTTCTTTCTGACAGTACCTCTGGACTGTAATTCTGCTCTTATTAAATGATATTGAGTTATTCCATAGTGTTTGCCGCACATATGAACATACAATTAATTTTTGAACATAATGAAATGTTACAAGTTGAACAAAAGGAAGATTATTGTTACACATACGAACATCATACAATCGCCATTGTCTCACATAGGAGTATCACAGGAGTGTTTAGTTATTACAATAAAATCCATGAAGTCACCATAGGCGCCTTCGTAGTCGAAGGAAATATCTCCGCCCGCAGAACAAACGTCGCCGGAAGGTCCAAAATAATTCCATTAAAACACGAGCACCAGTGGTGGCTAGTTCCATCATAAGGAACCTAACAATCTGAGCTACCCTCAGTTTGCCAAGGTATTATTCGACTAAAACAGTGTATTGTAGTACATTGTAAAAAAATTGAGGTGTTGTAGTATTAATTTTTTGAGGGATTGAGGTGTTGTAGTATTGTACTGTATGCATGCATTGGACAGGAAGCACTGGGCCAGGCCCAATAAGCTGAGGATCGGGTCGGTCCAGTCGAGACGAACTGTTAAAGCCACGTTCCTTCTTCTCATCAAAAAAAGTAGGTCCAGGGCGTCATGTGTGGCTTGGCCAACCACACGATCAAACTTGTATCCCACTCTCTGTGAACTTTGAGTAATAAAAGGCTATTACCCCTCAAAAAAATCAAAAAAAGAAAAAAAAAAGAAAAAAAAGCCACACTCCTTGACCGCCCGATCCACAGTGAAAAGAAGCGAACTCGTCCTCCCCTGCTACGGACATGGACTCCGCATCATCGTCGGCGTCGGCAACGCCACCGGCCACCGGAGGTAACCGTCTCCGTTCTCTTTCAGCTATCTGAGGCAATGCCCTGATCGTTGCCAAATTAGATTATGACAGAAAGTCCATTAATCTATAGCAAAACGGGAGGGAGGGGTTTATTTAGGGTTTGGTCGAAATTCGATCCCACACCTTGGTCCGCGGTTCTTCTATATGGTGCCATCGGGAGGGCTTGCTTTTTTTCCCCTTTCTCCCAAGGAGTTGAGATGCCAAAAGCACAAATCTGGACCTTAATTTCGATGCCATTGATTCACCTTTTCTCTAAATAATAATAATAATAATAATTTGAGATGGTATTTCAGCTTGTGCTTAGAGCATCTCCAGCCGTTCGCCCCCCAGGACGCATAAAAATTGCCCCTTGGGGGCGAGCCGGCGATACAATCGGCGCTGGGGGCGGTTTCGCGCCCAGTCATCGCCCCCAGGCGTCGAAATTGGCCCACTTTTCAGCCCCATTTCGGCGAATAAAGGGCCCATATGGGCGACAATAGGCCCATATTCGGCGTGGTTCGCCGTTGTTCGGCGTTCAATTATGCACATAAATTTTTTTATCACATATTTCATCACAGAAATATCAAATACTTCAACAAAATAGTACACCAACAAATAGTTCAATACAAATTATATAGTTCAACAAATAAAAACTCATATTTCATCACACATCGCGCCCGGCGTCGCCCTTAAGCCTTCATAAATGCTCTATCAGATCTTGCTGCAGTTGATGATGCACCTGTGGATCTCGGATCTCCTAACGCATACTGAGATAGGCAGTCCAGGTCGCCGGTAGCTGGTGATCAACTTCGGTTAGAGGACCCTGCCAGTAGTATGGTTCAGTGTCAAACACTGGGTCTTCTTGCTCTCTCTCGATGATCATGTTGTGCAAGATGACACAGCAAGTGATAATCTCTCACATTTGATCTTTCGACCAGGTCTGAGCGGGGTACCGGACAACAGCAAATCGAGATTGGAGCACACCAAATGCCCGCTCGACATCCTTTCTGCAAGCCTCCTGAACCTTCGCAAACCAGGCGTTCTTGCCTCCTGGCACAGGGTTTGAGATCGTCTTCACAAATGTCGACCATCTCGGATAGATGCCATCAGCTAGATAGTACCCCTTGTTGTAGTGCCGCCCATTGATCTCGAAGTTCACCGGAGGAGAATAACCTTCAACAAGCTTGGCAAAGACAGGAGAGCACTACAGCACGTTGATGTCATTGAGAGGTCCCGACATACCAAAGAAGGAGTGCCAAATCCAGAGGTCCCGTGTGGCCACCGCCTCAAGTACCACACTGCAACCGCCTTTGGCGCCTTTGTACATCCCCTGCCAAGCAAATGGGCAATTCTTCCATTTTCAATGCATGCAGTCAATACTTCCAAGCATCCCAGGAAATCCTCTTGCTACATTCTGTGCTAGGATCCGAGCAGTGTCTTCCGCATTGGGTGTTCTCAAGTATTGCGGTCCAAACACTGCCACCACTGCCCGACAGAACTTGTAGAAACACTCTATGCTGGTGGACTCGGCCATGCGCCCATAGTCGTCGAGTGAATCACCGGGAGCTCCGTATGCAAGCATCCTCATCGCTGTCGTGCACTTCTGGATGGAGGTGAATCCAAGGGCGCCGGTGCAATCCATCTTGCACTTGAAGTAGTTGTCGAACTCCCGGATGGAATTCACAATCCTGAGGAAGTGCTTTCGGCTCATCCAATAACGGCGCCGAAATATTTTCTCGCCATGAAGTGAAGCATCGGCGAAGTAGTCGGAGTAGAGCATGCAGTAGCCTTCGAGACGATGCCGGTTCTTTGCTTTCACCCGCCCCGGCGCCGAGCCACCTCGCCGCGGCTTTTCATTGCTCGCCAGCAGCTGGGCGAGGGCGGCGAGCACCATGAGATACTCTTCTTCCTGGACGTCGGCCTCGGCTTCCTCCTCCAGCAGCGCGGCGAGCGCTTCCTCGTCATCCGAGTCCATCACCGAGTCAGGCAAATCGCTGAACACCTTGCACCCGGTGGGCGTGTCCCCGCCGCTAAACTGCCCCTCCGCGGCCGGAAACGCCCAGCTGCTGTTGGAGGGGCTGCCGCGGCGAAGCTCTGCTATTTTTCCGGCACGGAATGGCTATCTAGTGGTGAAAGGCGGCGGGCGGCGCCGGGATATAGCTACTGGCGGCTGAGGGCGCGGGGGGTGGGAGGCGAGTCGGGGAAGAAAACCTTGACTTTTCCTCTGACGGCGTGGGCCAACCGCGCTTTTCTCTTGCGCCGGAGCCCCCAACTGCCCCCCAGTACGCCGGGTTCGGCCTGTGACCGCCGGGCGGAAAAAAGGCCCGAGCCGGCTTTTTCGGCGTCCTGGGGGCGTGACTGGGCCGTTTTTTCGGCGCCGGCGCGGCAAAAACGCCTGGGAGGGCCTGTTGGGGGCGCGGCTGGAGATGCTCTTACTCCTCGTGATGTTGGAGCAAACTGCTGCCTCATCTGTTTAGCTTAAAGGAACAAATCGTATGGAAGGAAATTCCAACCAGGTTAAATGCTTTGCTAATACGAACTGGTTGTGAATCTATTTATGTTTGGAGTTTTGCACCCCTAAAATTAGTAATAGGGGATGATGCCTAGTTAGAAAACCATAACAATTAACAAGCATCATCCAGTTTTTAGACTGTAATAGGCAGGAGCTCTGCTTTTCATTGCACAAGGGGGCATTGTCAGTGGTGGAACAATACCGAGACCACCTAAGCACTTAACCTTGAAGATATGGTTACATGTAGGAGTTCACAACAAGCAGAAACTAATGAACCTTTTCGTAAAGTATTTGCTTGGCTTGTTAACTTCCCTGGTTTTGATGTATATATGACTATTAAGATGGAACGTCGTCCAGTTAGTTGTGTATTTAGTTAATTTATCCATAGTGGATAGGATTGTTAAAGCTATGTAAACATCAGCACCACAAGTGTGAATAGATTCTTTGTTAATGTGAGAAAGATTTTACTCTAATAACATTCAACTGCACACGAACATACAAAACTACAGAGTTGTGTAATTTTGAATCATTATCTCTTTCTCTAGATGATTGTTTTCCATTGAAAAAGAGGATGCGCATGCAAGATGTCAAGCAGACTGACCAGGTATATATGCTGTGAACATCTTATATTATCTTGAAGTAGTGCATTTCTATCTCTTGGGTCTCTGTCTTCCCTGGTATAGTTCTTTGACATATACTTGGAAAATAAATACTTACACAGTTGTTTCAGATCTTCTTTATTTCATAAGAAAGTATATTGGGATAATTTTCTGCATGGGATTTCAAAAATCATTACGATCATGTAATTTCTTTTGCTTGAATACAATAGTTAATTGTATATGCTAGTCCAGCGACACAGTTTGCTTTGAGTTTCATTTCAGAAAGTTCTACTCCCTCCGTTCCTAAATATTTGTCTTTCTAGAGATTTCAACAAGTGACTACATATGGAGCAAAACGAGTGAATCTACATTCTAAAATATGTTTATATACATCCGTATGTGGTAGTCCATTTGAATCTCTAAAAAGACAAATATTTAGGAACGGAGGGAGTAGGAGATTATTGCTCCCAAGAAGTAAATGAAGGGAGAAAGGAAGTTATTTGATTTTAGCAACATAAAGATATTTCGGCTCAAGCATAATGGTTAGAAGATATCTATGTTCTCCACAAAAGAATATCTCTCAAATATTTGATTTTATTACCTTTTGAACATTAGAACTAGTGCAAGTTCATAGTGGTAACCTAATTTGCGGTTTCAAACAGTAGTAACCTAATTATGGATTATGCATTGGTAGAACAATTCAATCTTGCAGTGGTGTCATTACACAGTGACAATAGTTTATCATTAATTGTAAGAAAGCACTACTGTTTTTACCCTGCATTTGCTCAAATTGTTGCCTCCACTTGCTGTAGTCAACAGTTGAAGCCACACTCATTGACCGCCCAGTGAAAAGACGCAAACGCGTTCCTCACTCTCTCTCAAAAGAAAATAAAGTAGAACCTGCTATGGACATGGACTCCACATCGCCACCGGCGTCAGCGCAGCCACTGTCCAGCGGAGGTAACCGTCTCTTCCCTCTTTTATCTATCCGATGCAATGCCTCGATCCTTGCCTCTTAGATTATGAGAAAGGTACATTGATCTATAGAAAAATAGAGGCAGGAGTTTATTTAGGGTTTGGTCAGAAAAGGAGGGGAGCAGACTCTAGTACTTTGAAATTTGAACCATACACTTAGTTACAGAACGATAATACAAACTGGCAGTGGATCGATTTCTATTACAAAACGATAACATGCATCATGAAGCTTTTCATTTTTAGTAAATATCTCTGTGGCACAATACAGAGACTTCATCTTTTCACCTCTCAAGTGTTCATATTCTACCCTTTCTTGATGCGAGGAAGACTTTAGCTTTATTACACTGTACTACACATGAACATATATATAGAATGCTACTGATTCACGTAACTCAGTACTATTTTCTTTTCTCTAGATGATTGTCTCCTGCCTAACAAAAGGATGCGTTTGCAGTATGAGCAGCCTGTCCAGGTATGTATTTTATCAACATCTTATATTATCTTGACCAAGTGCATTCCTATCTGTCCAAGTATTGAGCTAATTTCTGCATTGGGTTTGAAAAATCATTTCGAATATATAATCATTATATAATATCTTTCGTTTAATTACAAGTAATTAACTATATATGCTTGTCCAGTAACGCAGTTTGCTTGGAGTTTGATTTCAGAATAGTTCTAGGAGATTACTGCTCCGAAAAATCGGATGAAGTGAGAAAGGAAGTGGTTTGATTTGAGCAATATAGAGTTATTTCGGCTCAGATAGAATGGTTAGAAGATATTTATGTTTTCCACTAAAGAATATCTCTCAAATATTTGATTTTATTACCTTGAACATTAGAACTAGTGAGAGTTGACAGTAGTGCCACAATGCCAAATGTTGAAATCATACCTAACTTTGGGGTGTCAAACAGTTCAGCTTCAACCAAAGGTTTGTCATTATTAAATGTAAAAACGCACTACTCCCTCCGGTCAGGTTTATAAGCCGGGCATGGGTTTTTAGGTCTTCAAGTTTGACTAGCGTCTGGAGGAGTCGTCCCGTCCCCCGTGTCGCCCCCCGCTAGGGCAGCTCGGGCGGAACCCTACCCCCACCGTCACCGGGCTCCCAACCCCTCCCTCCCCTCCCCTCCCCTCCGCCGCCATTGGAGGAGGTCGCCGGGCAAAGCCCCGGGCGGCTGACGGCGGCGGCGGAAGCCCCCTTCCCTCCCGCGTTCCTTTGGGTGAGGCGGGTCACCCGGGGCGCAGGGGCCCTTCTCCCCGATCTGAGCCGTCGTCGCGGCGGCGCGGCCGATCTGGCCGCCGACGGCGCCTTGGCGGCGTGGTGATGGGAGGAGGCGGCGGAGCAGCAGGCTTCGTGGAAGATCTGATGGTGCCGGTTGATCGGTGGGCGTGCTTGGTCATGGCGGCGGAGGTTGCAGTGGCCGGTGGCTTGGCCGGTCGGCAGCAGCGAAACATGGCCGGTGGCAGCGGTGATGTTCTGTCTGGATCCCGGGGCAGCGGCCCTGGAGGATGGCGGCTGGTGAAGCTAGGGCCTCCCACGGTGGCATGGCGTGGTGCAGTCCCTGTCCAAGGTGGATCTGTGATGGCGATATGCTATGTATTGGTTCGGATCAGAGACGGTGACGAGTGCGCGGGATCCATCTCGACGGCTCTTGCGGCTTGGCGAGGCGGGGTGGGAGCCCTCCTCCTAGGCTCTAGTGGTGGCACACTCAGGCAGTGGCCGGTGCGCCAGGGCTCCTACGGTGGCACTGTTGTTGCGGTTGGTCGCTAGATCTAGGCGGCTGGATCTGGGGCTTTGAAGGCGGTCGAGATGGTGCACAGGCTGTCGGGTGGATTTCTTGGGACGGATCCGGATGAAAACCTGGTTTTCGGTCCATGGCCGGAGCCGATGATGACGATGCCCCTCTCATCGTTTCCTTCATGAAGGCATCATCGAGGTGAAACTCCCAACTCCACTCAATACCTCCGGGGGAAACCCTAGATCAGCTGATCGGATGTCGGCGGCAAGCATGTGTCGTTACCCCCTTGGGGGCGTCATTCTTGGAGGTGCACTCGGCTTCGCGGGACCAGCGGACAACATCTTTGGTGGAGCGATGTTTCATCCTACACATTGATGGTGGCGGATCTCGAAGGCGTGGCGCAGTGGCAGATTCGGAATTCAATGTGCGAGGATGGACTCACGCAGGAGGACGACGATGTCTGGCGTCGTGGTGGCGTCAATGGCAGAGAGACCTGGCACGGTAGATGCAATAGTACAACTCTGAAGATGGATTGGTGGCAGGTGGCTGCGGCGGCCTCATACCCGGCAGATGTCCTGATTGAGGAGTGCGCCAGACTGGTAGGTGCCCCATACCCGGCAGGCGTCCTGGTTGGGACCTCAGGTCTTAGATGTTTAGGTTTGGCTACGATGTCTGTTTGGTATTAGGCCCAGGGTATCAGCACCCCTTCATCAATTGGATAGGAGTAGCCACAATTGTTGCTTAGACGGTGGCTTTAGTCTTACTGTTGTATGACTTTGTAACGTCTTGTGAGAATAATTAATAAAGTGGCGGCATGCATCGCCCAGATGCAGAGGCCGGGGGTCCTCATCCTTTTCTAAAAAAAAAAGTTTGACTAGCGTGGGAAACATGGTTTATATGACACAAGAAATATGTCTTTAGACTCATCGTTGAATGAGTAATGTTTTTACCCTGTATTTACCTGATTTGTTGCCTCCACTTACTGTAGTGCAAATTAATAGAAAATTGATTACTCAATAAAAGGGGTTCCCTTCCATGTTTGTTTTCATTCATCTGTAAGTTAGAAATGTAGATTAGTGAGTAAAGAAAATGTATGTTGTTAATTTTTAGCAATGGACAGTGTAACCAAGCCCTGCCGCACATGATATCATCGCTTTTCTATGGTTATTAAATAAGTTGTAAGATGTGACGATGGTAGCATGCTTTCTAATTTCATACTACCTACCATGTCATTTCTTCTGCAGAACTGTGATTGGATCAGTACATTGCCAGATGACATTTTAATCAAAATTCTTTCCCTACTGACAATAAGCGATGCTGCAATGACTGGCTGTGTTTCCACCAGATGGAGACACCTCTGGAAGAACGTCGACAGTCTCATCCTTGATGCCCATAATCTCAGGATGCAAGAGCCAGAGCTCTCAAATTACCTTGAAGATCTGCATTTGTGGAAAGCTGAAGCTACAAAGTTTGTTCAGATATAAATGGGCTTTTGCACAATCATAATGGCGATAGAATCAAGGAATTTACTGTCAGATTCCCATTGACCTCAGCCAATGTTTCTGAGGTGGGCCACTGGATTCGGTTTGCAGCTTCAGCCTGTACGGAAAAGCTCTGCCTTGACCTTGATGACAAGGATCGCTCGATTTGTCTGAGAGGCTGGAAGTTCGCTTCAGAGCCGTATGACTTCCTTTTGTCGCCATTTTCTAATGGGAGAGGCTGTCGGTTGAGCGAGTTGACTCTGTCCAATTGCGGTTTAGGAACAACGCCTGAAAATCTTAGTTGCTTTCCATGCCTTCACTCCCTTACACTCGGACGTGTTTCAGTAACTGATACATATGTTTCAAATATTATGTCATGAATTGGTTCATTTGACGATTACTCATTCACAATTGTTGACGTTGGCTGTTGTTTACTGTCATGGCTTAACTAGGGTCTGTATTAAAGCTGATGACCTTGAGTCTTTCGAGTACATGGGGCACGAGGTAAATATTGAGTATGGATATGCACCATTTCTTGATATACTCCGTGTTTATTTCACGAAGAAGAATGAATGCCCTCTAGACTTCATAAGTGCGTTTCCTAAGCTTCCAAAGTTGGAGACGTTGGTCTTGCAATGTCCTGCGCCTGTGCAAGTATGTAAGATTTCTGACCCTTGGTTTGCATGGCCATCTTTAGAAACTGTCTACATGCTCCATCTTCTTTTTGGACCCCCACTGTCTCCAGGTACCTCGCGCGCTGCGGCACACTTTCAGATTTGCTAATTTGAAGACAATCGTAATCTGTCTCGTGACATCTTGGAAAGGGTGCATTTGCTCGCTTGCTTATCTCCTTCAAGAAGCTCCCTTACTCGAATATTTCGGGCTACATGTAAGTTGTGCCCTTGTTATTTCTACACACTTCACATTAAAACATGTCAACAATTGTTTACCTTTCTATGTTTTTTAAATTTAGCCAGCTTATATCCATGCAGGGGTTTTCCAAGCTTAAGGAGCCTAGTGAGCTCAACATGACATGGCCCGCGGATTTGACATTTCCGAGGCTCTACAATATCGAAATCAACGGGTTTAGTGGGGAATTGGAACTGATGGAGCTCCTATACTTTCTGCTGAGAAGGGCGCCCATGCTGAAGTGGTTGCAACTCAAGACACTTGCAATGGAGCCATGGTTCGTCACGAACGAGAAGCATAAGTTGCAAGACGAAGAGAGGTGCGGTTACGCGAGAGAGATGACCTCAACACACCTGGCTCCCAAGGTTCCGTCAACCGTGGAGTTCAGCATCACCTGATTTCCGTGTGTACTGAAATGCGTTGCGGCTGTTACATATCATCAACGAACAACCGAGGTACCTTGAGCTTGTCGGATGTTATGATGGTCCGATCTTAATTTTGTAGTTCGTTGATTAATTAGGCTCATCTATATACATCTGTTTTGACTCTGGGGCCCATCTATATATGACTATAACATGAACTCTTTAGATTTGGTTGATTAGTTTGGTTCTTTTGCCGCACGGCTGGACCGAATCTTTATTTTCTAAAACCCTGTCAGTGCTAAGTGATGGTCTGGAGAACTAAACCAATGTGGATGTAGTTTCTATTATCCAATAAAACAAATCCTATATACCTAAGAACTCCATCCTATAACTAACTTATTTATCTAAACATGCAGCTCGCCCATCTCAGCGATCTGCCATGCACCGCATGCATTCCATTCAAGCTCTCTCTCAAGGTGTGACCTGAGTTTTTCCTCGCTGCCTCGTCAACATAGGAACGAACGCGTCCATGCTTGGCCACCAGGCCCACTGTCAACACAATTATTTTAATGGTCGTCACCTTAATTAGTTATACCCATCCGATGCAAGGCATGCGCCTTCCATTCACGGCATGCGTTACTGGAGCCAGACCATCTACTGATGCCATGGTTTTTTCCCCATAGCATCTGTTGTGTCCCTGAGAAACTGATGATTCCCTCTCCTTCCGGCTTCTTCACCTTCTCCATCAAATCCCTGCTGAGGTCATTAGCTATTCCCTCACTGATTGATTTTCTTACACATGTTCGTCTTCTGTATTAAATCCTATTACCCTCCGTCTCCTCCACGATTGTGCAAGAGAAGCTGATAAATTTCTCAATGGATCATATTCTCTAGCTTCAGCCGCCGAATCCACCATCACCATCCAGTTGCAGCAGCGGTGGTCGCCTCCCATGTCGACCACCCTGCGAATAAGAGCCATGTTGGTTGGTCAACAATGGTGCAGATGGATTCGGCAGCTGCTTGCTCGCATCCCAGGTCTCCATTGGATATCATGCCGCT
The DNA here is from genome assembly GCF_018294505.1 of Triticum aestivum. NCBI lineage: Eukaryota > Viridiplantae > Streptophyta > Magnoliopsida > Poales > Poaceae > Triticum > Triticum aestivum. The sequence continues at coordinate 607,928,753 of NC_057809.1, forward strand.
ATCCCACCGGGTGCTCTTCTCCGTGGTCTGATCCGGGGGCACCGACACTGTCTCCAATGCATCATTGTTGACACTGAGGCATCCAGCCCCACTAGGTTGCTCGCCACCGTCTGACCCAGGGATGCCGTCCCATCCTGGCCAACGCCGAGGCTTCCTGCTGCAACACGTGGTTGATATCGTGCAGACGGACGTCCGAGTTGTAGGTCACAGTGGAGGTCCAACGCGCTTGGGGTTGTCGACATCCTTCTCCTGGTCACCACTCTCTGCTGGCGCCTCGACCCGGATGCCTTCCACATCGCCACCAAGCAAGAGCACACTGGTGAGCTCCTCATTTCAATCGATTATTTCTGTTGGGTCCTTAAACTTTCAAGTCCCGCGTGTTGCCAATTTTATTTGAGCCCAAATGCCTTCTCCTCAGCTAGGTAGGTCAGATGAATCCAGGAGGAATGTTTCGTAGTTCGATTGATTTGACTATATGTATGCCAGGATATATACGTGGCTTCACATGGATGTGGTTACACCAATGTCCAGTGATCGTGTATAGTGGTGACTTTTGGTACTAATTAACTGAAAGGATAGCCAAAACGGTGATGTATATGATGTGATTAAGAATTTAACACCCCTAAGAGTTTCTAAATTTTGTTTATCTTGCACAACAATAAACTACATCACATTGCAATGGATCGCCACTATTCTAAGTTATTCGTTTTACCAAGTGTTTCAATATTGAGTGATTTAGATTTTTTTTATATTAATTATTTTATATGGCCATTTGACTATATTCAGAAGCCGACCATGGAGGAACCCAGGTATTGTTCCAGCTCTTGGGCTTTCTGGTATCTATTTCTTTTTTCCGTTGTTTAAATCATCATGCTGGTGTTGTGTGCTATAAAACAAATACAACATTCATTGCTTGCAATAAAATTTATCATATAATTGATTTCAATTGTTATCATCTTTGCGACAACAAAAACCCGCAGCAACGCGTCCGGTATGATCTAGTACCAAATAGGTTTTCGCCCCCTCTTATAGATAATGCATGAACCATGTCCATACAAGCAATGACGATAAAGGGTTCCCACTGCTTTACATTATAAAGCAACCACATGATACAATAAGCATGCTGGGCCGCAACACAACCAAGCCTAAAAATTAAAACAAGTGAAAGAAAGAGAAACAAATGCCGACATCGGCAACTTGACGAAACAAAGAAGACCGGCAACCATTGCGCCCTACGTAGATGTTCCACCACGCTCCAAGCAGACCGAAGTGCCGCATACCGAGCAACACCTTCAAGAAGGAAAGCGATGACGACACTGCTGCTGCCCGGACAAGTCCTAGGGTTTCCCCCGGTACGTGAAGGGTAGTCGGGAGGGGGTACATCCGAAGCCCTTCAGGAAGGAACGGTGGCACCCATAGACGTCACCAAATCGGTGCAGGACGAGCCAACAGGGATTTCTCCTGACCCCAAAAATCCCCGCCACCCTGGACAACTCGAGTGCTCTGCCAAACCAGCCGCCCACCAACATGCGCCACCACGGTCTTGGAACCCACTTCGTCGCCAAAATGAGGCTATCGACACGATGCCAAGAGGAAGGAAGAGGGGGACAGCAGACCCGAGGGCACCAGCAACGCAACCGAGCGGGAGGGGACCGGACGCGACAACTGGGACAAACCAGGGCACCACTGGCCCGACCAGGCCACCATTGGCCCAGATGGGCCCACAAAGTCCCCCCGCCACGTTGCAGCACGCTGGCTTCCAACGCCACCGTCGACGCCCCACCTCCACCTCCAAGGAGCCTCGCCGTCGTGCAGAGAGCCTCGGCCCGCCCAAACCCAGATGGGGCCCAGAGGGCCTAGATCTGGGCCTAGCGGGGGCCGCCGGCTGAGCTCCCGCACCACCGAGCCATCCCGCAGCCAACGGCTGCACCACCACACCTAAGGGACCCGAGGCCCGCGGGAACCACTCCGCCGCTAGGAGGAGCCCCCACGCCCCCGCGTCACGCCTAAGGCACCCTAGGCCAGACGGCCAGAAAACGCCACGGGGTATTTTCCGCGAGGAAAAAGGATTATGCATGATACAAGTGAAACGTCGCAAAATAGAGCAAATTTTGTAGTGATTACATTTGCATATATGAAATCTGCATCCCAATCCCCATTACACACGCCTAACCCTCATCATGTGTCTACTGTGTCCAAATCAAAATTAGGAACTAATCTCCGCCGACCAAGAAGGTGTCGTGGGCACATGAGAGAGCACAACAGAGGGGCTTACATGAAAGCGCAGGCAGGGGAAGCCGGCGAGGAGCTGCTTCTCCCAGCCAAACAATGATGGCTAGGGTTCGGCGCTGGTGGTGCCATGACTTGCGTGCGTGAGGAAGGGAACCAAATGAAGGGAAGGAAGGGGAGGGGAGGGGAGCAAATCGAAGGTGGGCAAGAGAAAGAGAGTACCTATTGCCGGAGCAGACGGAGGAAGCTCCATGGTGTGGGTTGCCCCTGACGACCGCACGGATGAGCAGAGTAGAAGTCGACGGGGAAGCAGGATTCCCGTCCTCGGGCATGTCCGCATCGTCGGAGGTCCTGTCCCGGCCTCCGTCGAGGCCCTGGGCTGCCGCGGCAAATCTGGGCCGCTGCCTGACCTGCTCGCTCACCCGATGTCCCTCTTCTCTTCTCTCCTCTTCTCTTATCTTGTGATGAGGGGAGGGAAGGGTGAGGAGGAGGGGGTGGCGGTGGCGGCCTTTAGATATATTTTGATTTGATTTGGATACTAGATTAAAACTAACATTATGATAAGTATTGATAGCACACATTAATATCTCACGAAATAATCGTGTCAACATTGACATACTTTTGCTATAAATACTCACACAACCATCAGTTTCATTTAGAAAAAACAACACACGATACCTTTTGGATATGGCATCGTACATGAAGAAGGTTGCTGAAGGACCACTGGGAACTGGCAAGGCTTTCATATGCCTGTCGCTGTTGATGCTGCTCGTGCTGTCATCTGGTAGGAAGAGCATCATTATCCCACACATCTCCCGATCGGACTGATCCAAATTAGTTAAGTTGATGGTTAATTTGTATTGTCTGTGGATGGATGCAGAAAAAATGGAGTCGTATGGCTGCATAAAGCGGAAGAGCGGGAAGTGGCTCAACGACACTTGCTTCATACCAGGCACCTGCAACGCACCCTGCAGAGACGAGGGCTTCGACAGTGGCCATTGCAAGAACCTCTGGACATGCATCTGCTACAAGAACTGCACCGGCTTATCCCTCTAGCCACCACATGCATGAACGATCGGCATGTACTCCGACTACAATAAATTAACAAGTTCTATTCATGGCATAAACATCTATTCCCTCTGCCCCACAATATAAGATGTTCAAGTTCGGTTGGCATGCACTCCCACTAAAACAAACTAATAAGTTCTATTCATGGTATAAATATCTACTCCCCTGTCGTACAATATAAGACGTTCAAGTTTACGAAAATGTCTTATATTGGATGGAGGGAGTAATACACTATGCTCCTTAATTTTAGAGCCCCCATTCAATCGAGGTGTTATATTTAAATTTGGTTTTACGATTTTGACTGGATCAACGATTTCAAAAGGAGCTCTCTCGCTAATCAATTTTGAATTTGATTCATGAATTTGGTTGGGTCGACAAGTTCTCAAATTAATCGGCCAGAACCAGCCTAAGAAACATATCAGTCCCATGCATCCTCTCATCACCTAGAACAAAAAGTGTCTATAAGTGACACTGTAGCACCAATCATATCTCTATCTAAATCTATATCTACACCTAATCTATCTATATCTATGTTTATCTTTATCTAATAATAAAGCAGCTATTGCTTTTGTCCACTCACCGTCGTGCACTTTTTACAGAAAAGCCCTTGTGGTTTTCGGTAATTGAACTGCAGTCCCTTTTATAGTCGATCTGAGAAAATGTTTTGTTTTTACAAAAAAACCTGCACTATCCAGAAAAAAATGTCTTCCTCTCTTATCCATGGAGCCCATTTTGTCATGCGCCGGCGGCCGCCGTGCCTCGCACGGGAGAATGGTGGACGCCTCACCGGGGCATATGCTCGCGTGAGGGGCGGCGCCCTTGCCGGCGGCGGAGATGGCTTCTGTCACACAACAAGGTGGATAGGGTCAACGCGACGGCTCGAGTGGTTGGGGGCGGCGCGGCTGCTCGATCAGAACGGCGGGGGCGCTGGATCGGCGGCGGCGGCTGGAGCTTGCAGAACGGCGGCAGCAGCAGATGGAGCTTGCAGTATGGCGGCAGCGGTGGATGGAAGCCGGCGGATGAGAGTGGAGGTTGGAGTGGCGAACAGGGGCGGCGAGCGGGATCGAGCGGCGCTGGTCACTGCCTCTATGCGTCTGTGTGTTTTTTTTTGTTGAGAAAAAGTGCGCCTATGCATGTGATGGCGTTAGGAGAAGATGGGGATCGGGAGGCTGAGGGGATCGACTAGGGTTAGAGTAGTGGGGGCGAATGGGCTTTAGGGGTTAGGTGGGCCAGCCTGCTAAGTTGCTCCTTTTTTTGCGCAGGAAATTAGTCTGGCTGAAAAAAAAAGCTATATGAGTGCTCTGTTAGGGTTCCGCCAAGTCCCAAGTGGGCTCCTAATCAGCCTTTTCATTAGAAAATAGTCCCACCCTTGCTAAAAAAAATTAGCTCCACATCTCTCAAGTTCTTCACAGTGTCCAGCAGATATAAATCCCAAGTGACTCAAAGATAAGAGCTATGCTCCCCGGCAACGGCGCCAGAAAAAGGTTCTTGATAACCCACAAGTATAGGAGATCGCAACAGCTTTCGAGGGTAGAGTATTCAACCCAAATTTATTGATTCGACAGAAGAGGAGCCAAAGAATATTCTCAAGTATTAGCAGCTGAGTTGTCAATTCAACCACACCTGAAAACTTAGTATCTGCAGCAAAGTGTTTAGTAGCAAAGTAATATGATAGTGGTGGTAGCGGCAACAAAAGTAAAGACAGCAAAAGTAATGTTTTTGGTATTTTGTAGTGATTATAACAGTAGCAGCGGGAAAGTAAATAAGCGAGAACCAGTATATGGAAAACTCGTAGGCACCGGATCAGTGATGGATAATTATGCCGGATGTGGTTATCATGTAACAGTCATAACATAGGGTGACACAGAACTAGCTCCAATTCATCAATGTAATGTAGGCATGTATTCCGTATATAGTCATACGTGCTTATGGAAAAAAAGTTGTATGACATCTTTTGTCCTACCCTCCCGTGGCAGCGGGGTCCTATCGGAAACTAAGGGATATTAAGGCCTCCTTTTAATAGAGAACCGGAACAAAGCATTAGCACATAGTGAATACATGAACTCCTCAAACTATGGTCATCACCAGGAGTGGTCCCGATTATTGTCACTTCGGGGTTGCTGGATCATAACATAGTAGGTGACTATAGACTTGCAAGATAGGATCAAGATTCAAGAACTCACATATATTCATGAAAACATAATAGGTTCAGATCTGAAATCATGGCACTCGGGCCCTAGTGACAAGCATTAAGCATAGCAAAGTCATAGCAACATCAATCTCAGAATATAGTGGATACTATGGATCAAACCCTAACAAAACTAACTCGATTACATGATAAATCTCATCCAACCCATCACCGTCCAGCAAGCCTACGATGGAATTACTCACGCACGGCGGTGAGCATCATGAAATTGGTGATGGAGGATGGTTGATGATGACGACGGCGACGAATCCCCCTCTCCGGAGCCCCGAACGGACTTCAGATCGGCCTTCCCGAGAGGTTTTAGGGCTTGGCGACGGCTCTGTATCGTAAAACGCGATGATTTCTTTTCTCTGATTTTTTCTCCGAAAGCAAATATATAGAGTTGGAGTTGGCGTCGGAGGGCATCCAGGGGGCCCACGAGGTAGGGGGCGCGCCCTAGAGGGGGGGCGCCCCCCACCCTCGTGGATAGGGTGTGGGCCCCCTGGTCTTCATCTTTGTCGAGGATTTTTTATTATTTTTTCTAAGATGTTCCGTGGAGTTTCAGGTCATTCCGAGAATATTTACTTTTTGCACATAAAACAACACCATGGCAATTCTGCTGAAAACAACGTCAATCCGGGTTAGTTCCATTCAAATCATACAAGTTAGAGTCCAAAATAAGGGCAAAAGTATTTGGAAAAGTAGATACGACGGAGACGTATCATGAGTCGAGATTACCAACTCCCACTTAGGAGTAGAAATTTGCTTAAGATTTGATTTGAATGAGTTAATGGATGAAGAAGTTGTTTTCGAAAAGTGAAGATTTGATTAAGTTAATGCATGCATCAAATGGGCCCGCACAAATTGGTTGTGCTTGAGCGAATGGTTGTTTGTAAGACGCTCATGGGCGTAATATAGGATTTGCCGAGGGGTTGGTGGGTGTGAGGCGAAATTACCAACTCCCCCTTTAGGAGTAGAGATTTTCTTTAGATTTGATTTGAACGAGTTAACGGATGAAATTGTTTTGGGAAAGTGCGAATTTGATTGAGTTCATGAACGCATCAAATGGGCCAGCCCAAATTTGTTGCACTTGACCGAATGGTCGTCTGTAAGACGCTCGTGGGCATAATATAGGGTTTTTTAGCAATCATAATACAGCGTTTGCCGAGGGGTTGGTGGGAGTGAGGCGAGACTACCAACTCCCCCTTTAGAAGTAGAGATAATCTTAAGATTTGAGTTGAACGAGTTAATGGATGAAATTCTTTTGGAAAAGTGTAGATTTGGTTGAGTTAATGCACGCATCAAATGGGCCCGCGCAAATTGATTGCGCTTGAGGGAATGGTCGTCTATAAGACGCTCGTGGGCGTAATATAGGGTTTGCCGAGGGGTTGCTGAGAGTGAGGCAAGACTACCAACTCCCCCTTAAGGTGTAGAGATTTTTTGATGATTTAATTTGAACGAGTTAATGGATGAAGTTGTTTTGAAAAAGTGCAGATTAGATTGAGTTCATGCATGCATCAAATAGGCCCTCCCAAATTGGTTGTCCTTGAGCGAATGGTCGTCTGTAAGATGCTCATGGGCGTAATACAGGGGTTACCGAGGGGTTGATGGGAGTGAAGCGAGACTACCAACTGCTCCTTTAGGAATAGAGATTCTGAGCCAGACGAAAATTATGGGAGGGAGGTGGACGGATGAAATTACAGTGGTAAGAAACGCTTCTCTTTTTAATAATAGGTATAGATTTAGAGCTTCTTGTATATTGCTTCACTATGAAAACAATAATTATTCCCCTTTATTATTGTACTCGTACTCCATTTTTCCTTTCAAAAAGGACATAATCAATCAATCATGTCTAAAACTAGGCGTTAGGATAAGGCACCAGCCATGTTTAGAAGTGGAACTAAAATTAGCTAGACATTAGGATATGCATTGATAGCACGCATTAATATCTTACCAAATAATCGTGTCAACATTGACATACTTTTGCTATAAATACTCACACAACCATCGGTTTCATTTAGAAAAAACAACACACATTACCTCTTCGATATGGCATCATACATGAAGAAGGTTGCTGAAGGACCACTGGGAACCGGCAAGGCTTTCATATGCCTGGCGATGTTGATGCTGCTCGTGCTGTCATCTGGTAGGAAGAGCATCATCCCACACATCTTCCGATCAGACTGATCCAAATTAGTTAAGTTGATGGTTAATTCGTATTGTCTGTGAATGGATGCAGGAAAAATGGGGGCGCATGGCTGCGAAAAGCGGAAGAGCGGGAGGTGGACCAACGACACTTGCATCATAGCAGGCACCTGCAACGGGCCCTGCCGGGACGAGGGCTTCGACAACGGCCATTGCCATAACACCTGGGAATGCATCTGCTACAAGAACTGCGGCTTATCCCTCCAGCCACCGCATGCATGAACGATCGGCATGTACTCCGACTAAAATAAATTAATAAGTTCTATTCGTGGCATAAGAGCAACTCCAACGGATTGACTTAAACGGACGGCGATTTCATCCGCTTTTTGTCTTATTGGGTCGGCCAGACGGACACGGATGCCCGTTTCCACATTTTGGTCGGCGCGTGCGCCCAACACTGGCCTGAGACTCATTTTAACGGCGCCAAAAAAATAAACGCATGCATATTAAAAAAAGAGAAACAACATTAATTAAACATTAAAGCCGGCCACGAAGGCCGGCGAGAGTCCACGCGTCCACACTTGCATTTAGAAAAAAATAAAAATAGCCTAAACTACGAGGCGGCGCGCTGCCCTACGCGCCGTCGTTGTCGTCCTCGGGGTCCGTGAGGTCGATGAGCGTCGGCGCCGGCCCGGCCCAGGCGAACGTCGTGTTCCAGAGTGTCGTCATGTCGGGCTGTGCCGGCGCAGGCTGTGTCGGCGCAGGCAGTGCCGGGGCGGGGGGGTGTGCGGCCGCCTGTGCAGCCACGGCCTAGCGCGCCTCCTCCTCGAGATAGCGATCGAGCATCTCCTCGTACTCGCCACGACGGCGCTGGCGCCACATCTCGAGGTACGCCTGCTCCTGCACCGGCGTCGCCCCCAGCCAAACCGGTGGCGCGGACACCCACTCGCGCACCACTCCCCTCCAGGAGAAGCGCGCGATCGGCTCGGGCTCTGGCTCCGGCTGCAGCTCCGGCTTGATGGGGGACGGCCAGGCCACCGGCGGCACCACGCGATCGCCCGTCGCCGTGAGGGCAAGGGCCGCGACCCCGCCTACACAACCAACTCGCCCAACTGGGCGAGCTGGTTCACCTTCGAGCACGAGGAGGCGAGGCGACGGGGCGTGCGCGAGGTCGACCGGAGGTCGCCGCCACCGGCGCTCGTCGTCCGCGAGGAGGACTAGACGGCGGAGGACGCCTACCAGGCGGCCCTTGCGGCCGTATATTGGGAGAGCGAGGAGGACGAGCGGCGCAGGGCGGAGGCGGCGGAGGCGGACGAGGAGGCTCGATACGAGGCGGCAATGGCGCAGGCCCTTGCCCTCTCCGCGGCGGGCGACGGCGTGGTGTCACCGGTGGCCCCGCCGTCCCCCATCAAGCCGGAGCCAGAGCAGGAGCCGTCCCCCATCGAGCGCTACTCCTGGCCAGGAGTAGTGCGCGAGTGGGTACGCGCACCGCTAGTCTGGATGGGAGCGACGCCGGCGCAGGAGCAGGCGTACCTCGAGCACTGGCGCAAGATCAGGGTGGCCGAGGAGCGCCGCGACGGCGAGTACCTCGAGATGCTCGCGTGCGACCTCGAGGAGGAGTAGCGCGAGGCCGAGGAGGAGGCGCGCCAGGCCACGGCTGCACAGGCGGCCGCACCCCCCCCCCCCCCCCCCGCGCGCCGGCACAGCCCGACATGACAGCACTCTGGAACACAGCGTTCGCCTGGGCCGGGCCGGCGCCGACGCTCATCGACCTCACGGACCCCGAGGACGACGACGGCGCCTAGGGCAGCGCGACGCCTCGTAGTTTAGGCTGTTTTTTTAAATGCAAATGTGGACGCGTGGACTCTCGCCGGCCTTCGTGGCCGGCTTTAATATTTAATTAATGTTGTTCTCTCTTTTTTAATATGCATGCTTCATTTTTTGCGTCGTCAAAATGGATTCAGACCAGCGTTGGGCGCACACGCCGACCCAAATGCGAAAGCGGACATCCGTGTCCGTCTAGCCGACCCAAACGGACAAAAAGTGGACAAAATCGCCGTCCGTTTGGGTCGGCCCGTTGGAGTTGCTCTAAGTGGCCTAAGATGCCTCCAGTCAAATCTGTACCCTCCATATCCAATCCAATAGCCCAGGTTTCATCTCCAACAGGCGCTGAACGCGGCGCGCGCAAAAAACAGTTTTAGCGCACGCCCATCACCTGGTTTTGGCGCAGCGCCTGCTCCAGCAGCCGCGCTAAAATGCAGCGCGCGCGCCGCTCCAGCAGCGCGCAAAAATGCAGCGCGCGCGACTCGCACAAACAACATATGCATTCGAAAACAGAAGCAAAAAGATCAAAACAAACAAAAATAAATAGTTCGATTTCGTTTATTACAACTCAAACAAACAGTTTATCATTCAATACAACAAATAGTTTAACAATACAATAACGAAGGCACAAATCATGATGCTCTTTGTCGTCCATTCCATGCCCACCACTCCTTGATGAGATCCTTCTGCGGGATGTCGAATGGCATGATAGGAGGCAACAAAATGGGCCACCCTTTCAGCCCTCCGTCGCACTCGCACCGGATGTCCCAAGAGCTCATACTGAGAGTAGTCTACATCTTGGCCACGCTCATTCTCGATGATCATGTTGTGCATGATCACACAAGCGTGCATTATGTACCAAAGCATCTTCTGATCCCAAAATCTAGTCGGTCCTCTCACAATAGCAAATCGGGCTTGCAAAATCCCAAAAGATCTCTCCACATCTTTTCTAGCCGCCGCCTGAGCATTGTGGAAATCAAGATTTTTCTTATCTTCTGGCTTTTTCAACGGCTTGACAAAGGTTTGCCACTTTGAATAGATGTCATCCGCTAGATAATAGCCATAGTTGTATGTACGGCCATTTGCTACAAACTGCATCAGTGCCAACTCCCCATTTGCAATCTTACTCATCAGTGGTGACCGGTTGACAACATTGGTGTCATTCAAAGATCCAGGCATTCCAAAGAATGCATGCCAAATCCAAGTCTCTTGATCGGCCACCGCTTCAAGGATTATAGTGGAACCCTTTTTTTGGCCGTGGAATTGCCCATGCCATGCCTTTGGACAATTCTTCCAAGTTCAATGCATGCAATCTATTGAGCCAAGCATGCCAGGAAAGCCGCGAGCTTTGTTCATCGCCCAAAGCCTTGCGACGTCTTCAGCGTTGGGAGATCTCAAATACTCCTCGCCAAACACTTGCACAATTCCGACTGCGAAGCGCTTGACACACATGATGGCTTGGCTCTCACCCATAGCCAAGTAATCATCAACTAGATTAGCCGGTATACCGTATGCCAACATACGCAAAGAAGCTGTCACCTTCTGAAAGGTGCTATGCCCGAGCTCTCCGGCGACATTCCTCCTTTGCTGAAAAAAGCGGTCATGGCACGCTAATTTCTCTGCAATTCGCCTAAACAACTCGGTGCTCATCCTAAACCGGTGACGAAAATACGACTCGGGATATGCGGGATTCTCCGTAAAATAATGCCTAATCAATCTATTGTGGGCATTGATCCTATCCCTTCAAATTTTTTGCCAACCCATAACCGAACCACCGTGCTTCGGGTTTTTTATTAATATGCGTAGCTAGGATCATTGCAAGATCCTCCTCCTCTTCCATATCAAATTCTTCTTCAGAAGAATCATACGACGAACTCATCTACAATGTTGAATACTATGCTATAAATAAAAAACTACAATCAACATGCACGAAATTCATGGCTTTTGAGCAATGCATACCTTCTAGGCGTTTTGTCGAACACCTTGCGGCGCCGAGCGGCAGCGAGCGCGCGGGCGCTGTTCGTCGGAGGACCAGCACGCGCGCGGGGCGGCTGGACTAGAGGGGGGCGGAGAAAGTGCGCGCGGGGCGGAGATAGGCCGGGGAGTCGCCGGGTGGCGCGGTCGGCGGCGGCGGCGCGGCTGGATGGGGGTGGGAGGTGCGAGAGAACGCGCGAGAGTCCAGCTCGCGGGAGCGGGTGCAGCAAATAAGCGGCGTGCGATTGCGTTTCGGCCCGCGCGCTGGACTACGTATGCCGCGCGCGCTGTTTTCGCGCACCCGCTAGAGCAACTATTCTGGTTGCGCGCGCGCTAAAACGGGGGATTTTGCGACGCGGCGCTAGTTTGTCGCGCCTGTTGGAGATGCTCTAAGCCCAGATTCTATGCTAGTTGCCTCCACCCAGAGTGGTGTCAATGCATGCAAGGCATAGATGGAGAAGGAGGAGGACTGCATGAGTTGTAGGTCTGTCTAGGATACTATGTCACATCTAAGCTGATGTCCATTCTGTTTGTGGTCTATATTTTTCCTAGTTTTTTTGTTTCTTGTTGTTGCATTATATATTTATGGGAGTTTAGATGTGACATTCTTAAAAAACGTCTAGATGTGAATTAGATAAACTCTCTTTGGGATCGATACTGGCGCAAATTGGTGAGCAACTTTTACTATGGATTCTGCAGAAGTTACACGCCATGGGAGTTAGCCCAACTAGGCCAACAACTTAAACTTGTGGAGTACATTTTTTACCAATATTTATTCATGTTATCATATACATTCATTACACTTGTCGTTTCGCTCCATGATCTTTGTATATCTGTGTTTCGTTTCTTTTCGTTTGTTCCTTTTGCTTGTTCTATTAAAAAAATAAAACCTCCAAAAATATTTCTTGTTTGTGTATTATTGAGTCTTATGTTTGAAGAGAAAAAGTTTATGTTTGATTTCTATTTACTTTATAATTGCACTAACGAAAAGACCAAAATATTTTCTTTCTCTTCTTTTCTTTTCTTTTCTACTGTTATCAGCAATTTTCAGCTTCAGTCCCGATGACACTTGCACTATATTCTTAAAACAATAATAACAATAGGGAATTTCTAATTTCCAAACGTTCGTAACATCTCATACCTAGAGGTTTAGCTCTAGGTTGACTAGCCATCTAGGCTAATACCTTGCTGGTGGTTATATACAGATTAGGCTATCTTTATTTTGACAAATGCTGCTACTGCATTTTATGGAGCAAGCGGGATTTGCTTTTCGATTTTTTTCTGGATCTGGCTACCGGTCATGAACCATGCAACGTGGTTGTTTTAAAGAATTTTTTGGCTATTTTTATTCATTTCTTTTTTATCCAAAAAAATTCTATTTTTCATCAGTTGTCTTTTCTTTGTTGCAAGAAGATTTTTTTATCGAGGCATAAAAAAGATGTTCAAAGATAATCCCCTTTTTTGGGTGAATGGAATGATATTTTTTATGATCGTGGACCTGATAACTTATGCACTTTTCGCAAAAAAAAACTTATGTACTATCATCATGATAACTTTAGCCTGAGAAAAAAAAGTTTACAACTCGGTAACCTCAACGTGGATAGGATGCTAATATAAGCACCGGAAACCTGTTATCTTATGTACAAACACCAGTAGCAACAGTGTACTAACCAACTCCCCTACCTTTTATTGTTGTCCAATAAGTAGAAATATGGCAGTTAACCTTTTTTTCACTTTCATATGAGCCAAAAAAACATTTTTCTTCTTGTGTTTGTTTGGATTTCTCAAGTTGTCTTGTAGTCTTTCATATACCAATGAGTTATACACCTTGCTCATGTAGTCTCGTTGTAAATATCATGGCAACTTCACATGAGGGATTTTTTGGGTTGAAACATACCCCAGTAACTTCTATGCAAATGGCATGGTAATTTGTGCACCGGGACCCGATAACTTTCGTATAAATGTCATGGTAACTTCGACCGTGGGTGAAAATTATTGAAACATCTCCCCGGTAATTTATGTGTAAACAACACGGTAATTCCTGCAAGGCAACCCTGATAACTTAGTCCAACACCACGGCAACTTTGACCTGAAGGAAAAAATTGTCAAAAATGTACCCCGGTAACTTTTGTATAAACATCATGGTAATAACGCATCTATACATGATAGCTTAGGTACAAACACCATGATAACTTGGACCCCGAGGAAAATTGTTGAAAAATAAAACCTCGATAACGTTTGCGTGAATATCATGGTAATAGAAGCACTGCATACCTGATACTTCGGTGAACCGTGCCCCGGGGGGAGGGGGACACTAGTAGAAAAAGGGCCTATTGTCCCGGTTCGTAAGGGCCTTTTGTCCCGATTCCTGAACCGGGACTAAAGGGTCGGTACTAATGCCCTGTCCCTTTAGTCCCGGTTCAATCCAGAACTGGGACAGATGGGCCTCCACGTGGCCTGTGCGTGGAGCCCAGGCAGGAGGGCCTTTGGTCCCGGTTGGTGGCACCAACCGGGACCAATTGGCATCCACGCGTCAGCATTTCTGTGGCTAGGGTTTTTGTTTTTTAAAGGGGGGGGGGGTGGGGGTTTTGGGGGGTTAATTTAGGTGTTTCATATATTGTGTTAGCTAGCTATAATTAATAGAGAGAAGTGTCCTTTCTTATGTCCGTGCTTGGTCGACGCTACATACTATACATATGTATAGAGAGGACTAGACACGCTAGCTAGCTAGTAAGCAAACGAAGGAACTAGAAGATCGTCATGAACATGTATGCATACAGAGAGAAGTGATATCGAGCACCTCTCCTTCTCTGAGAGATTGGGCGAACAACAAGTTCTCGTATATCTATCCGACACTACCAGCTACATATATATAATAATTATCTCTTACAAATATAATCTCCTAACATGCGGACTCATGGTCCACATAGTATTCTTCGTCTTCAGCGATCACATGGTCAAGAAAGAATGCCGCCAATTCCTCTTGAATTGCTCGCATGCGAGCTATGCTAGGAGTTCATCCCACTTCCGAAACATCTAATTTGAAGAAGGGGGTCAATACATATATATATATATATATATATATATATATATATATATATATATATATAGATGAATGAATGAAACTCAACACAAATGATGATAATAAAATAAAACTGTGAATGTTGTTATTTAAGTACTTCATATTGTTCATCAGAGTAGCCCCGCTCACAGGTCGTGTGGCGGATGGACTCGCAAACGTAGTATCCACAGAAATCATTCCCTTATTCCTGCCACAACCACTTTACAAGAAATAGAGGTCAATCAAACTAATAAGCAAGAATGCCAAATGGTATTGATGAAACTAGCGCTTGAATCAATAGGAGATGCGCGGAACATGATACTATAGTACTTACTTTCGGGTGTCTAAATTGCAGCTTCTTCGGGAGTCCTGGAGCTTTTTTGATGAATTTTTTCCAAACCCTGCCAGACAAAGAAAACAATTACTTGATATATCAGGAAATGAACAAAGTTGCTGATATGGTGGATAATGATCGATTTAACTTACTTCTCGAGCATTTGAGTCATGTCTGCATAGTCCTGGGGATCTTTTCGTCTTGAGTCTAAGACAATTACTAGTCCCTGCTCAAGCTTAATCTCTAGGAGAATATAGTGGAAACTACACACGCATGCATAACTCATCAATTACATTACTATAACCTTGACTAATATATAAGGGAAACCGAATACGCACAAGACAGTAACACTCACTTGAAGTTGTAAGGAAAGAGCATTATATCTTTGTTTTCATTTATTACCAACGATCGTAGCAAGTTGGCCTCGGTATCAGCGGCATGAAATTTAACCTCATTTGCATCTATGAGATATGTGTTAATGAACCCAATATCACCGACTTGTCTTTTCTTCAATTCGGCGATCTTCAATCTGCATAATATAGTGAGGATAATTATAAATACATGCAATGAAAGAGCTGAGTTATATAGAGAGACTTAATGACAGAAGTAGTACTACTTACAGACAGTAGCAGGTGACCGTTGCTTTATCGAGGGCCAATTGATTGAAAAACTGAAAAAACTCCTCAAATGGAGCAGGCAACAGTTCAATTCCAATGAGGTCATGCTCCTTTTTAACTCTCACATACAAAGTACTCCTCCCCCCAGACTCTCTATAGATTTTCAAGTACCAATCATGCAATCTTCGCATCATCGTTGATAGAGATCTTTCATCTTTGACGAGAGGCTTCCCGTACTCGTATCTTTGTATCTGCACCTCCATGAAATCAGAATGTACATCGTCAGGCAGGTAATCGCCAAGATTGCTATAACCGGGCACCATCCTCGGATCATTAGCGACGATGTCGCTAGGCACCTTGAGCGGGGGGCACGATTGCTTCGCTTGTTAGCCGAGCTGGGCAATTTGTTTCCCAGCTCGTCGTTCTTTCAGCCTTTGATCACTGACAGTACTTCCCGACCGCTCCGCTTCGGCAAATTCCTTTCCAATAATGCGCTCATAGTTTCCTTTCGGCGGAGACTTGGGTGGTTTTGTCAGGGCAGCCAGAGTGCACTTCGCTTTCACCGGATCTACCTTCTCCTCCGGAGGTGGATGTTTCTTTGCTTTCACCCCTTCAAAGAAGTTCCTCACTTCTTCTCGCGCAATCTCGGCGTTCTCCTCCGGGGTCCTCTCATATGGTAACTTCTCTGGAGTCTTCAGAGAAGGACCGAATCTGTATGTCCTCCCGCCTCTGGCTGTACTGCTAGACGCCGGAAGAGCAGACGGAGCGGTTGTCTTCTTTACTTGCTTACGAGGCGGAGGAGAAGGACTATGACGCGCCGGAGCAGCCGGAGCGGCAGCAGGTCTCTTCCGCCCTTGCTGATGAGGCGGAGAAGGAGGAGGCTGGCTGCTCGGGCGCGCCGGCGCAGGCGAAGAAGGAGGCGGAGTGCTGCCACACGCCGGAGAAGGAGCCGGCCGAGTGCCCTGATTGTCACTCGCCGGAGGAGGAGGCGGTGGAGGAGGCGAAGTGCCCTGACTCATCGGAGGAGGAGGAGGAGGTGGAGGCGTCCAGTTCGGAAGGTTGATGAACTCCTTCCGCCATAGGCATGGAGTCTTCAGAGCAGAATCCAGCTGAGTCTCCCCTTCACCGGTAGGGTGGTCAAGCTGGAGGTCCTCAAATCCCTCCATTATTTTATCCACCATCACCCTAGCATATCCTTCTGGAATTGGCCGGCAGTGAAAAGTTGCGCCGGGTTCAGTAGGAAAAACAGAGCCAACAGCCGCCTTGACCTTCATATTAATCCATTGCGTCATAAGGTGGCAATTTTGAGATTCCGTGATAGCATCCACGGGATAGCTGGCAGGAGCCGTCAAGACATGCTCCGGCTGAAGCAGCTCGGTGGAAGCCACGCTGCTTCTCCGCTGAGATGGCGGGGTAGCTTCGGGGGAAGCTTCGGCAGTTCGTTTGCTGCGATTTGCTTCTCGTTCCTCTATCGCTTGTACCCTTGCTTGTAGCGCCTGCATTTAGGTCTGCTGCACTTTTTTCTTCCTCTCCTGCCATTTGTAACCGCCAGCGTCTAGAAACCCAACCTTCCACGGAATGGAGCCTGGCGTGCCTCGTGTCTGTCCAGGGTGCTCAGGATTCCCGAGGGCCATTGTGAGCTCGTCGTTCTCTCTGTCTGGAATGAACGTCCCTTGCTGCGCTGCTTCGATATACTGCTGAAGCTTCTTGACTGGTATGTCCATTTGATCGTTCATCCAAATGCACTTCCCTGATACAGGGTCCAAGGTTCCACTAGCCCCGAAGAACCAAGTCCGGCAACGGTCTGGCCAGTTAATTGTCTCTAGTTCGATCCCTTTATCAACCAGATCATTCTCAGTCTTGGCCCACTTAGGCCGGGCTACGAGGTAGCCACCTGACCCCGTGCGATGGTGATGCTTCTTCTTCGCAGCATTTTGCTTGTTTTTCGCCGACATCTTCTTACTCTTTTCCGATGTCTTGTGGGCCACAAATGCGGGCCAGTGATCTCTGATTTTCTCATATCTGCCCTTGAATTCTGGTGTCTCTTTATTTTTGAAAAACTTATTCAGCTCTTTCTTCCACCTCCTGAATAGTTCTGCCATCCTCTTAAGAGCAAAAGACTTGATTAATTGCTCTTTAACTGGCTTCTCCGGATCATCCTCTTGCGGTAGGGTGAAATTTGACTTCAGCTCAGTCCAAAGATCATTTTTCTGCATATCATTGACATAAGACACCTCAGGGTCTTCTGTAGCCGGCTTTAACCATTGCTGGATGCTCATCGGGATCTTGTCCCTAACCAAAACCCCACACTGAGCAACAAATGTGCTCTTTGCCCGGAGGGGTTCAATCGGTTGGCCGTTGGGCGCGATTGCTATGATCTCAAACTTTTCATCCGAGCTCAACTTTTTCTTCGGACCTCGTCTCTTTACCTAAGTTGTGCTCGGTCCGGAGGGCTAGAAAAAAAGAACAAAGACTTAATTAATATGTGTACATACCAAAACAATGAATGCATCAATTAGCTAGTCAGCAGAAGCTTAACTAATATATATACCTAGCCGGACTCGGTTCGGTCACCGGAGACGTCATCACGGTCTCCTTCTTGCACCGGCATTGGGTCACCGGAGCCATCCTCACGGTCTCCTTCTTGCACCGGCATTAGGTCACCGGAGCCATCATAATCATAGCCAGTTGCTTCCAGACCATCGGTGTCGTTGAGAAACAACGAGCAGACAGCATCACTTCCTCGTGCGATTATGTCCCCCAACAACTCTTCTTGTACTTCGTCTCGGGCGGTGTCCATAGTTTCTACAAATATTTACAACATGGCAATTATTATTCAAACATGACAGATGGATATATTAGTGGAAAACGTAGAACTAATATTAATTAGTGGCCTCGACGCTGATTCTCTAGGGTTTGGGGTGGCCTCGACAACGCTTCAAGGATAAAAAAAGAAGAGGAAGAAGAAAAAAAAAGAGGAGAAGAAAGAATAGAGGAGTTCTTACTCCTTTATTCTTTCTTCTCCTCTTTTTTCTTACTCCTCTATTCTTTCTTCTCCTCTTTTTTTTCTTCTTCTTCCTCTTTTTTTTATCAGAAACGAGGGTCGTCGAGGGTCGCCGAGCGGTAGAGGAAACCCTAAATAGCAAGTATCGTGGGTGTGAGATACATGGGGCCGTCGGTGTCGGACACTACATCCACGTCCCACAAGTGACATGGGCGTCGAAGCCCGCGTCACTTGTGGGACGTGGATGTAGTGTCCGACACCGACGACCACATGTATCTCACATCGATGATACTTTCTATTTAGGGTTTCCTCTACCGCTCGGCGACCCTGACCCTCGACGACACGTAGAACTAATATTAATTAGTGTCCTCGATGCTGCTTCTCTAGGGTTTGGGGTGGCCTCGACAACGCTTCAAGGATAAAAAAAGAAGAGGAAGAAGAAAAAAAAGAGGAGAAGAAAGAATAGAGGAGTAAGAAAAAAGAGGAGAAGAAAGAATAGAGGAGTTCTTACTCCTCTATTCTTTCTTCTCCTCTTTTTTTTCTTCTTCTTCCTCTTTTTTTATCGGGAACGAGGGTCGTCGAGGTTCAGGGTCGCCGAGCGGTAGAGGAAACCCTAAATAGCAAGTATCGTGGGTGTGAGATACATGTGGCCGTCAGTGTCGGACACTACATCCACGTCCCACAAGTGATGCGGGTCGACGCCCGCGTCACTTGTGGGACGTGGATGTACTGTCCGACACCGACGGCCACATGTATCTCACACCGACGATACTTGCTATTTAGGGTATATCGACCCTCCCCCTCGTGTTGAAGTTATCGGGAGGTGGTATATATATCGACCCCCCCCCTCGTGTTGAAGTTATCGGGAGGGGATATATCGACCGCCCCCCTCGTGTTGAAGTTATCGGGAGGGGGTATATCGACCCCTCCCCCTCGTGTTGAAGTTATAGGGAGGGGTATATCGACGACGACAGATCCGATAAAATATAAGAATACGAAGAAGAAATAAAAAGAGGAGAAGAAGAAAGGAATAGAGGAGAAGATCGAAGAAAAAAAAGAAGAAAAAAAGAGGAGAAGAAGAAAGGAATAGAGGAGAAGAAGAAAAAATATAAATTTTTTCTATTTTTTCTTCTTCTCCTCTATTCCTTTCTTCTTCTCCTCTTCCTTTTCTTCCTCTCCTCTTCTTCTCCTCTTCCTTTTCTTCCTCTCCTTTTCTTCTCCTTTTTCCTCTTCTTATTTTCCTTTTTCCTCTCCTAAATATACAAAACTTTTCTAGAAATGAAACTAACCTAAAATGTACTAAATCAGAGAACATATACAGATAATCCTTTTCTAAATATTTAAATCTAACTTTTGCATATATGAACATATATACACAGAGAACATACAAACATATATACATTTTTATAAAAAAGCAAAATACAAAATACAAACATATATATGAAAAAAAATCTAAAAATAAGCAATATACACAATATATATACTGACATATATACATAATATACACAAAGAAGCAATATACACAATATACACAAGCATATAATGTTGGGGAACGTTGCAGAAAACAAAAATTTTCCTACTCGTTTCACCAAGATCATCTAGGAGTTCATCTAGCAACGAGTGATTAGATGCATCTACATACCTTTGTAGATCGCGCACGGAAGCGTTCAAAAGAACGGTGATGATGTAGTCGTACTCGACGTGATCCAAATCACCGATGACCAGCGCCGAACGGACGGCACCTCCGCGTTCAACACACGTACGGAACAGCCACGTCTCCTCCTTGTTGATCCAGCAAGGGAGGGAGGAGTGTTGGAAATATGCCCTAGAGGCAATAATAAAAGTATTATTATTATATTTCCTTGTTCATGATAATTGTCTTTTATTCATGCTATAACTGTATTATCCGGAAATCGTAATACACGTGTGAATACATAGACCACAATATGTCCCTAGTGAGCCTCTAGTTGACTAGCTCGTTGTGATCAACAGATAGTCATGGTTTCCTGGCTATGGACATTGGATGTCGTTGATAACGGGATCACATCATTAGGAGAATGATGTGATGGACAAGACCCAATCCTAAGACTAGCACAAAAGATCGTGTAGTTCGTTTGCTAGAGCTTTGCCAATGTCAAGTATCTCTTCCTTTGACCATGAGATCGTATAACT
The DNA here is from genome assembly GCF_018294505.1 of Triticum aestivum. NCBI lineage: Eukaryota > Viridiplantae > Streptophyta > Magnoliopsida > Poales > Poaceae > Triticum > Triticum aestivum. Next base: position 607,949,366 of record NC_057809.1, read on the forward strand.
CCTGGATACCGTAGGAGTGCTTTGGGTGTATCAAACGTCACAACGTAACTGGGTGACTATAAAGGTGCACTACAGGTATCTCCGAAAGTATCTATTGTTTTATGCGGATCGAGACTGGGATTTGTCACTCCGTGTAAACGGAGAGGTATCTCTGGGCCCACTCGGTAGGACATCATCATATGCGCAATGTGACCAAGGATTTGATCACGGGATGATGTGTTACGGAACGAGTAAAGTGACTTGCCGATAACGAGATTGAACAAGGTATTGGATACCGACGATCGAATCTCGGGCAAGTAAAATACCGCTAGACAAAAGGGAATTGAATACGGGATTGATTAAGTCCCTGACATCGTGTTTCATCCGATGAGATCATCGTGGAACATGTGGGAGCCAACATGGGTATCCAGATCCCGCTGTTGGTTATTGACCGGAGAACGTCTCGGTCATGTCTACATGTCTCCCGAACCCGTAGGGTCTACACACTTAAGGTTCGATGACGCTAGGGTTATAAAGGAAGCTTGTATGTGGTTACCGAATGTTGTTCGGAGTCCCGGATGAGATCCCGGACGTCACGAGGAGTTCCGGAATGGTCCGGAGGTAAAGATTTATATATGGGAAGTCCTATTTTGGTCACCGGAAAAGTTTCGGGCGATATCGGTATTGTACCGGGACCACCGGGAGGGTCCCGGGGGTCCACCAAGTGGGGTCACCTGCCCCAGAAGGTTGCGTGGGCCAAGTGTGGGAGGGGACCAGCCCCTAGGAGGGCTGGTGCGCCCCCCACAAGGGGGCCAAGGCGCAAGGGAGAGTGGGAGGGGGCAAACCCTAGTCCAGATGGGCCTTAAGGCCCATATTGGTGCGCCTCCCTCTCCTCTCCCCTCTTGGCCGCCTCCCCTTTGCCATCTAGGGCTGGCCGCACCCCTTGGGGGTGGGAAACCCTAAAGGGGGCGCAGCCCCCCCTTCCCCCTATATATAGTTGAGGTTTGGGGCTGCCATACACATGAGTTCTCTCCCTCTTGGTGCAGCCCTACCTCTCTCCCTACTCCTCCTCTCCCATGGTGCTTGGCGAAGCCCTGCGGGATTGCCACGCTCCTCCACCACCACCACGCCGTTGTGCTGCTGTTGGATGGAGTCTTCCTCAACCTCTCCCTCTCCCTTGCTGGATCAAGGCGTGGGAGACGTCACCGGGCTGTACGTGTGTTGAACGCGGAGGTGCCGTGCGTTCGGCACTTGATCATCGGTGATCTGAATCACGACGAGTACGACTCCATCAACCCCGTTCACTTGAACGCTTCCGCTTAGCGATCTACAAGGGTATGTAGATGCACTCCCCTTTCTACTCGTTGCTGGTCTCTCCATAGATAGATCTTGGTGTTGCGTAGGAAAATTTTTGAATTTCTGCTACGTTCCCCAACAGTGGCATCATGAGCTAGGTCTATTGCGTAGATTCTTTGCACGAGTAGAACACAAAGTAGTTGTGGGCGTTGATGTTGTTCAATATGCTTACCGTTACTAGTCCAATCTTGTTTCGACGGTATTGTGGGATGAAGCGGCCCGGACCGACCTTACACGTACTCTTACGTGAGACAGGTTCCACCGATTGACATGCACTTGGTGCATAAGGTGGCTAGCGGGTGCCAGTCTCTCCCACTTTAGTCGGAACGGATTCGATGAAAAGGGTCCTTATGAAGGGTAAATAGCAATTGGCATATCACGTTGTGGTCTTGCGTAGGTAAGAAACGTTCTTGCTAGAAACCCATAGCAGCCACGTAAAACATGCAACAACAATTAGAGGACGTCTAACTTGTTTTTGCAGGGTATGCTATGTGATGTGATATGGCCAAAAGGATGTGATGAATGATATATGTGATGTATGAGATTGATCATGTTCTTGTAATAGGATTCACGACTTGCATGTCGATGAGTATGACAACCGGCAGGAGCCATAGGAGTTGTCTTTATTTTTTGTATGACCTGCGTGTCATTGAAGAACGCCATGTAACTTACTTTACTTTATTGCTAAACGCGTTAGCCATAGAAGTAGAAGTAGTCGTTGGCGTGACAACTTCATGAAGACACGATGATGGAGATCATGATGATGGAGATCATGGTGTCATGCCGGTGACAAGATGATCATGGAGCCCCGAAGATGAAGATCAAAGGAGCTATATGATATTGGCCATATCATGTCACTACTCTATTTGATTGCATGTGATGTTTATCATGTTTATGCATCTTGTTTGCTTAGAACGACGGTAGTAAATAAGATGATCCCTCATAAAATTTCAAGAAGTGTTCTCCCCTAACTGTGCACCGTTGCTACAGTTCGTCGCTTCTAAGCACCACGTGATGATCGGGTGTGATGGATTCTTACGTTCACATACAACGGGTGTAAGACAGTTTTACACAGCGAAAACACTTAGGGTTAACTTGACGAGCCTAGCATGTACAGACATGGCCTCGGAACACGGAGACCGAAAGGTCGAGCATGAGTCGTATAGTAGATACGATCAACATGAAGATGTTCACCGATGATGACTAGTCCGTCTCACGTGATGATCGGACACGGCCTAGTTGACTCGGATCATGTAATCACTTAGATGACTAGAGGGATGTCTATCTGAGTGGGAGTTCATAAGATGAACTTAATTATCCTGAACATAGTCAAAAGACCTTTTGCAAATTATGTCGTAGCTCGCGCTTTAGTTCTACTGTTTTAGATATGTTCCTAGAGAAAATATAGTTGAAAGTTGAAAGTAGCAATTATGCGGACAGTAGAAAGCTTATGTCCTTAATGCACTGCTCAGTGTGCTGAACCCCAAACGTCGTTTGTGGATGTTCGAACATCGAACATACACGTTTTGATAACTACGTGATAGTTCAGTTAAATGGTTTAAGTAGAGGCACCAAAGACGTTTTTCGAAACATCGCGGAACATATGAGATGTTTCGAGGGCTGAAATTGGGATTTCAGGCTCGTGCCCACGTCAAGAGGTATAAGACCTCCGACGATTTTCTTAGCCTGCAAACTAAGGGAGAAAAGCTCAATCGTTGAGCTTGTGCTCAGATTGTCTGAGTGCAACAATCACTTGAATCGAGTGGGAGTTGATCTTCCAGATGAGATAGTGATGTTTCCCCAAAGTCATTGCCACCAAGCTGCTAGAGCTTCGTGATGAACTATAACATATCAGGGATAGATATGATGATCCTTGAAATATTCGCGATGTTTGACACCGCGAAAGTAGAAATCAAGAAGGAGCATCAATTGTTGATGGTTGATGAAACCACTAGTTTCAAGAAGGGCAAGGGCAAGAAGGGATACTTCATGAAACGGCAAATCAGGTGCTGCACCAATGAAGAAACCCGAGGTTGAACCCAAACCCGAGACTAAGTGCTTCTGTAATAAGGGGAACAACAACTGGAGCAAGATTACCCTAGATACTTGGTAGATAAGAAGGTTGGCAAGGTCGATAGAAGTATATTGGATATACATTATGTTAATGTGTACTTTACTAGTACTCCTAGTAGCACCAGGGTATTAGATACCGGTTCGGTTGCTAAGTGTTAGTAACTCGAAATAAAAGCTACGGCATAAACGGAGACTAGCTAAAGGTGAGCTGACGATATGTGTTGGAAGTGTTTCCAAGTTTGATGTGATCAAACATCACACGCTCCCTCTACCATCAAGATTAGTATTAAACCTGAATAAAGTGCTCTTGCACCTAAATGAATGGTTTATTGAATCTCGATCGTAGTGATACACATGTTCATGCCAAAAGATATAAGATAGTAATGATAGTACCACTTACTTGTGGCACTGCCATGTAAGTCATAATGGTATAAAACGCATGAAGAAGCTCCATGTTGATGGATCTTTGGACTCACTCATTTTTGAAAAGTTTGAGACATGCGAACCATGTCTATTGGTGTATATGCATGAAGAAACTCCATGCAAATGGACCGTTTGGAACTCACTTGATTTTGAATCACTTGAGATATGCAAATCATACCACATAGGCAAGATGACTGAAAAGCCTCGGTTTCAGTAAAATGGAACAAGATAGCAACTTGTTGGAAGCAACACATTTTGATGTGTGCAGTCCAATGAGTGCTGAGGCATGCAGTGAATATCGTTATGTTCTTACTTCACAGATGATTCGAGTAGATGTTGAGAATATTTACTTGATGAAACACAAGTCTGAATTATTGAATGGTTCAAGTAATTTCAGAGTGAAGTAGAAGATCATTGTGACAAGAGGATAAAATGTCTATGATATGATCATAGAGATGAATATCTGAGTTACGAGTTTTGGCACACAATTAAGACATTGTGGAAATTGTTTCGCAATTAATACCGCCTGGAACACCATAGTGTGATGGTGTGTCCGAACATCATAGTTGCACCCTATTGGATATGGTGCGTACCATGATGTCTCTTATCGAATTACCACTATCGTTCATGGGTTAGGCATTAGAGACAACCACATTCACTTTAAATAGGGCACCACGTAATTCCGATGAGATGACACCGTATGAATTATGGTTTAGAGAAACCTAAGTTGTCGTTTCTTAAAGGTTTGGGGCTGCGACGCTTATGTGAAAAAGTTTCAGGATTAAGCTCGAACCCAAAGCGGATAAAATGCATCTTCATAGGACACCCAAAACAGTTGGGTATACCTCCTAATTCAGATCCGAAAGCAATATGGATTGTTTCTTGAATCGGGTCCTTTCTCGAGGAAAGGTTTCTCTCGAAAGAGTTGAGTGGGAGGATGGTGGAGACTTGATGAGGTTATTGAACCGTCTCTTCAACTAGTGTGTGACAGGGCACAGGGAGTTGTTCCTGTGGCACCTACACCAATTGAAGTGGAAGCTTATGATATTGATCATGAAACTTCGGATCAAGTCACTCCCAAACCTCATAGGATGACAAGGATGCGTACTACTTCAGAGTGGTACGTAATCCTGTCTTGAAGGTCATGTTGCTAGACAACAGTGAACCTACGAGCTATGGAGAAGCAATGGTGGGCCCGGATTCCGATAAATGGCTCGAGGCCATAAAATCCGAGAACGGATCCATGGACTTTGGTGGACTTGCCCAATGATCGGCAAGCCATTAAGATAAATGGATCTTTTAGAAGAAGACGGACGTGGATGGTAATGTCACCGTCCATGAAGCTCGACTTGTGGCGAAAAGTTTTTCACAAGTTCAAGGAGTTGACTACGATGAGATTTTCTCATCCGTAGCGATGCTTAAAGTCCGTCGGAATCATGTTAGCATTAGCTGCATTTATGAAATCTGGCAGATGGATGTCAAGACAAGTTTCCTTACTAGTTTTCGTAAGGAAAGGTTGTATGCAATACAATCAGAAAAGTTTTGTCGATCCTAAGGATGCTAAAAGGTATGCTAGCTCCAGCGATCCTTCTAAGGACTGGAGTAAGCATCTCGGAGTTGGAATGTATGCTTTGATGATGATCAAAGATTTTGGGTTTGTACAAAGTTTATGAGAAACTTGTATTTCCAAAGAAGTGAGTGGGAGCACTATAGAATTTCTGATGAGTATATGTTGTTGACATATTGTTGATCAGAAATGATGTAGAATTTCTAGAAAGCATATAGGGTTATTTGAAAGGTGTTTTTCAATAGAAAACCTGGATTAAGCTACTTGAACATTGAGCATCAAGATCTATAAGGATAGATCAAAATGCTTAATAATACTTTCAAATGAGCACATACCTTGACATGATCTTGAAGGTGTTCAAGATGGATCAGTCAAAGAAGGAGTTCTTGCCTGAGTTGTAAGGTACGAAGTTAAGACTTAATGCTCGACCACGGCAGAATAGAGAGAAAGGACGAAGGTCGTCCCCTATGCTTTAGACGTAGGCTCTACAGTATGCTATGCTGTGTACCGCACCTGAAGTGTGCCTTGCCATGAGTCAGTCAAGGGGTACAAGAGTGATCCAAGAATGGCTCACAGGACAGCGGTCAAAGTTATCCTTAGTAACTAGTGGACTAAGGAATTTTCTCGATTATGGAGGTGGTAAAAGAGTTCGTCGTAAAGGTTACGACGATGCAAGCTTGACACCTATCCGGATAGCTCTAAGTAGAGAGACCGGATACATATAATGGAGCAATAATTTAGAATAGCTCCAAGTAGAATAGTTGTTTGGAATAGCTCCAAATAGAGCGTGGTAGCTGCATCTAGGAGATGACATAGAGATTTGTAAAGCACACACGGATCTGAAAGGTTCAGACCCGTTGACTAAAACCTCTCTCACAAGCAACATGATCAAACATAAAACTCATTGAGTGTTAATCACATAGTGATGTGAACTAGACTACTGACTCTAGTAAACTCTTGGGTATTAGTCACATGGCGATGTGACCTGTGAGTGTTAATCACATGGCGATGTGAACTAGATTATTGACTCTAGTGCAAGTGGGAGACTGTTGGAAATATGCCCTAGAGGCAATAATAAAAGTATTATTATTATATTTCCTTGTTCATGATAATTGTCTTTTATTCATGCTATAACTGTATTATCCGGAAATCGTAATACACGTGTGAATACATAGACCACAATATGTCCCTAGTGAGCCTCTAGTTGACTAGCTCGTTGTGATCAACAGATAGTCATGGTTTCCTGGCTATGGACATTGGATGTCGTTGATAACGGGATCACATCATTAGGAGAATGATGTGATGGACAAGACCCAATCCTAAGACTAGCACAAAAGATCGTGTAGTTCGTTTGCTAGAGCTTTGCCAATGTCAAGTATCTCTTCCTTTGACCATGAGATCGTGTAACTCCTGGATACCGTAGGAGTGCTTTGGGTGTATCAAACGTCACAACGTAACTGGGTGACTATAAAGGTGCACTACAGGTATCTCCGAAAGTATCTATTGTTTTATGCGGATCGAGACTGGGATTTGTCACTCCGTGTAAACGGAGAGGTATCTCTGGGCCCACTCGGTAGGACATCATCATATGCGCAATGTGACCAAGGAGTTGATCACGGGATGATGTGTTACGGAACGAGTAAAGTGACTTGCCGATAACGAGATTGAACAAGGTATTGGATACCGACGATCGAATCTCGGGCAAGTAAAATACCGCTAGACAAAGGGAATTGAATACGGGATTGATTAAGTCCCTTGACATCGTGGTTCATCCGATGAGATCATCGTGGAACATGTGGGAGCCAACATGGGTATCCAGATCCCGCTGTTGGTTATTGACCGGAGAACGTCTCGGTCATGTCTGCATGTCTCCCGAACCCGTAGGGTCTACACACTTAAGGTTCGATGACGCTAGGGTTATAAAGGAAGCTTGTATGTGGTTACCGAATGTTGTTCGGAGTCCCGGATGAGATCCCGGACGTCACGAGGAGTTCCGGAATGGTCCGGAGGTAAAGATTTATATATGGGAAGTCCTATTTTGGTCACCGGAAAAGTTTCGGGCGATATCGGTATTGTACCGGGACCACCGGGAGGGTCCCGGGGGTCCACCAAGTGGGGCCACCTGCCCCAGAAGGTTGCGTGGGCCAAGTGTGGGAGGGGACCAGCCCCTAGGAGGGCTGGTGCGCCCCCCACAAGGGGGCCAAGGCGCAAGGGAGAGTGGGAGGGGGCAAACCCTAGTCCAGATGGGCCTTAAGGCCCATATTGGTGCGCCTCCCTCTCCTCTCCCCTCTTGGCCGCCTCCCCTTTGCCATCTAGGGCTGGCCGCACCCCTTGGGGGTGGGAAACCCTAAAGGGGGCGCAGCCCCCCCTTCCCCCTATATATAGTTGAGGTTTGGGGCTGCCATACACATGAGTTCTCTCCCTCTTGGTGCAGCCCTACCTCTCTCCCTACTCCTCCTCTCCCATGGTGCTTGGCGAAGCCCTGCGGGATTGCCACGCTCCTCCACCACCACCACGCCGTTGTGCTGCTGTTGGATGGAGTCTTCCTCAACCTCTCCCTCTCCCCTTGCTGGATCAAGGCGTGGGAGACGTCACCGGGCTGTACGTGTGTTGAACGCGGAGGTGCCGTGCGTTCGGCACTTGATCATCGGTGATCTGAATCACGACGAGTACGACTCCATCAACCCCGTTCACTTGAACGCTTCCGCTTAGCGATCTACAAGGGTATGTAGATGCACTCCCCTTTCTACTCGTTGCTGGTCTCTCCATAGATAGATCTTGGTGTTGCGTAGGAAAATTTTTGAATTTCTGCTACGTTCCCCAACAAGGAGAGGTTGAGGGAGATGGCACCAGCAGCAGCACGACGGCGTGGTGTTGATGGAGCTGCAGTACTCCGGCAGAGCTTCGCTAAGCACTATGGAGGTGGAGGAGGTGTTGGGGAGGGAGAAGGAGGCAACCAAAGGCCAAGGCGTTTAGGTATGAAGTCCCTCCTCTCCCCCACTATATATAGGGGTGCCAAGGGGGGGTGGCCGGCCCTAGGAGATCCAATCTCCTAGGGGGTGTGGCGGCCAAGGGGGGTTTCCCTCCCCCCAAGGCACCTAGGAGGTGCCTTACCCTCCTAGGACTCTTGCCCCCTTAAACCCTAGGCGCATGGGCCTATGTGGGGCTGGTGCCCTTGGCCCATTAGGCCAAGGCGCACCCCCTTACAGCCCATGTGGCCCCCCGGGACAGGTGGACCCACCCGGTGGACCCCCGGGACCCTTCCGGTGGTCCCGGTACAATACCGATAACCCCGAAACTTGTCCCGATGCCCGAAACAGGACTTCCCATATATAAATCTTTACCTCCGGACCATTCCGGAACTCCTCGTGACGTCCGGGATCTCATCCGGGACTCCGAACAACATTCGGGTTACTGCATATACATATCCCTACAACCCTAGCGTAACCGAACCTTAAGTGTGTAGACCCTACGGGTTCGGGAGACAAGCAGACATGACCGAGACGACTCTCCGGTCAATAACCAACAGCGGGATCTGGATACCCATGTTGGCTCCCACATGCTCCACGATGATCTCATCGGATGAACCACGATGTCGAGGATTCAATCAACCCCGTACGCTATTCCCTTTGTCTATCGATATGTTACTTGCCCGAGATTCGATCGTCGGTATCCCAATACCTCGTTCAATCTCGTTACCGGCAAGTCACTTTACTCGTACCGTAATGCATGATCCCGTGACCAGACACTTGGTCACTCTGAGCTCATTATGATGATGCATTACCGAGTGGGCCCAGTGATACCTCTCCGTCATACGGAGTGACAAATCCCAGTCTTGATCCATGTCACCCAACAGACACTTTCGGAGATACCCGTAGTCTACCTTTATAGTCACCCAGTTACGTTGTGACGTTTGGCATACCCAAAGCACTCCTACGGTATCCGGGAGTTACACGATCTCATGGTCTAAGGAAAAGATACTTGACATTGGAAAACTCTAGCAAACGAACTATACGATCTTGTGCTATGTTTAGGATTGGGTCTTGTCCATCACATCATTCTCCTAATGATGTGATCTCGTTATCAATGACATCCAGTGTCCATAGTCAGGAAACCATGACTATCTGTTGATCAACGAGCTAGTCAACTAGAGGCTCACTAGGGACATGTTGATGTCTGTTATTCACACATGTATTACGATTTCCGGATAACACAATTATAGCATGAATAAAGACAATTATCATGAACAAGGAAATATAATAATAATGCTTTTATTATTGCCTCTAGGGCATATTTCCAACAGTCTCCCACTTGCACTAGAGTCAATAATCTAGTTACATTGTGATGAATCGAACACCCATGGAATTCTGGTGTTGATCATGTTTTGCTCTAGGGAGAGGTTTAGTCAACGGATCTGCTACATTCAGGTCCGTATGTACTTTACAAATCTCTATGTCTCCATCTTGAACATTTTCACGAATGGAGTTGAAGCGACGCTTGATGTGCCTTGTCTTCTTGTGAAACCTGGGCTCCTTGGCAAGTGCAATAGCTCCAGTGTTGTCACAGAAGAGCTTGATCGGCCCCGACGCATTGGGTATGACTCCTAGGTCGGTGATGAACTCCTTCACCCATATTGCTTCATGTGCTGCCTCCGAGGCTGCCATGTACTCCGCTTCACATGTAGATCCCGCCACGACGCTTTGCTTGCAACTGCACCAGCTTACTGCCCCACCATTCAAAATATACACGTATCCGGTTTGTGACTTAGAGTCATCCAGATCTGTGTCGAAGCTAGCGTCGACGTAACCCTTTACGACGAGCTCTTCGTCACCTCCATAAACGAGAAACATTTCCTTAGTCCTTTTCAGGTACTTCAGGATATTCTTGACCGCTGTCCAGTGTTCCTTGCCGGGATTACTTTGGTACCTTCCTACCAAACTGACGGCAAGGTTAACATCAGGTCTGGTACACAGCATGGCATACATAATAGAACCTATGGCTGAGGCATAGGGGATGACGCTCATCTCTTCTATATCTTCTGCCGTGGTCGGACATTGAGCTGAGCTCAATTTCACACCTTGTAACACAGGCAAGAACCCCTTCTTGGATTGATCCATATTGAACTTCTTCAATATCTTATCAAGGTATGTGCTTTGTGAAAGACCTATGAGGCGTCTCGATCTATCTCTATAGATTTTGATGCCTAATATATAAGCAGCTTCTCCAAGGTCCTTCATTGAAAAACTTTTATTCAAGTAGGCCTTGATGCTGTCCAAGAGTTCTATATCATTTCCCATCAAAAGTATGTCATCTACATATAATATGAGAAATGCTACAGAGCTCCCACTCACTTTCTTGTAAACGCAGGCTTCTCCATAAGTCTGTGTAAACCCAAACGCTTTGATCATCTCATCAAAGCGAATGTTCCAACTCCGAGATGCTTGCACCAGCCCATAAATCGAGCGTTGGAGCTTGCACACTTTGTCAGCATTCTTAGGATCGACAAAACCTTCCGGCTGCATCATATACAATTCTTCCTTAAGGAAACCATTAAGGAATGCCGTTTTGACGTCCATTTGCCATATTTCGTAATCATAGAATGCGGCAATTGCTAACATGATTCGGACGGACTTCAGCTTCGCTACCGGTGAGAAAGTCTCATCGTAGTCAACCCCTTGAACTTGTCGATAACCCTTAGCGACAAGCCGAGCTTTATAGATGGTCACATTACCATCCGCGTCTGTCTTCTTCTTAAAGATCCATTTATTTTCTATGGCTCGCCGCTCAACGGGCAAGTCAGTCAAAGTCCATACTTTGTTTTCATACATGGATCCTATCTCGGATTTCATGGCTTCTAGCCATTTGTCGGAATCCGGGCCCGCCATCGCTTCTTCATAGTTCGAAGGTTCACCGTTGTCTAACAACATGATTTCCAAGACAGGGTTGCCGTACCACTCTGGTGCGGAACGTGTCCTTGTGGACCTTCGAATTTCAGTAGGAGCTTGATCAGAAGTATCTTGATCATTATCATTAACTTCCTCTCTAGTCGGTGCTGGCACCTCAGGAACATTTTCTTGAGTTGCGCCATTTTCCGGTTCAAGAGGCAATACTTCATCAAGCTCTACTTTCCTCCCACTTACTTCTTTCGAGAGAAACTCTTTCTCCAGAAAGGACCCATTCTTGGCAACAAAGATCTTGCCTTCGGATCTGAGGTAGAAGGTGTACCCAATAGTTTCTTTTGGGTACCCTATGAAGACGCATTTTTCCGATTTGGGTTCGAGCTTTTCAGGTTGAAGTTTCTTGACATAAGCATCGCATCCCCAAACTTTTAGAAACGACAGCTTAGGTTTCTTCCCAAACCATAATTCATACGGTGTCGTCTCAACGGATTTCGACGGAGCCCTATTTAAAGTGAATGCGGCAGTCTCTAAAGCATAGCCCCAAAAAGAAAGCGGTAAATCGGTAAGAGACATCATAGATCGCACCATATCTAACAGAGTGCGATTACGACGTTCGGACACACCATTACGCTGAGGTGTTCCAGGCGGCGTGAGTTGTGAAACTATTCCACATTTTCTTAAGTGTGCCCAAACTCGTGACTCAAGTATTCTCCTCCACGATCTGATCGCAGAAACTTGATTTTCCTGTCACGTTGATTTTCAACCTCACTCTGAAATTCCTTGAACTTTTCAAAGGTTTCAGACTTGTGTTTCATTAAGTAGATATACCCATACCTACTTAAATCATCAGTGAGGGTGAGAACATAACGATAGCCACCGCGAGCCTCAACACTCATTGGACCGCACACATCAGTATGTATGATTTCCAATAAGTCGGTTGCTCGCTCCATTGTTCCTGAGAACGGAGTCTTGGTCATTTTACCCATAAGGCATGGTTCGCACGTGTCAAATGATTCATAATCAAGAGACTCTAAAAGTCCATCAGCATGGAGCTTCTTCATGCGTTTGACACCTATGTGACCAAGGCGGCAGTGCCACAAGTATGTGGGACTATCATTATCAACCTTACTTCTTTTGGTACTCACATTATGAACATGTGTAGCATCACGTTCGAGATTCATAAAGAATAAACCATTCACCATAGGAGCATGACCATAAAACATATCTCTCATAAAAATGGAACAACCATTATTCTCAGATTTAAAAGAGTAGCCATCTCGAATTAAACGAGATCCCGATACAATGTTCATGCTCAAAGCTGGCACTAAATAACAATTATTAAGGTTTAAAACTAATCCCGAAGGGAGATGCAGAGGTAGCGTGCCGACGGCGATCACATTGACCTTGGAACCATTCCCGACGCGCATCGTCACCTCGTCCTTTGCCAGTTTCCGCTTATTCCGCAGCCCCTGCTTTGAGTTACAAATGTGAGCAACTGCACCGGTATCAAATACCCAGGAGCCACTACGGGCACTAGTAAGGTACACATCAATTACATGTATATCACATATACCTTTTGTTTTGCCGGCCTTCTTATCCGCTAAGTACTTAGGGCAGTTCCGCTTCCAGTGACCGCTTCCCTTGCAATAAAAGCACTCAGTCTCGGGCTTGGGTCCATTCTTTGGCTTCTTCCCGGCAGCTTGCTTGCCGGGCGCGGCAACCTCCTTGCCGTCCTTCTTGAAGTTCTTTTTACCCTTGCCTTTCTTGAACTTAGTGGTTTTATTGACCATCAACACTTGATGTTCCTTCCTGACTTCTACCTCTGCTGATTTCAGCATAGCAAATACTTCAGGAATGGTCTTTTCCATCCCCTGCATATTGAAGTTCATCACAAAGCTCTTGTAGCTTGGTGGAAGCGACTGGAGGATTCTGTCAATGACCGCATCATCCGGGAGATTAACTCCCAGCTGAGTCAAGCGGTTATGCAACCCAGACATAGTGAGTATGTGCTCACTGACAGAACTGTTTTCCTCCATCTTACAGCTGAAGAATTTGTCGGAGACTTCATATCTCTCGACCCGGGCATGAGCTTGGAAAACCATTTTCAGCTCTTCGAACATCTCATATGCTCCATGTCTCTCAAAACGCTTTTGGAGCCCCGGCTCTAGGCTGTAAAGCATGCCGCACTGAACGAGGGAGTAGTCATCGAAACGTGCCTGCCAAGCGTTCATAACGTCTTGTTCTGCAGGGAGAACGGGTGCGTCACCAAGCGGTGCTTGTAGGACATAATCTTTCTTGGCAGCTATGAGGATGATCCTCAGGTTCCGGACCCAGTCCGTATAGTTGCTGCCATCGTCTTTCAGCTTAGTTTTCTCTAGGAACGCGTTGAAGTTGAGGACTACGTTGGCCATTTGATCTACAAGACATATTGCAAAGATTTTAGACTAAGTTCATGATAATTAAGTTCAACTAATCAAATTATTAGTGAACTCCCACTTAGATTAGACATCCCTCTAGTCATCTAAGTATTACATGATCCGAGTTAAACTAGACCGTGTCCGATCATCACGTGAGACGGACTAGTCAACATCGGTGAACATCTTCATGTTGATCGTATCTTCTATACGACTCATGCTCGACCTTTCGGTCTTCTGTGTTCCGAGGCCATGTCTGTACATGCTAGGCTCGTCAAGTCAACCTAAGTGTTTGCATGTGTAAATCTGTCTTACACCCGTTGTATGTGAACGTCTGAATAAAACACCCGATCATCACGTGGTGTTTTGAAACAGCGAACTGTCGCAACGGTGCACAGTTAGGGGGAACACTTCTTGAATTTATTGTGAGGGATCATCTTATTTACTACCGTCGTTCTAAGTAAACAAGATGCAAAACATGATAAACATCACATGCAATCAAATAATAAACGTGACATGATATGGCCAATATCACATAGCTCCTTTGATCTCCATCTTGGGGCTCCATGATCATCTTGTCACCGGCTTGACACCATGATCTCCATCATCATGATCTCCATCATCGTGTCTCCATGAAGTTGCTCGCCAACTATTACTTCTACTACTATGGCTAACGCGTTTAGCAATAAAGTAAAGTAATTTACATGGCGTTTCTTGATGACACGCAGGTCATATAAAAGAATAAAGACAACTCCTATGGCTCCTGCCGGTTGTCATACTCATCGACATGCAAGTCGTGATTCCTATTACAATAGCATGAACATCTCATACATCACATATAGATCATTCATCATTCATCACAACTTTGGCCATATCATATCACAAACCACTTGCTGCAAAAACAAGTTAGACGTCCTCTAATTGTTGTTGCAAGTTTTACGTGGCTGAATTAGGGTTCTAGCAAGAACGTTTTCTTACCTACGTTAAAGCCACAACGTGATTTGTCAACTTCTATTTACCCTTCATAAGGACCCTGTTCATCGATTCCGCTCCAACTAAAGTAGGAGAGACAGACACCCGCCAGCCACCTTATGCAACTAGTGCATGTTAGTCGGTGGAACCGGTCTCACGTAAGCGTACGTGTAAGGTTGGTCCGGGCCGCTTCATCCCACAATACCGCTGAAGCAAGAAAGGACTAGTAACGGCAAGAAAGTTGACAAATCTACGCCCACAACAAATTGTGTTCTACTCGCGCAAGAAGAACTACGCATAGACCTAGCTCATGATGCCACTGTTGGGGAACGTTGCAGAAAACAAAAATTTTCCTACTCGTTTCACCAAGATCATCTAGGAGTTCATCTAGCAACGAGTGATTAGATGCATCTACATACCTTTGTAGATCGCGCACGGAAGCGTTCAAAAGAACGGTGATGATGTAGTCGTACTCGACGTGATCCAAATCACCGATGACCAGCGCCGAACGGACGGCACCTCCGCGTTCAACACACGTACGGAACAGCCACGTCTCCTCCTTCTTGATCCAGCAAGGGAGGGAGGAGAGGTTGAGGGAGATGGCACCAGCAGCAGCACGACGGCGTGGTGTTGATGGAGCTGCAGTACTCCGGCAGAGCTTCGCTAAGCACTATGGAGGTGGAGGAGGTGTTGGGGAGGGAGAAGGAGGCAACCAAAGGCCAAGGCGTTCAGGTATGAAGTCCCTCCTCTCCCCCACTATATATAGGGGTGCCAAGGGGGGTGGCCGGCCCTAGGAGATCCAATCTCCTAGGGGGTGCGGCGGCCAAGGGGGGTTTCCCTCCCCCCCAAGGCACCTAGGAGGTGCCTTACCCTCCTAGGACTCTTGCCCCCTTAAACCCTAGGCGCATGGGCCTATGTGGGGCTGGTGCCCTTGGCCCATTAGGCCAAGGCGCACCCCCTTACAGCCCATGTGGCCCCCCGGGACAGGTGGACCCACCCGGTGGACCCCCGGGACCCTTCCGGTGGTCCCGGTACAATACCGATAACCCCGAAACTTGTCCCGATGCCCGAAACAGGACTTCCCATATATAAATCTTTACCTCCGGACCATTCCGGAACTCCTCGTGACGTCCGGGATCTCATCCGGGACTCCGAACAACATTCGGGTTACTGCATATACATATCCCTACAACCCTAGCGTA
Source organism: Triticum aestivum (assembly GCF_018294505.1). Classification (NCBI taxonomy): domain Eukaryota; kingdom Viridiplantae; phylum Streptophyta; class Magnoliopsida; order Poales; family Poaceae; genus Triticum; species Triticum aestivum. Next base: position 607,965,252 of record NC_057809.1, read on the forward strand.
ACCGAACCTTAAGTGTGTAGACCCTACGGGTTCGGGAGACAAGCAGACATGACCGAGACGACTCTCCGGTCAATAACCAACAGCGGGATCTGGATACCCATGTTGGCTCCCACATGCTCCACGATGATCTCATCGGATGAACCACGATGTCGAGGATTCAATCAACCCCGTACGCTATTCCCTTTGTCTATCGATATGTTACTTGCCCGAGATTCGATCGTCGGTATCCCAATACCTCGTTCAATCTCGTTACCGGCAAGTCACTTTACTCGTACCGTAATGCATGATCCCGTGACCAGACACTTGGTCACTCTGAGCTCATTATGATGATGCATTACCGAGTGGGCCCAGTGATACCTCTCCGTCATACGGAGTGACAAATCCCAGTCTTGATCCATGTCACCCAACAGACACTTTCGGAGATACCCGTAGTCTACCTTTATAGTCACCCAGTTACGTTGTGACGTTTGGCATACCCAAAGCACTCCTACGGTATCCGGGAGTTACACGATCTCATGGTCTAAGGAAAAGATACTTGACATTGGAAAAACTCTAGCAAACGAACTATACGATCTTGTGCTATGTTTAGGATTGGGTCTTGTCCATCACATCATTCTCCCAATGATGTGATCTCGTTATCAATGACATCCAGTGTCCATAGTCAGGAAACCATGACTATCTGTTGATCAACGAGCTAGTCAACTAGAGGCTCACTAGGGACATGTTGATGTCTGTTATTCACACATGTATTACGATTTCCGGATAACACAATTATAGCATGAATAAAGACAATTATCATGAACAAGGAAATATAATAATAATGCTTTTATTATTGCCTCTAGGGCATATTTCCAACATATAATATATGCAAAAAACAGGGGGGCCGGACCAACGGAGGGGCACGGCGACGGCGACGGGCGGGGCGGGGCGACGGTGACGGGCGGGGCGACGACGACGGGCGGGGCAGGGCGACGACGACGTGCGGGCCGGGGCGCGCGACGCGTGTCGGGGCAGGGCGGCGAGCGAGGGCACGGCCGACGGCGAGGCACGGGCGACGGCGACGGCGACGGCGCGGTCAGGGGCGACTGCAGGGGCGGCGGACGTGTTGGAAATATGCCCTAGAGGCAATAATAAAAGCATTATTATTATATTTCCTTGTTCATGATAATTGTCTTTTATTCATGCTATAATTGTGTTATCCGGAAATCGTAATACATGTGTGAATAAATAGACACCAACATGTCCCTAGTAAGCCTCTAGTTGACTAGCTCGTTGATCAACAGATAGTCATGGTTTCCTGACTATGGACATTGGATGTCATTGATAACGAGATCACATCATTAGGAGAATGATGTGATGGACAAGACCCAATCCTAAACATAGCACAAGATCGTATAGTTCGTTTGCTAGAGTTTTCCAATGTCAAGTATCTTTTCCTTAGACCATGAGATCGTGTAACTCCCGGATACTGTAGGAGTGCTTTGGGTATACCAAACGTCACAACATAACTGGGTGACTATAAAGGTATACTACGGGTATCTCCGAAAGTGTCTGTTGGGTTGACACGGATCAAGACTGGGATTTGTCACTCCGTATGACGGAGAGGTATCACTGGGCCCACTCGGTAATGCATCATCATTATGAGCTCAAAGTGACCAAGTGTCTGGTCACGGGATCATGCATTATGGTACGAGTAAAGTGACTTGTCGGTAACGAGATTGAACGAGGTATTGGGATACCGACGATTGAATCTCGGGCAAGTAACATACCGACTGACAAAGGGAATTGTATACGGGGTTGCTTGAATCCTCGACATCGTGGTTCATCCGATGAGATCATCGAGGAGCATGTGGGAGCCAACATGGGTATCCAGATCCCGCTATTGGTTATTGACCGGAGAGCAATCTCGGTCATGTCTACATGTCTCCCGAACCCGTAGGGTCTACACACTTAAGGTTCGGTGACGCTAGGGTTGTAGGGATATGTATATGCAGTAACCCGAGTGTTGTTCGGAGTCCCGGATGAGATCCCGGACATCACGAGGAGTTCCGGAATGGTCCGGAGGTAAAGAATTATATATAGTAAGTGCTATTTCGTCCATCGGGACAAGTTTCGGGGTCATCGGTATTGTACCGGGACCACCGGAAGGGTCCCGGGGGTCCACCGGGTGGGGCCACCTATCCCGGAGGGCCTCATGGGCTGAAGTGGGAAGGGATCCAGCCCAAAGTGGGCTGGGGTGCCACTTCCCCCTAGGGCCCATGCGCCTAGGGCGGGGAAACCCTAAAGGGGGGCGCCCCCTTGCTTGGGGGGCAAGCCCCCCACCCCTTGGCCGCCGCCCCCCCTAGGAGATTGCATCTCCTAGGGCCGCCGCCCCCCCTAGGCTCCTTATATATAGTGGGGGAGGGAGGGCCTCTCACCTACGCCTTTGTTGCCTCCCTCTCCCTCTCCAACACCTCCTCCTCCTCCATAGAGCTTGGCGAAGCCCTGCCGGAGTACTGCAGCTCCATCACCACCACGCCGTCGTGCTGCTGCTGGAGCCTTCTTCCTCAACCTCTCCTTCCCCTTGCTGGATCAAGAAGGAGGAGACGTTACACTGACCGTACGTGTGTTGAACGCGGAGGTGCCGTCCGTTCGGCGCTAGGATCTCCGGTGATTCGGATCACGTCGAGTATGACTCCCTCATCCCCGTTCTTTGAACGCTTCCGCTCGCGATCTACAAGGTACATAGATGCATCCGATCACTCGTTGCTAGATGAACTCATAGATGGATCTTGGTGAAACCCTAGGAAAATTTTTGTTATCTGCAACGTTCCCCAACAGTGGCATCATGAGCTAGGTCTATGCGTAGTTCTCTATGCACGAATAGAACACAATTTGTTGTGGGCGTTGATATTGTCAACTTTCTTGCCGCTACTAGTCTTATCTTGCTTCAACGGTATTGTGGGATGAAGCGGCCCGGACCAACCTTACACGTACGCTTACGTGAGACCGGTTCCACCGACTGACATGCACTAGTTGCATAAGGTGGCTGGCGGGTGTCTGTCTCTCCCACTTTAGTTGGAGCGGATTCGATGAAAAGGGTCCTTATGAAGGGTAAATAGAAGTTGACAAATCACGTTGTGGCTTTCACGTAGGTAAGAAAACGTTCTTGCTACAACCCTCTTGCAGCCACTTAAAACTTGCAACAACAATTGGAGGACGTCTAACTTGTTTTTGCAGCAAGTGCTTTGTGATATGATATGGCCAAAGTTGTGATGAATGATGAATGATATATATGTGATGTATGAGATGTTCATGCTATTGTAATAGGAATCACGACTTGCATGTCGATGAGTATGACAACCGGCAGGAGCCATAGGAGTTGTCTTTATTTTTTGTATGACCTGCGTGTCATTGAGAAACGCCATGTAAATTACTTTACTTTATTGCTAAACGCGTTAGCCATAGTAGTAGAAGTAATAGTTGGCGAGCAACTTCATGGAGACACGATGATGGAGATCATGATGATGGAGATCATGGTGTCATGCCGGTGACAAGATGATCATGGAGCCCCAAGATGGAGATCAAAGGAGCTATGTGATATTGGCCATATCATGTCACTATTATTATTTGATTGCATGTGATGTTTATCATGTTTTGCATCTTGTTTACTTAGAACGACGGTAGTAAATAAGATGATCCCTCATAATAATTTCAAGAAAGTGTTCCCCCTAACTGTGCACCGTTGCGACAGTTCGTTGTTTCGAAGCACCACGTGATGATCGGGTGTGATAGATTCTAACGTTCACATACAACGGGTGTAAGACAGATTTACACATGCAAACACTTAGGTTGACTTGACGAGCCTAGCATGTACAGACATGGCCTCGGAACACAGAAGACCGAAAGGTCGAGCATGAGTCGTATAGAAGATACGATCAACATGAAGATGTTCACCGATGTTGACTAGTCCGTCTCACGTGATGATCGGACACGGCCTAGTTAACTCGGATCATGTTATACTTAGATGACTGGAGGGATGTCTATCTAAGTGGGAGTTCATTGAATAATTTGATTAGATGAACTTAATTATCATGAACTTAGTCTAAAATATTTACAATATGTCTTGTAGATCAAATGGCCAACGTAGTCCTCAACTTCAACGCATTCCTAGAGAAAACCAAGCTGAAAGACGATGGCAGCAACTACACGGACTGGGTCCGGAACCTGAGGATCATCCTCATAGCTGCCAAGAAAGATTATGTCCTACAAGCACCGCTAGGTGACGCACCTGTTCTCCCTGCAGAACAAGACGTTATGAACGCTTGGCAGGCACGTACCGATGACTACTCCCTCGTTCAGTGCGGCATGCTTTACAGCTTAGAGTCGGGGCTCCAAAAGCGTTTTGAGAGACACGGAGCATATGAGATGTTTGAAGAGCTGAAAATGGTTTTCCAAGCTCATGCCCGGGTCGAGAGATATCAAGTCTCCGACAAGTTCTTCAGCTGTAAGATGGAGGAAAACAGTTCTGTCAGTGAGCACATACTCACTATGTCTGGGTTGCATAACCGCTTGACTCAGCTGGGAGTTAATCTCCCGGATGACGCGGTCATTGACAGAATCCTTCAGTCGCTTCCACCGAGCTACAAGAGCTTTGTGATGAACTTCAATATGCAGGAGATGGAAAAGACCATTCCTGAAGTATTTGCTATGCTGAAATCAGCAGAGGTAGAAGTCAAAAAGGAACATCAAGTGTTGATGGTGAATAAAACCATTAAGTTCAAGAAAGGCAAGGGTAAGAAAACTTCAAGAAGGACGGCAAGGGAGTTGCCGCGCCCGGCAAGCAAGCTGCCGGGAAGAAGCCAAAGAATGGACCCAAGCCCGAGACTGAGTGCTTTTATTGCAAGGGAAGTGGTCACTGGAAGCGGAACTGCCCCAAATACTTAGCGGACAAGAAGGCCGGCAAACAAAAGGTATATGTGATATACATGTAATTGATGTGTACCTTACCAGTACTCGTAGTAGCTCCTGGGTATTTGATACCGGTGCAGTTGCTCACATTTGTAACTCAAAGCAGGAGCTGCGGAATAAGCGGAGACTGGCGAAGGACGAGGTGACGATGCGCGTCGGGAATGGTTCCAAGGTCGATGTGATCGCCGTCGGCACGCTACCTCTACATTTACCTACGGGATTAGTTTTAAACCTCAATAATTGTTATTTAGTGCCAGCTTTGAGCATGAACATTGTATCGGGATCTCGTTTAATACGAGATGGCTACTCATTTAAATCCGAGAATAATGGTTGTTCTATTTATATGAGAGATATGTTTTATGGTCATGCTCCGATGGTGAATGGTTTATTCTTAATGAATCTCGAGCGTAATGCTACACATATTCATAGTGTGAGTACCAAAAGATGTAAGGTTGATAATGATAGTCCCACATACTTGTGGCACTGCCGCCTTGGTCACATAGGTGTCAAACGCATGAAGAAGCTCCATGCAGATGGACTTTTAGAGTCTCTTGATTACGAATCATTTGACACGTGCGAACCATGCCTCATGGGTAAAATGACCAAGACTCCGTTCTCAGGAACAATGGAGCGAGCAACCAACTTATTGGAAATCATACATACTGATGTGTGCGGTCCAATGAGTGTTGAGGCTCGCGGTGGCTATCGTTATGTTCTCACCCTCACTGATGACTTGAGTAGATATGGGTATATCTATTTAATGAAACACAAGTCTGAGACCTTTGAAAAGTTCAAGGAATTTCAGAGTGAGGTTGAAAATCAACGTGACAGGAAAATCAAGTTCCTACGATCAGATCGTGGAGGAGAATACTTGAGTCACGAATTTGGCACACACTTAAGAAAATGTGGAATAGTTTCACAACTCACGCCGCCTGGAACACCTCAGCGTAATGGTGTGTCCGAACGTCGTAATCGCACTCTATTAGATATGGTGCGATCTATGATGTCTCTTACCGATTTACCGCTATCTTTTTGGGGCTATGCTTTAGAGACTGCCGCATTCACTTTAAATAGGGCTCCGTCGAAATCCGTTGAGACGACACCGTATGAATTATGGTTTGGGAAGAAACCTAAGCTGTCGTTTCTAAAAGTTTGGGGATGCGATGCTTATGTCAAGAAACTTCAACCTGAAAAGCTCGAACCCAAGTCGGAAAAATGCGTCTTCATAGGATACCCTAAAGAAACTATTGGGTATACCTTCTACCTCAGATCCGAAGGCAAGATCTTTGTTGCCAAGAATGGATCCTTTCTAGAGAAGGAGTTTCTCTCGAAAGAAGTAAGTGGGAGGAAAGTAGAACTTGATGAAGTATTACCTCTTGAACCGGAAAATGGCGCAACTCAAGAAAATGTTCCTGAGGTGCCTGCACCGACTAGAGAGGAAGTTAATGATGATGATCATGAAACTTCAGATCAAGTTCCTACTGAAATTCGTAGGTCCACAAGGACACGTTCCGCACCAGAGTGGTACGGCAACCCTGTCTTGGAAATCATGTTGTTAGACAACGGTGAACCTTCGAACTATGAAGAAGCGATGGCGGGCCCGGATTCCGACAAATGGCTAGAAGCCATGAAATCCGAGATAGGATCCATGTATGAAAACGAAGTATGGACTTTGACTGACTTGCCCGTTGAGCGGCGAGCCATAGAAAATAAATGGATCTTTAAGAAGAAGACAGACGCGGATGGTAATGTGACCATCTATAAAGCTCGGCTTGTCGCTAAGGGTTATCGACAAGTTCAAGGGGTTGACTACGATGAGACTTTCTCACCGGTAGCGAAGCTAAAGTCCGTCCGAATCATGTTAGCAATTGCCGCATTCTATGATTATGAGATATGGCAAATGGACGTCAAAACGGCATTCCTTAATGGTTTCCTTAAGGAAGAATTGTATATGATGCAGCCGGAAGGTTTTGTCGATCCTAAGAATGCTGACAAGGTGTGCAAGCTCCAACGCTCGATTTATGGGCTGGTGCAAGCATCTCGGAGTTGGAACATTCGCTTTGATGAGATGATCAAAGCGTTTGGGTTTACGCAGACTTATGGAGAAGCCTGCGTTTACAAGAAAGTGAGTGGGAGCTCTGTAGCATTTCTCATATTATATGTAGATGACATACTTTTGATGGGAAATGATATAGAACTCTTGGACAGCATTAAGGCCTACTTGAATAAGAGTTTTTCAATGAAGGACCTTGGAGAAGCTGCTTATATATTAGGCATCAAGATCTATAGAGATAGATCAAGACGCCTCATAGGTCTTTCACAAAGCACATACCTTGATAAGATATTGAAGAAGTTCAATATGGATCAGTCTAAGAAGGGGTTCTTGCCTGTGTTGCAAGGTGTGAAATTGAGCTCAGCTCAATGTCCGACCACGGCAGAAGATATAGAAGAGATGAGTGTCATCCCCTATGCCTCAGCCATAGGTTCTATTATGTATGCCATGCTGTGTACCAGACCTGATGTAAACCTTGCCGTAAGTTTGGTAGGAAGGTACCAAAGTAATCCCGGCAAGGAACACTGGACAGCGGTCAAGAATATCCTGAAGTACCTGAAAAGGACTAAGGAAATGTTTCTCGTTTATGGAGGTGACGAAGAGCTCGTCGTAAAGGGTTACGTCGACGCTAGCTTCGACACAGATCTGGATGACTCTAAGTCACAAACCGGATACGTGTATATTTTGAATGGTGGGGCAGTAAGCTGGTGCAGTTGCAAGCAGAGCGTCGTGGCGGGATCTACATGTGAAGCGGAGTACATGGCAGCCTCGGAGGCAGCACATGAAGCAATTTGGGTGAAGGAGTTCATCACCGACCTAGGAGTCATACCCAATGCGTCGGGGCCGATCAAACTCTTCTGTGACAACACTGGAGCTATTGCACTTGCCAAGGAGCCCAGGTTTCACAAGAAGACAGGCACATCAAGCGTCGCTTCAACTCCATTCGTGAAAATGTTCAAGATGGAGACATAGATATTTGTAAAGTACATACGGACCTGAATGTAGCAGATCCGTTGACTAAACCTCTCCCTAGAGCAAAACATGATCAACACCAGAATTCCATGGGTGTTCGATTCATCACAATGTAACTAGATTATTGACTCTAGTGCAAGTGGGAGACTGTTGGAAATATGCCCTAGAGGCAATAATAAAAGCATTATTATTATATTTCCTTGTTCATGATAATTGTCTTTTATTCATGCTATAATTGTGTTATCCGGAAATCGTAATACATGTGTGAATAATAGACACCAACATGTCCCTAGTAAGCCTCTAGTTGACTAGCTCGTTGATCAACAGATAGTCATGGTTTCCTGACTATGGACATTGGATGTCATTGATAACGAGATCACATCATTAGGAGAATGATGTGATGGACAAGACCCAATCCTAAACATAGCACAAGATCGTATAGTTCGTTTGCTAGAGTTTTCCAATGTCAAGTATCTTTTCCTTAGACCATGAGATCGTGTAACTCCCGGATACCGTAGGAGTGCTTTGGGTATACCAAACGTCACAACGTAACTGGGTGACTATAAAGGTATACTACGGGTATCTCCGAAAGTGTCTGTTGGGTTGACACGGATCAAGACTGGGATTTGTCACTCCGTATGACGGAGAGGTATCACTGGGCCCACTCGGTAATGCATCATCATTATGAGCTCAAAGTGACCAAGTGTCTGGTCACGGGATCATGCATTACGGTACGAGTAAAGTGACTTGCCGGTAACGAGATTGAACGAGGTATTGGGATACCGACGATCGAATCTCGGGCAAGTAACATACCGATTGACAAAGGGAATTGTATACGGGGTTGCTTGAATCCTCGACATCGTGGTTCATCCGATGAGATCATCGAGGAGCATGTGGGAGCCAACATGGGTATCCAGATCCCGCTGTTGGTTATTGACCGGAGAGCAATCTCGGTCATGTCTACATGTCTCCCGAACCCGTAGGGTCTACACACTTAAGGTTCGGTGACGCTAGGGTTGTAGGGATATGTATATGCAGTAACCCGAATGTTGTTCGGAGTCCCGTATGACATCCCGGACATCACGAGGAGTTCCGGAATGGTCCGGAGGTAAAGAATTATATATAGGAAGTGCTATTTCGGCCATCGAGACAAGTTTCGGGGTCACCGGTATTGTACCGGGACCACCGGAAGGGTCCCGGGGGTCCACCGGGTGGGGCCACCTATCCCGGAGGGCCCCATGGGCTGAAGTGGGAAGGGATCCAGCCCAAAGTGGGCTGGGGCGCCACTTCCCCCTAGGGCCCATGCGCCTAGGGTGGGGAAACCCTAAAGGGGGGAGCCCCCTTGCTTGGGGGGCAAGCCCCCCGCCCCTTGGCCGCCGCCCTCCTAGGAGATTGCATCTCCTAGGGCTGGCGCCCCCCCTAGGCTCCCTGTATATAGTGGGGGGGAGGGAGGGCCTCTCACCTACCCCTTTGGTGCCTCCCTCTCCCTCTCCAACACCTCCTCCTCCTCCATAGAGCTTGGCGAAGCCCTGCCGGAGTACTGCAACTCCATCACCACCACGCCGTCGTGCTGCTGCTGGAGCCTTCTTCCTCAACCTCTCCTTCCCCTTGCTGGATCAAGAAGGAGGAGACGTCACACTGACCGTACATGTGTTGAACGCGGAGGTGCCGTCCGTTCGGCGCTAGGATCTCCGGTGATTCGGATCACGTCGAGTACGACTCCCTCATCCCCGTTCTTTGAACGCTTCCGCTCGCGATCTACAAGGTATGTAGATGCATCTGATCACTCGTTGCTAGATGAACTCATAGATGGATCTTGGTGAAACCGTAGGAAATTTTTTGTTTTCTGCAACGTTCCCCAACAGGACGGTGTCAGGGCAGCCTGGCGGCGTCGTCGGGGGTAAATGGTCGATGAGAAACTGAAATTTTCACAAGTCCTGGTCATATACCAAGAGCATTGGTCCCGGTTCTGGCACCAACCGGGACCAATGCCACCTTTAGTCTCGGTTGGTGCCACCAACCGAGACCAAAGGCCTCTTTTCAGCAGCCCAAAGGGCGGGAAGCGGCGGCCTTTGGTCCCGGTTGGTGGCACCAACCGGGACTAAAGGGGGGTATTGGTCACGGTTTGTGCCACGAACCGTGACTAATGCCCCCTTTAGTCCCGGTTGGTGCCATCAACCGAGACCAAAGGCCTGCGCCTGCCAAAGCCGCGGTGCGGTGGGATGTTTAGTCCCACCTCCCTAGCTGAGGAGCGGTCGCACTTGTTTATAAGCGCTGCCCCGCCCTCTCCATTGAACTTCTCAGAACTGCAGGCCTTTGGGCCTAATCTCACACCGCTATGCCTGTGGGCCTGCTGGGCCTTCTGCGGACCTGAATCCTGGCCCATAGATGGGCTTCTAGTCATATTGCGGCCGTGGTGGCCTAGTAGGTGGCATTTTTTTTTACTATTTGTTTTTTCATTTCTACTTAGAACTAAATACTTATAGTTTTTTAGTGATTTTTTCTTTTAGGTCACAAAAATTATAAACTTTCTGTTAGTGCCATTAGTTTTATAATTCGAATAGTTTAAATTTGAATTTTTTTAAAATTTGTGTGAATCACTAGTTTATGAATAACTTTACTATAAAAATTTATTTTTGAGTTATTCCTTTTCCTGCTATTTAATATTACTGTGTTTTATCATTATGATCAATTTGGTAATTTTAGTTAGTCATAACAAATATTATAAAACAAAATACTTATAGTTTTTTAGTGATTTCTTTTTTCTTTTAGGTCACAAAAATTATAAACTTTCTGCATTATTTATTTTGTTTTGTTTTTTGCTTTATTTTTTAATTCTTTTTGCTTTTAGTTTTAGAAAAATTATAAACTTTCTGTTAGTGCCATTAGTTTTCAAATTTGAAAACATTTTTTTAGTTTTTTTGTTTTCTTTGTTGCTTTATTTATTTTATTTTGTTTCTACTTACAACAAAATACATATTGTTGCTATTTTTATTTTTTTTCAGTTTTTTTGTTTTGTTTTCTGTATTATTTATTTTCTTTTGTTTTTTGCTTTATTTTTTAATTTTTTTAGCTTTTAGGTCAGCAAAATTATAAACTTTCTGTTAGTGCCATTAGTTTTAGAAAAATTATAAACTTTCTGTTAGTGCCATTAGTTTTCAAATTTGAATAGTTAAAATTTGAATTCTTTGAAATTTGTGTGAATCACAAGTTTGTGATTAACTTTACTAAAAAATGAACATAGATGCACCTATAGAGAAAATTCGACCTAAATTCATAGTTTTCAAATGAACTCTGAAAAAGTTGGCATAGCATACTCGTGTGTTACAAAGTTGGCATGGTATCATCATAATAGTTGCGGGAGAAAGTCTTCACTTTTTCTTCGCTGTGTCATTTGCTTATTGCGCCGTAACCATGGATAATCTTCATCGTTTATCAGGATGCTTGGTTCAGCCTAGACATTGAAGGGAGGAATTTCATGAAACTTTTCATAATCTTAAGACATGTCTGTCTTGCCCTCCACTCCCAGGATATCCCTTTTTCCTGAAAGAACTATGTGGCGCTTTGGCTCATCGTATGATGTATTCGCTTCCTTATCTTTTCTTTTTCTCGGTTTGGTAGACATGTCCTTCATATAGATAACCTGTGCCACATCATTGGCTAGGACGAACGGTTCGTCAGTGTACCCAAGATTTTTTAGATCCACTGTTGTCATTCCATACTATGGGTCTACCTGTACCCCGCCACCTGACAGATTAACCCATTTGCACTTAAACAAAGGGACCTTAAAATCATGTCCATAGTCAAGTTCCCATATGTCCACTATGTAACCATAATATGTGTCATTTCCGCTCTCCGTTGCTGCATCAAAGCGGACACCGCTGTTTTGGTTGGTGCTCTTTTGATCTTGGGCGATCGTGTAAAATGTATTCCCATTTATCTCGTATCCTTTGTAAGTCAATACAGTCAAAGATGGTCCCGTGGACAACAAGGACAACTCATCACAAATAGTATTGTCACCTCTGAGACGTGTTTCCAACCAACTACTGAAAGTCCTGATGTGTTCACATGTAATCCAGTCGTCGCACTGCTCCGGGTGTTTGGAGCGCAGACTGTTCTTGTGTTCATCGACATACGGGGTCACCCAGGTAGAGTTCTGTAGAACTGTGTAGTGTGCTTGAGACCAAGAATATCCATCCCTACATATTATTGAGTCACTTCCAAGAGTGCCTTTTCCAGTCAGTCTCCCCTCATACCGCGATTTAGGGAGACTTATCTTCTTAAGGCCAGGAATGAAGTCAACACAAAACCCGATAACATCCTCTCTTTGATAGCCCATGGAGATGCTTCCTTCTGGCCTAGCACGGTTATGGACATATTTCTTTAGGACTCCCATGAACCTCTCAAAGGGGAACATATTGTGTAGAAATACGGGCCCCAAGATGACAATCTCGTCGACTAGATGAACTAGGACGTGCGTCATGATATTGAAGAAGGATGGTGGGAACACCAGCTCAAAACTGACAAGACATTGCGCCACATCACTCCTTAGCCTTGGTACGATTTCTGGATCGATCACCTTCTGAGAGATTGCATTGAGGAATGCACATAGCTTCACAATGGCTAATCGGACGTTTTCCGGTAGAAGCCCCCTCAATGCAACCGGAAGTAGTTGCATCATAATCACGTGGCAGTCATGAGACTTTAGGTTCCGAAACTTTTTCTCTGGTATATTTATTATTCCCTTTATATTCGACGAGAAGCCAGTCGTGACCTTCATACTGAGCAGGCATTCAAAGAAGATTTCTTTCTCTTCTTTCGTAAGGGCGTAGCTGGCAGGACCTTTATACTGCTTCGGAGGCATGCCGTCTTTTTCATGCAAACGTTGTAGGTCCTCCCGTGCCTCAGGTGTATCTTTTGTCTTCCCATACACGCCGAAGAAGCCAAGCAGGTTCACGCAAAGGTTCTTCGTCACGTGCATCACGTCGATTGAAGAGCGCACCTGTAGGTCTTTCCAGTAGGGTAGGTCCCAAAATATAGATTTCTTCTTCCACATGGGTGCGTGTCCCTCAGCGTCATTCGGAACAGCTAGTCCGCCGGGACCCTTTCCAAAGATTACGTGTAAATCATTGACAATAGCAAGTACGTGATCATCGGTACGCATGGCGGGCTTCTTCCGGTGATCTGCCTCGCCTTTGAAATGCTTGCCTTTCTTTCGACATTGATGGTTGGTCGGAAGAAATCGACGATGGCCCAGGTACACATTCTTCCTGCATTTGTCCAGGTATATACTTTCAGTGTCATCTAAACAGTGTGTGCATGCATGGTATCCTTTGTTTGTCTGTCCTGGAAGGTTACTCAGAGCGGGCCAATCGTTGATGGTCACGAACAGCAACGCCTTTAGGTTAAATTCCTCCTGTCTGTGCTCATCCCACGTACGTACACCGTTTCCATTCCACAGCTGTAAAAGTTCTTCAACTAATGGCCTTAGGTACACATCAATGTCGTTGTCGGGTTGCTTAGGGCCTTGGATGAGAACTGGCATCATAATGAACTTCCGCTTCATGCACATCCAAGGAGGAAGGTTATACATACATAGAGTCACGGGTCAGGTGCTGTGATTGTTGCTCTGATCCCCGAAAGGATTAATGCCATCCGCGTTAAAGCAAACCATACATTCCTTGGGTCGTTTGCAAACTCATCCCAGTACTTTCTGTCGATTTTTCTCCACTGCGACCCGTCAGCGGGTGCTCTCAACTTCCCGTCTTTCTTCCGGTCCTCACTGTGCCATCGCATCAACTTGGCATGCTCTTCATTTCTGAACAGACGTTTCAACCGTGGTATTATAGGAGTATACCACATCACCTTCGCAGGAACCCTCTTCCTGGGGGGCTCGCCGTCAACATCACCAGGGTCATCTCGTCTGATCTTATACCGCAATGCACCGCATACCGGGCATGCGTTCAGATCCTTGTATGCACAGCGGTAGAGGATGCAGTCATTAGGGCATGCATGTATCTTCTCCACCTCCAATCCTAAAGGGCATATGACCTTCTTTGCTGCGTATGTACTGTCGGGCAATTTGTTATCCTTTGGAAGCTTCTTCTTCAATATTTTCAGTAGTTTCTCAAATTCTTTGTCAGCCACATCATTCTCTGCCTTCCACTGCAGCAATTCCAGTACGGTACCGAGCTTTGTGTTGCCATCTTCGCAATTGGGGTACAACCCTTTTTTTTTATCCTCTAGCATGCGATCAAACTTCAGCTTCTCCTTTTGACTTTCGCATTGCGTCCTTGCATCGACAATGACCCGGCGGAGATCATCATCATCGGGCACATCGTCTGGTTCCTCTTGATCTTCAGCAGCTTCACCCGTTGCAGCATCATTGGGCACATCGTCTGGTTCCTCTTCATCTTCACCAGCTCCCCCCGTTGCAGCATCACCGTATTCAGGGGGCACATAGTTGTCATCGTACTCTTCTCCTTCGCCGTCTTCCATCATAACCCCTATTTCTCCGTGCCTCGTCCAAACATTATAGTGTGGCATGAAACCCTTGTAAAGCAGGTGGGAGTGAAGGATTTTCCGGTTAGAGTAAGACCTTGTATTCCCACATTCAGTGCATGGACAACACATAAAACCATTCTGCTTGTTTGCCTCAGCCGCATCGAGAAACTCATGCATGCCCTGAATGTACTCGGAGGTGTGTCTGTCACCGTACATACATTGCCGGTTCATTTGCGTGCATTATATATAATTAAGTGTCCAAATTAATAGAAGTTCATCATCACATTAAAACCAAAGTGCATACATAGTTCTCATCTAACAACATATAGCTCTCCAGAGCATCTAATTAATTAAACCATACATTGAAACTATGTAAAACATTTCAATGTGAAAACAAATGCGATCATAATCGCAACCAAGGTAACAATTGATCCAATGGCATAATGATACCAAGCCTCGGTATGAATGGCATATTTTCTAATCATTCTAATCTTCAAGCGCATTGCATCCATCTTGATCTTGTGATCATCGACGACATCCGCAACATGCAACTCCAATATCATCTTCTCCTCCTCAATTTTTTTTATTTTTTCCTTCAACAAATTGTTTTCTTCTTCAACTAAATTTAACCTCTCGACAATAGGGTCGGTTGGCATTTCCGATTCACATACATCATACATAAATAAAATCTGTGTCACGTTGGTCGGCATAATTTTCATAAACAATAAATGAACCAATAGTTATAAAGATAATATATATACCACATCCGAATCATAGACATGACGAGGGCCGAGGGGGCGGATACCAGAACCATCGCACTATATAAGACGCAATAATAAAAGTAAGAAAATAATACAAGTATCTATGTAAACATACAAGTAAGAATATTTTTCCTTTCAGAAAGAAGATAAGAACAAGAGGCTCACCACGGTGGTGTCGGCGGTGAGCTCGGCGCGGGTGATCGACGGCGGTGAAGACGGGGACGGGGCGTGACGGACCGCTAAACCTAGAAAAATATTGAGAAAAATGGAGCTTGGAGGTCGAGCTTGGAGAGGAGAAAGCTTAAGTAGTGTGGCTCGGGCATTCCATCGAACACCTTGTGTGCATAGGAGGTGAGCTAGAGCACCACCATGTCCTTTCCCCCTCGGCCAGAAAAAAACAGAGCAGTGTGCTCTACTCTTACGTGAGGGGGTATATATAGGCACCTCATTGGTCCCGGTTGGGTTCAAGCCACCAACCGGAACCAATGGTGGTGGGCCAAGAGCGAGGCCCATTGGTCCCGGTTCGTCCCACCAACCGGGACCAAAAGGTCCAGATGAACCGGGACCAATGGCCCACGTGGCCCGGCCGGCCTCGTGGTCTCATGAACCGGGTCCAATGCACCCATTGGTCCCGGTTCTGGACTGAACCGGGACTAATGGGCTGACCCGGCCTGAACCAAAACCCTGTTTTCTAATAGTGGGACTTGTTGAAAAACATATCCGTTGGGGGAGGGTTGTTGAAAAACATATTCCGCGGTACTTTGTGTGTAAATAACATGGTATTATACACACAATAAAGTTGGTAACTCACTACAAACCCCACGGTAACTTTTGACCCTGTGATAAAAGTTTGTTGAAAATATACCCTGATAACTTGTATGTAAATAACATGATAATATCTATACAACAGAGCTGATAACTTACTTAATCCAGACATGATAACTTTTCGACCAGGAAAAAATGTTGTTAAAAAATACATCACAATAACTCATGTGTAAACAACATGATAATGCACACAAATGAGAGCGATAACTCATATACTAATATCACGGTAATTTTTTGACTGGGGGAATGAAAATTGTTGAAAAACATACCCCGATAACTTTTGTGCAACATGGTAATATACACAACAAAGCCGATAACTCACTGCAAACATCATAATCACTTTTTGACCCTGAGGGTAAAAGTTTGTTGAAAATATACCCCGGAAACTTTTGTGTAAATGACACGGTAACTTATGTATGACAGACGTGATAACTTATGTAGCCCAGATGTGGTAACTTTTGGTCAGAAAAAAATCGTCAGAACATATCAACATGGGATCTAGTTTCGAAGATCTCGTTGTGACAAATTTTTTTGTGAAGACGGTTTCTTAGTCGGAGCGATGGTTTGAGCTACTAAACATTTTGAAATTTGAAAAAAAAAATCTAGGATGACATCAGTGTTTTGTCCTTTAGTGCATATATGCATGTAATTATAGGGAGAATTGCACGTGAAAGAAAAATTAGGGGGTGTTTGGTTTCAGGGACTTTTTTGTGTTGGGACTAGAAAAAGTCCCTAGCAAACCAAACAGGGTGGGACTTTTTTGAGACTTTTTGCTAAAAATCCTTAGACTAGGGACTAGGGACTAGAAAAAGTCCTAGGACTAGAGAACCAAACACCACCTTAGTCATTCTAATGCATGCATTTATATAATTAGAGTAAGTAAAGATCGTTCTTGCCTATTGCTAAAATCTGAACATTTGGTAGTTATAAAAGTTCATAACAATAATAACGATTATTTGGTGAATTGGTTGTGGCAGAGAAAGCTGGTATGATCATGTTTTGTTACATTTATGTACGGATGTTTGACTTCATGATTGCTTTACAAGTTGAAAGATCGTCGATGTTGCCTAGAGGGGGGTGAATAGGCGTTTTTAAAATAATTACGGTTTAGGCTTTAACAAATGCGGAATAAACCTAGCGGTTAATTTGTCAAGCACAAAACCTAAAACAACTAGGCTCACATATGTGCACCAACAACTTATGCTAAGCAAGATAAGCAACTATGTGATAGCAAGATATATGACAAGAAACAATATGGCTATCACAAAGTAAAGTGCATAAGTGAAGGGGCTCGGGTAAGAGATAACCGAGGCACGCGGAGATGACGATGTATCCCGAAGTTCACACCCTTGCGGATGCTAATCTCCGTTTGGAGCGGTGTGGAGGCACAATGCTCCCCAAGAAGCCACTAGGGCCACCGTAATCTCCTCACGCCCTCGCACAATGCAAGGTGCCGTGATTCCACTAAGGGACCCTTGAGGGCGGTCACCGAATCCGTACAAATGGCAACCCTTGGGGGCGGTCACCGAACCCGTACACTTTGGTAACCCTTGGGGGCGGTCACCGGTACCTATCAAATTGCTCGGGGCGATCTCCACAACATAATTGGAGACCTCGACGCTTGCCCGAAGCTTTACACCACAATGATTGAGCTCCGAACAACACCAACCGTCTAGGGCGCCAAGGCACCCAAGAGGAACAAGCTCTAGGGTGCCCAAACACCCAAGAGTAATAAGCTTCTCAAACTTCACTTCCACGTAGCACTGTGGAGAACTCAAATCGATGCACCAAATGCAATGGCAAGGGCACACTGAGTGCCCAAGTCCTTCTCTCTCAAATCCCACCGAAGCAACTAATGCTAGGGAAAAAAAGAGAGGAAGAACAAGAAGGAGAACACAAAGAACTCCAAGATCTAGATCCAAGGGGTTAAGCGGTACTACCGCTCCCTTCGGCGGTACTGCCGCGCAGAACGAAGGGGAAAGGGAAAGAGGGAACCGGGCGGTACTACCACGGAGGAAGGGCGGTACTGCCACTAAGGAGCGGTACTGCCGCACTACTGCCGCAGCGAGGTACCGCACAATCCGACACAGAAAAAGACCCCTCGAATCGACGTGGTAGGGACCTGGTAAGCCAGCGGTAGTACCGTTGCAGAGTCACCGCCGGTACTACCGCTGCGGAGCGGTACTGCCGCTTGAGACCCCTCAGTGGTACTACCGCTGGGTACCACGATACTACCGTTGGGACCCTGACAAAAACCACACTCAAGAAAACAAGAACTGCCATAACTTCTGCATATGAACTCCGAATTGAGCAAACTCAAGCTTGTTGGAAACAAGACGACGAGTAGCATCAAAACAGCGACTGGTTATAGTAAGAAGAGGCAGGGGAGGTATGCCTAACAAAAATAGGAGTGAAACCTCCAACCGAGAAGAACCGGCAAAACCTCCAACATCGAAAACATCATAGAAGATGCAAGCGAACTCCGTTTTCGATGAACTCAAGCTTGTCAACAAGATGACCGTAAGCTCTAAGACTCACAAAGAGAACCAAACAAGAACCATGAAAGATGATGCAAGGATGCAATGGTTTGAGCTCTCAACGAACGATACGATCAAGCTACTCATCGAGAGCCCCCCTTGATAGTATGGCAATCGATCCTATAACCCGGTCTCCCAATTACCAACATGAGACCGGTAAAATAGAAAACCTATCAAGGGCAAACCTTTGCCTTGCACATGGTCCACTTGAGCTAGATGATGACGATCTTGACTCCCTCAAGTTGGACCACCTTTCTTGATTGTGTTGGCTTGATGAAGACTAGTTGATTGCTCCCCCATACTCCACTATGGGTGAGCCTTTCTTCCGCACATCTTCACAAGTTCATTGTCACCACAAAGGACGGCAAGCTTCAAGCATTTGATCTCTTCGTGATGCTCCACTTGAACTTGCACACCGCAACCTTTCTTGATTGTGTTGACTCGATGAAGACTAGTTGATTGCTCCCACATACTCTACTATGGGTGAGCTACTCTTTCGCATATCTTCACAGGTCCATTGTCACCACAAAGGACAGCAAGCTTCAAGCATTTGATCTCTTCGTGGTGCTCCACTTGAACTTGCACACCGCAACCTAACCCCACAAAGAACCCTCATGAAGACCATGGGTTAGTACACAAAGCGTAATTGACAATGCTTACCATACCATGGGATCACTTGATCCCTCTCGGTACATCTTCTACGCTTTGTGGGTTGATCAACTTGATTCACTCTTTAACT
This sequence comes from Triticum aestivum, assembly GCF_018294505.1. Taxonomy (NCBI): domain Eukaryota; kingdom Viridiplantae; phylum Streptophyta; class Magnoliopsida; order Poales; family Poaceae; genus Triticum; species Triticum aestivum. The sequence goes on from NC_057809.1 coordinate 607,984,593, forward strand.
TAGTCTTGATCAACCTCTCAGAAGACCAATCTTTAGGTAATTCCTTGAATAGCACCTTGGTCGACACAAACTCTCCTTGAAACCAACACATGTACTCCAAGAAAATCCTATGGACAAAACCTTCAAATATAACTCAAGGCAACCATTAGTCCATAGAGATTGTCATCAATTACCAAAACCAAACATGGGGGCACCGCATGTTCTTTCATAAGTTTCTATGATAGTCATATTGTGCATAACGAGAGTTTAATGATTCAAGATTTTTCATATTGAGTTTCAATTAACTAAAAGCATGTATTCGTCATCCTGTGTGGGGAATAGTTATTCTTCACCCCCCCCCCCTTTATTTTAACGTCAATGCACCGTAAATATAGATTCCGTAATTTTTGTATTATTTCATACGTAAAAAGAGAACATAAGGAAATATATAGGCGCCGTACAAAATATTTTATGTATGTAAAATTACAAACATAAAAATATAATGTAAAATATACAGAAAATGCAACTTTTTTGGTCTAATGACCTACTCCCTCCGTTCCTAAATATAGGTCTTTCTAGAGATTTCAACAAGTGACTACATACGAAGCAAAATGAATGAATATACACTCTAAAATATGTCTATATACATCCGTATGTGATGGCCCATTTGAAATCTCTAAAGAAAACTTATATTTAGGAACGGAGGGAGTATATTTTTGTTTTCTTATGCCAAATTTTATATAGTGAATCAATATGAATGTAACTATTTATATTCTAAACTTAATTTACTTATAAAACGATCATAAGATTACCTTTTAGGTGAAGAAATTATTCTGCACCATGGGTGATTAATAGTAATATTGTGTGTGTGTGTGTGAGTGTGCGTGTGTGTGTGCGTGTGTGTGTGTGCGTGTGAGTGTGTGTGTGTGTGTGTGTGTGTGTGTGTGTGTGTGAGTGTGCGTGTGTGTGTGTGCGCGCGTGCGCGTGTGTGTGTCTTAAATAGTGGCATAATGTGGTGTGTTAATATGGTATTCTCCTCTTAAGTAATCAAGTGGTTTGACTTGACACATGCTCACACATGATTAATCAATTCCAGTTCAGCGTTGAAGGTGCTATGAATTTAGAATATAGTGTCATGTTCATGTTACCGCTTAATACTTGCTTATTCAAAATGCATGATTATGATAGATATGCTCTTAGGTTGCCCATTAGCGCTTGTGTAACAATGCCACCGTTGTAAACATAGGTGTCCTTGAGAGCAAGGGATGTATTGTGTGAAAAAATCGATTAGGATAGGAGTTATATTCCAAAAGCATAGAAATATAAACATAATTTGGTTAACACATACTCCCTCCGTTTCTAAATATTTGTCTTTCTAGACATTTCAAATGACTACTACATACGGATGTATGTAGACATATTTTAGAGTGTAGATTCACTCACTTTGCTCCGTATATAGTCACTTGTTGAAATGCCTAGAAAAACAAGTATTTAGGAACGGAGGGAGTAGTTTATACTGAAATAGCTTGACATGACTATTTTTGGTTAAGGGGCATAATTTGGTTACGGAAAATAATTGTCTGCATGTAATTTGACAAACAGAACATCAATAATTGTACAAATATAGTAACAATTTTCAACAGAACGGGAATGGTCTTCATAGTGTCTCTTATCCAAGTGTAGCAATACTATGTTTGCCAACAATGTTGAAACTGTTATATTGCTTAAAAGTACCTGTTGTTCCCAGATTGGCATGTGTTCACTTGTTGGACCGGGTGGATCCTGTATTGATTTCTTTGCTCCCAGATGGATGGATCGGGATCCCTGGTTCACTTGAGCACGTCCCTGAGATGAATGAATCTGACATTCAGTTCCATCGTCTGAAGCATTTGCTTCAGCTCCCAGCACACCTCGGTCCTTGGTCGCTCGATCTCGTGTCGGCAGATGGCCTCCGTCTCAACGGCAGCAAGACGAGCCTTATTGAAGGGCTCGTCCTTTAAGGTATGTTGGAGCCGACTCTCTCAGCCCTCTTCTTTCTTGGTTGTTTCACACAACACATACAAGAACACAAGGAATTTTGGTGCCGTACTGCACAGCCGACGTTTTCCCCTCTCTATATTTCTTCTTATACCAAAACAAATATGCTTTACAGCCCTTAAGTAGTACTCATGCACGCACACCGGGCACTACACTTGCCCACTAACCAGCCCACGCATGCACTAACCCAGGCCACTAACAGCACACGCACATATGCAGCTAACAAGAATTGATCTTATCTAACTACGGACCTTTTCTCAAGGTCGCAACGGACTCACCCATCCATCGGCTTCAACTTGCGCAGGCCGTTGGCTTCAGACCATCATGCACCACCGTCTCACACGGCAAGCTAGCCAGCTTCACGCGGCAGCTCGGACTTTCTCCATGCATGCTTCTCCTATCTGAAACTACTGACTCGTACGTATCACACGTACCTCCGTACACACACATTTTTCTACCTGCAACTACTACATGCAAGACTGAAATAAACATGAAGATACATGATCAAAATTAAAAAGCTAACAAGGTCAACTCCACCGCGTGACCCATCCGGTCCGAAGTTATCCGTTTGGGATAAAATACGACCCAGTGGTAATACCCAAACGGACAGAGTTGTCTTTTGAACACTTTTTTTATTCCGCCCAACTCCAAATCTGGAGCAAACTTGGTCCAAGAATACTCCCGAACGGACAGAAAACGGACACTCTCCTCGCCTTCTCGTCCGCTCCTGTCCGCCCGTGCCTTCCCTCTGGCCCACAAATCAGTTAGACCGAGAGGCTGGGGCGCGTGCGCGGGCGGGACGGTGCCGCAACGAGGGTGCGGCCGAGGCTGGACGAGCACGGGCGGGGCGGCGGCGCGGCACGGCTGAGGCTGGACGAGCACGGGCAGGGCGCAGGCGGCCGCGAGGCAAGCGCGGGCGCGGCGCGGCCGGGCGCAGGCGGGCGGACGTGTGCTCCCACGGGCGCAGCGTGGCGCGGCGGGGCGCGGGTGGCGCGGCGGGGCGCGGGTGGCGCGGCGCGGGCAGGCGGGCACGTGCGGGGCGCGGCGCAAGCAGGCGGGGCGCGGGCGCAAGCGGGCGGGCGCGGGCGCAGGCGGCGAGGCGCGGGCGCAGCGAGGCGCGGCCGTGGCGCGGCGCGGCGGGGTGCGGGCGCGGGCGCAGGCGGGCGAGGCCGAGGCTGGGGCGACGGGGGTTCACGCAAGGCGGCATGGTGAGCTCGCGGTGAGGCTTCGGGGTATGCACGGCGCGGCATGGCGAGCTTGGGACGAAGCGAGGCGGACAGTATGAGGTCCCATAGGCCTTATGCGCGTTGGGTGTAGATGCCCCATACGACTATCCGCCTCTCTGGACATCCGCTAAATCGCACCTTAAACAGACAAAAACGGATGTCCGGATGGGTCATGGATGGCTCACACTATGGAGTTGGCCTAATAAAAAGGGGCGAAACAGGGAACATTACCTTTGTTTTATATAGGAGAGAAGATTTACGGAATCCAATTCAGCTCTTGGAAGCATATGCTCGTGTGTGTTAAAAATATTTTTTTTACATGTTAATTATTTTTGTAAAAATATGTTCACTGTCACAATACCATCAAGAAATCTTTATGGGCAAAGCATAAGCATTTTGAGTTATGCGAAAAAAACCAAGACGAACGTCAAATGTTACATCTAATTTTGTTTTTTCATCAACGGCGAACTGCTATCTCGTTTCGCGTGAGATTTGTCAAGCACTCTTTTTACATTAACATGAACATAAAAAATCATATTTTTTACAAAATATTTACTTTTTTTTTTGAATTCATTGTTCATATGATGATTATGAGGTGAAGGAGAGAGAACTCATAAGAAAAAGTTTGTCTTCTCTTATTTATTTAAGAGAAGAAAAGAAATGATCTCTTAGCACAATATGTCTCATCACATTTTTAGGGAGAGTGGGTTATTAAAGATAAGACTAAGAGATGGTCTATTATAGAAATTTTTGTTGTCATCTCTAAATTACATGTAAGACTTAGGCCCTGTTTGTTTCATAAGTCCTAGGACTTTTTTAAGTCCCAACTTATAAGTCATAAGTCCCTACTTGTTTGTTTACAGGGACTTATAAGTCCCGAGTCCCTACCTATTTGTTTACAGAAACTTATAAGTCCATGTTGCACCGCTGCAACGAGGCTCAGGAGAGGGCCTGTCCGGTGATTGAAGACACCGCTGCAACGAACTGAGGCAGACAGAACCGAGGCGGAGAGGCGACGGGGCGGCGAACCGAGGCAGAATGAACCGAGGCGGGGCAGCGACGGGGCGAGAGGCGGGGCGGCGACGGGGCGGCGAACCGAGGCAGAACGAACCGAGGCGGGGCGGCGACGGGGCGACGACGGGGCGAGAGGCGGGGCGGCGGCGGCGATTGGACCGAGAGGCAGGCGGCGTGCGGGGAATGAGCCTGGAGCGACGCGGGGTAGGTCCGGCCCGCGATAAGTCCCAATAAGCTCCTCCCTGAGAGTCTTATTTGATAAGTCCCAAATCACCACAATAAGTACCTTGTGTTTGGTTTAGGTGGGACTTATAGAGACTTTTTTAAGTTCCTAAAACAATAAGTCCCTGGAAACAAACACCCTCTTAAGCTGGTCATAGTGGGAGTAACATAAGTAGTAACATAGATGCCACATAAGCATAAGTGATGATGTGTCAAGTAGTTAATGAGGAGAGAGACAAATAGAGTAACATAATATGTTACCATCACCTAGCGGTTCCCAATGCTAAATGAGTATATGAAGTAATAAATGAAGTGATGCATGACACTACATATATGTTACTACCCACTATAGAGGTAGTAACATAGCCTAGTAACATATACATATTACTAATCTAAGTTACTCCCCACTATGACCAGCCTTAAGATAAAACTATCTTACCAACTGTTGTACATGTGCCCTAATAATTGGCTAGTTGCTGGTGCAATTAGCAACGGACACGAAGTACTAGGCCAGGCCCGGTAAACAGTTAGAGCCACGCGCCTTCTCCGCCCCCAGTGGAAGTAAGAGAACCCGTTCTGCCCCTGTCTCTTCTCTCTGGGAGAAAAAAAAAGTTGAAGCAGCCCGTACGGACATGGAGTCCCCGTCGTCGCCGGCGCCAGCGACGCCACCGGCCACCGGAGGTAACCGTCTCTGCTCTATTCCCTCTATGGCTCTATCCGATGAAACGCCTCGGTCGTTCCCTCTTAGATGATGAGAGAAGTCCATTGACCCGTACCAGAAGGAGAGGCAGGGGTTTACTTAGGGTTTGGTCGGATACAGAGGGGAACAGACTCTAGGGCTTCTAAACTCGAACCATACACTTGGATAGAAGGAGCTTACGCATTACGTGTGGATTCTATTTCTGCGATTCCTATGGTGCCGGTGCTGATCCATCGAGAGGCATGCTTCTTTTTTCCCCTTGCTGCCAACGAGTTGAGGACTTGAGGTGCCAAGAGCACAAATCTGGAGCTTAATTTCGATGCCATAGGTTCGGTTTTTAACTATCGCGAAGAAATTGGTAGTGGTTCGGTTTATGCGTGGTGGTGGGATTGCCATGGTGTAGGTTTATGCGTGGTGGTGGGATTGTCATGGTGTAGGATTGGAAGCTAATTGGAGCAAATTTATGTCTTTGTTTATTTAGCTTAAAGGAACAAATCGGAGTATGATTCCACAAGTTAAGTGCTTGCCAATACGAATTGGCTGTGGATCGATTTCTATTTGCACCCTCTAGATTAGCAATTGGGGATGGAAACCATAACCTGCATTCTCCAGCTTTTAGACTGTATAACAAGCAGGAGCTCTGCTTTTCATTGAAGAAAGGGGACTTGTCAGTGAATATCCGTGGAACAATACCGAGACCCTATTAATACTAAGGTTATTTCTAAGACCTAACTTTCAAGCAGAAACTGATGAACCATTCAGCGGAGTGTTTGCTTGGTTTGTTAACTTCCCTGATTTTGGTATATATGACTATATGATGAAAAGATGTAAAAATAATCTAAGATGGAACGTAATCCATTTAGTTGTGTTGTGGCGTTAATTTTATCTGTACTGGCAAGGAGTATATTAAATCTATGTAAACATCAGCACCACAAGTGTGGATCCTACCCTTTCTTAATGCGGGGAAGACTCTGCCTTTATTACATTGAACTGCACATGAACATAGAAACTATGGAGTTGTGTAACTCTGGATCATTATCTCTTTCTCTAGATGATTGTTTCGCAATGAAGAAGTGGCAATTTAAACTGCGGAAACCTTCCCCGGCTATTCATTCAGCGCGACAATGGCGTGTCGTTCAATCCGCCAAGCCGCAACGGCGCATGCGTGATCATGATGCTCCAATTATGTCAACAGCGCATCAGTTGCATGCACATGAGCCGTCACGCGATGCTATGTCGCCCTGTAGTGGATCCCTAAACAAGACGATGTGCACGCAAGATGTTGAGCAGACTGTCCAGGTATCATCTTGAACTACTGCATTACTATCTGCCTAAGTGTAGTCATTTTGACATGTGTTTCAAAAATAAATACATGCAAAGTTGTTTCAGCGGAAAGTCTTGCACTCATTTTCTGCATGGGATTTGCAAAATTGTTACGATTATATAATTTCTTCTGCTTGAATACAATAGTTAGCTGTATATGCTAGTCCACCAACGCAGTTTGCTTGGAGTTTGAATACTTCGAATAAATAAATGAAGGGAGGTTGAGCAATATAGAGTTATTTCGGCTCAAGCAGAATGGTTAGAAGATATTTATGTTTCCACAAAGGATTATCTCTCGAATATTTGATTTACTACCTTTTGAACTAGTTTTGAGCTGACAGTAGTACCAAATTTCAAAATCACACCTAACCTTGAGGCGTAAACAAGTAGTGGCCTAATTATGCATTATGCATTGGTTGAACAATTCAAGTCTGCAGTGGTGTAACTACATAGTATTAAAAGCTTCCCATTACTTGTAAGAAATTACTAATGTTTTTACACTGTATTTGTTTGATTTGTTGCCTCCACTTGCTGTATTGATCAGAGAGACACATACGGAATAATAGTATGTATTAATGGAAAGTGGTTTAGTTAGAAAAAGGGGCTCTTTTTTATGTTTGTTTACACTTATCTTTTTGGAAATGTTGTTTACAATTATCTGTAAGTTCGAAGTGTAGATTAGCGAGGAAACTAATAGCATGTTGTTAATTTTGCTCAATGGACAGTGTAATCAAGCCCTGACACCCATGATATTAACGTTTTCTGTGGTAAAATAAGTTGTAAAATGTTATCTTAACATGGTTTCTAATTTTATACCTAACATGTCATTTCTTCTGCAGAACTGTGATTGGATCAGTACATTGCCAGATGACATTTTAATCAAAATTCTTTCCCTGCTGACAGTAAGCGATGCTGCAATGACTGACTGTCTTTCCACTAGATGGAGACACCTCTGGAAAAACGTTGACTGTCTCATCTTTGACCTCTATAGTCTCAGGATGCCAGAGTCAGAAATCTGTTATTACCATCAAAAACCATGTCTGCGGAAAGCTCAAGTAACAAAGTTTGTTCGCAAAACGAATGGCTTTTTGCGCAATCATTATGGCAATAGAATCAAGGAATTCACTATCAGATTCCCATTAACCTCAGTCAATGCTTCTGAGCTGGACCACTGGATTCGGTTTGCAGCTTCAGCCTCTACAGAAAAACTCTGTCTTGACTTTTATGACAAGAATCGCTCGAGTTGCCTTGACATTTTCCCTGATGAGCCTTATAACTTCATATTATCACCATTTTCAAATGGGAGAGGTTGCCAGTTGGGCGAGCTAACTCTGTCCAACTGCAGTTTAGGAACAACGCCTGAAAATCTCAGTGGCTTTGCTTGTCTTCATTTCCTTAAACTCAGCCGTGTGTCATTAGCTGATGCAGCTGTTTCAAATATTATTTCCAGTTGCTGTGCTCTCCGAAGCTTGATTATAGAGTTCTGCGATCAATTGTTTCATTTGACGATTACTTGTTCACAATTGCTGAATTTGAATGTTGAATTCTGCAATGACTTAAGTAGTGTCTGTATTCATGCTGACAATCTTGACAAGTTCGCGTACAAGGGACACAATGTAAATATCGAGTACAAATATGCACCATTTCTTGATATAATCCGTGTTTATTTCACGGAGATGGATGAATGCCCTCTAGACTTCATAAGTGCGCTTCCTAAGCTTCCAAAGTTGGAAACGTTGATCTTGCAATGTCCTGCGCCTGTACAAGTACGTAAGATTTCTGCCCCTTGGTATGCATGATGGTCTTTAGAAACTGTCTACATGCTGAATTCAAGTCTTCTTCTTGGTCTCCCTCCAGGTACCTCGTGCGCTGCGGCACACTTTCAGGTTTACTAATTTGAAGATGATCGTCTTCTTTCTGCTGAAATCTTGGAAAGAGTGCATTTGCTCGCTTGCGTATCTCCTTAAAGCAGCTCCGTTACTCGAATACTTCGGGGTGCATGTAAGCTGTGCACTTGTGATTTCTACACACTTTGCATCAGAACATGCCAACAGTTGTGTACCTTTCGATGTTCTTTCTCATGTTAACCAGCTTATCCATGCAGGGGTTTTCCAAGCTTAAGGAACAACCTAATGAGCTCAACATGACATGGCCTGAGGATTTGACATTTGCGAGGCTCCACATTATCGTAATCAAAGGGTTTAGCGGGGAACCGGAACTGATGGAGCTCCTCTACTTTCTGCTGAGAAGGGCGCCCGCACTGAAGAGCTTGCAAGTCGAGACGCGTGCATATGAGCCATTTTTCGTCAGGAAGGAGAAGCACAAGTCGGAAGACCAAGAAAGGTGCCGTTACGCTACGGAGATGGCCTCGACCCACCTGGCTCCTAAGGTTCCATCCACCGTGGCGTTCAGCATCACCTGACCCTTCCGTGCTTGCTGAAAAACGCCGCGGCTGTTGCAGGTCATCAGTGAACGACGAACAAATACATGGTTGATTAGCCTTCTTGGGTTTTTTTGCTGTGCAGCTAGAGTCCTTGCTTTTTGAAACCAAACTGCTAGCGCTAAAATTCCGATAAACCACAATGTGGATTTAGTTCCCTATTACTGCAGCCGCGAATTTCAGTGATCCGAACCGTGGTGTCGATCACGATCTTTGCTGTTCCTTTTTGGTTTTGCCGTGCACATGATGATGGGCCTTGAAGTACCGTGCTGTATGGGGAAACAAAGGGTATTATTATTGGTTGCCACTGGTATGGTAGCTGCCAATGCAACAACTTATTATGTACAGATGCAAGTTGACTCGTGAGCGTTTGGTACAACAGTTCCGTGGTCCTGACCGTTTGCTGCAGTTCATCCGCGGTCCACGTGTGTGTCTGCACGCTGGACCATTTAGATATATAGATACGCTGTGTTAGAAAATCTGTTCCGCTTGCTAAAACCGCGGCTAGTAATGCATAGTGCCACTGATACTTCACTGGGCCGCAATTGCTTTTTGATAGTTGCCTGAAAAGTGAAAACAATTCTGGCTTCAGTCGATGTTTTGAGAAATTTTCAGGCAACCTAGGTATGCTCGCCTCCTTGCTGGGCATGCATGTTGCATGGTGAAACCGTTGCTGATCATCAGGTGGGAAGGGACCTATCCATTTTAATGCATCTCATCACTTACGCATGCATGCATGTATGTGTCCTGATTAACTCCTGCCGACCTGCTTTCTTGTACGTATGTGTTGCCTGCACTGCACTACACTCTACCATCAACCATCAACTCAGTAGTAATTAGCTGATCCGATCTTGATAATGCTCTTTTTTCCTGGGGCAGTTAACCAACCCTTCTTTTTGGTTTGCAGGTGGATTAAAAAGATGGAGTGAAGATACTTACGCCCTGCAGCCAAGTGGAGATGCTAATCAATTCCCCGGCGTACGTGCGTGCGTGCGTTAAACACATGCACGATCGCGCGCAAACTGATAAATACCAGTTGCGGGTCGCCCTCGTTAATTAACCACGTACGTACACGCGTCCATGTGCGTACAGTACGCCTGTGCATGTGTACATACGCACAGTGGCACATCGCACACGTAGTGCCACTGATCATCGCACATGCCGTGTTTTCTCGTGGGCGCACGCACAGCAGCATATGCAGCAGCCTAGCTATGAACATGATAGATGCGTGACCTGTTGCTGTTGATTGGTCTTTTTTTTGCCCGTTAGTTAATTATAGTTAGCACTGTGCTGGTAGTTACTATTATTGCATGCACCATGTAGACGTGCGGTCTAAAATGTCTCACTGTTTGTGAGTCTGCGTTGGTTGCCATTTGCAGGCAGGACCAGCGAGCGCGCCATCAGCTAATGAATACCCTCCGACGTACCGCCATACGTTTTCTTGCGTACATGCAGATGCGTACACATGGGATGTAGTTGCCGTGTTATTTTATGTGCATGGAGACGTGGGTGATCTGACGGATGGACCAGCGGTGTTATTTAGCTCGCTCCATCTGCCGGCCGGCCGGCCGGCCGGCGAGAGCGAGGACCACCGGAGCAGCTTGGATCATGGATGGATGATTTCCTCTTGCTGGTTGTTGGTTTGGGCTGGTCCAGTCGGGTGCTAGCGTGGGCGTGCACTTGCACATGAAGGAGGGAGGAGAGGAGAGGAGAGGAGAAACTGATTGCGCGCGCTACTTGCAATGCATTGCATGCACGCAACTCAACTGATTGCATGCCCCGCTACTGGTAGGCGCGGACTAGCTGCCGTTGCATGCGCCGTAGGTAGCGTCCGGCCGGTCCACCCATCTTCTTCTTCTTCCTCCTCCGTGTGGGAGGTGGAAGCACCTTGTCTACATTCAATTCAACACATCTCCGGGATAAAAGGCACAAATTAACTCACCATGTCGTCCAAGGAGGCCCTGTCTGCACAAAGATACCGATGCATACGAGTGGATCTACCATGCGTCCATGCCACAAAGTCCGGTATGCAATGCATTTGTTTGGCCTTTTTTTTTGCGGTACTTCAGGTTTTTTTCTTTGCAAACTTTGCAAAAGACGCTTGCTTTTGACCGGAGACTTGCCGTTGCTCGTAACCCAACTCATGCGTGTGCTCCCTTCCCTCTCAAATAAATGGCGAAAAAAAAGCATGCATCGTGTGTCGGCGGTGCGTCGGTTGAAGAAATGTTTGAGGCTGCTCCTGTGTCTTCTGTACGGTGCGGATACCAAGGCCGCCGTATCCGCGTCTCTGCTCCAGGACGTGAGTTGAATACTGCTAGCCTCGTAAATTGCGCATCTTGACGCGGCCTGCCCATGCCCATGTTGCGTTGCGTGTGGCCATTTCCGAGGCACACACAACATTTATTTTTCTGAGCGAGGAGAGGCAGCAGCTACGCATGCAAGCGACCCTCGACGACACTGCCACAGCCCACAGGGCGGACGGAGGCCGCCGCCGCATTCATACGCACATGCACGGCCGGATATCGTGTACTACTACCAGAATAACTACTAAGTACCCTTTATTTTCTTTTCGAAAAACATGCATTTGTGTTCCGGTGCTAGCATAAAACACAGCACACACTGTACGTGTAGTACTCCCTCCGTTTCAAATTACTCGTCGGAAAAATGGATGTATCTAGAGCTAAAATACTCTCTCCGATCCTTTACTCCGCATATAAGAATTGTCTGAAGTCAATTTTCACAAAGTTTGACCATATTTATATGAAGAAATATCAACATCTACCATGCCAAAGTTACACAAATATGAAAACTTAAGTCATGACGCATCTACTGATATTGATTTCACATTGTGAATGTTGATATATTTTTTTTTATAAAGTTTGTCAAACTTTACAAGGCTTGACTTCAGACAAATCTTATATGCGAGCTAAAAAGGACCGAAAGGAGTACATCTAGATACATCCATGTCTGCCCCAAATAATTCGGAAGGAAGGGAGTAGTACGTATGGCTGCCTATTATCTGTTCACCACCTCGTCGTCACTGTAGACAGATCACATAACGAATGAAGCAGAGCCATGGAAGTACAAGCATGGCCCCACCCACACCCAGATCCAGATTCAACAAAAAAATAAAGGAGAAGACGGGTACTGTACCAAAGTGTCAGCAGAATGCTGCACCCTTTTTTCCCGGGAAAGAAAGTAAAAAAAAAGAGAGAGAGAGAGCAGAGAACCGTTGCGGCCTTGAATGCCCCTCCCAGCGACTCCAACGGCTTCTTCTTCCTCCTCTCCTCCGCCTGCTGTAGCACTGCCCACTACCGCTACACTCCATTTCATCCACACTCCACAGTCCCACCAGCAGCAATCATCGACTCAAACTCAGAAATAATAATGGTTGACCACATCCATGTAGCCAGCCAAGCCATAACGAATGAAGCAGATTTCAAAATCAAAACTGTTTCGTGGCGGCCATGCTTGCTTCTCTGGCTCACTCCAAACTTTGGATTGTGCACTATGCATTATTGCCATCTATCTATACTGCAAACGCTGAAGAAAGAAGGCACTGCTCACTGCTCACTTGTGTTGAGCGCTGACAGCTTCGCACCATCAGATCGATCCCACAGTCCTACTCCTACTAGTGCTGTACCACAAAACTTTCTACTGATCCAGGCAATGATAATAAATGAAATAGATGAGGTGCCAGCCAGATTTGCAGAGACCACGCTGATGCTCCACAAGCGCCACTAATCTGTTGTTTAGCAGCAGCAGCAGCAGCAGGAGTGGGAAGATAATTTGGAGGAGGCAGGCATCATCAGGAAATAAAGACTAGAGACGCAGAGACCTGAATACGCAGCAGCAGCAGCAGCAGCAGCACTGTTTTCTTTACCGCCACAAGTACCACTGATCCACACCATTTATTACAACATGGCAGCGCTGCAACTTGCCCTAGAAACAAGGGCCTGTGGTCTGTGCACCATGCAGCAGAGGCAGGTTGGTCATTTGGGTCAGGATGGCAGGAGGAGGAAGACGATGGCGAGGTTAGGCGGAGGGTGCCCCAGGGAACTCACATGCTAAGCCTGAAAAGGATCAACAGGCGCACAAACACACCAGCCTTTGGGCCTTGGCCCCCCTTCTTCCCCCAGGTCCACACCCCACAGTAATAAGTAGACCTCACTGCACAGCAATGGAGATGATGCCATGCATGCAGATGCAGTCATGTGGAGATGGATGGATCATGGGTGGCCTGCATGGGCCAGCCACTGCCTGACATGTGGGCCCCGTTGGCACACTCCACATGCGGCTACAGTTCTATAGTCCACGCATGAATGAGTGACCAAGCACAGCCACAGCACTAACCCTATCACACAACAACACATCAGGATATGAGGATATGGGTCAGATTGTATAATATAAGCTGGGACTGCACGAAACACCACACCAGGGATCAAATGCATGTTTGACGCCGTGGTTCCAGCTTCAGTCAAAATATACTACCCATTGGCAGCTTTGATAATCTACTAAAACTAACTCAAGATCAAGAGATTCCTCTCATCTCATGTGGCCTTATTTCCTGCGAGCCCCCAAATATGCCGATACCGCGGCGGCGACGAGGCGGTTGTCTGTCGGGTTCATTAGCCCTAATAACATGCCAAACGGCCAAGCAGCATTGGCCTTGCTGCTAAGACAGTTACTGGCACATTGTTTTGCTCCAGTGGGGTTTTAGCCAATAGGACTGGTTGCAGTAAACAAATGGTGCTCTGAACACATACCATAGACAAATCACGGTTGACATGGATCCTCACAAAATAAGATTACAGTGCCTTGTGAGCTGCGTTGGGCTGCTTCTTTTGATGCCCTGTGGATCAGATCATGGCTTCTAGTGACTTATCCTATTGGACCACACAAAATCAAGTGATATGTTACTGTCCTTTGTACTGTATTTGTTTTCTAGTTCGCCTTCATCATCATGAATGAGATCGTAATTCTAATTCAAGTAACACCAACAGCTTACTACAGGAGGACAAAATTAATTACTGCCTTATGTTTTATATAAGGAAGAAAAGGCGGTAACCTCAACACTGACATGGTTTATTTGTCAAAACGGCAAACAATCAGCTAATTACAGCATCACCCCTATATCAGAAAACGAGAGGACAAATTAGCAAAAGGCACACATTTGGCATCACATTTTCTGCGGTAACACGATAAATAGAGAAGTGTTACAGCAGAGCAAGTATCATCACGCGAACAGAAACACTACCGAGTTGGGGAGAGGCAAAATCAATAGTTAGGGGTGGAGGTACCTCACTAGGTGCTGTTAGTCAAATCTACAAGGGCCTCCTCAAGCAGGTCCTCCAAAACCACCGTGCAAACCATGGCGCAGACTTCAAACGTCTCTAGCCGCGTCGTGTCGGCGGTGGCGGTCTCCACCACCTCCCTCTTCAGGATCATCTCCAGCAGAAGGTTCCTCTCGATGACTTCGCCGGGCGGATACTTGTCGAGTATCGACCAGTTCCTTATAACCCGCCAAATTTCATCGGCGGCGGAGTTACAGGAGGAATCATCATCACGATCTTTGCGTTGCGAACAAAATGTCCGGCCCCATGGGTACGCGGACAGTTCTGTTGTCCAAGTAAGCTCGGTGAGCGCCTCATTGACGGCATCAAAGAGAAGCCTCTCTTTTGACCGCTTTTCCCTCGACTTGATCTCCTCTGCTTGGTGATCTGACAACTTCTCAAGCAACCTTGGGTCCAGAGGGCTGGCTAATACGCAACTTTTTCTATCCATGCCAGCTGAGGAGACTAGCTTCTGGATAATCGTCAACGAGTCTTGATCATCATCAGCCTTGGAGAAAAGCCTTGCTAGTCTCAAAGAATTTGGTGACATCACTTCTGATGGGGGATCTTCCCATGACAAGGATCTTGAAAATGATCCGATATGTGGAGACCTGGACACGATTTCTGCAGACACAATGGATGACATTACACAATGATACTCTTTCAGTTAATAGTTTGATGAGATTGGTTTACAGCTTACGTGGGGATGCGGTGATGAAATTTTCAGTTGAGTACAGTAGCCTCCTATTGTTATCACAGAGAAACGGTCCATCCGGGTCCAGTACGGACACAGGGCTTGGTTGCTCTTGAGACTCACCAAAGAATCCTGGGACACCAAGACTTGGCAAAGGAGAAACACCCTAACAGGACAGAGCAAAAGTTTAGTAATTTAACTTGGCCAAAGAAGTAGGAATAACACCTGTAATAAGAAATCTACAGGTCTGTAAAAAGAAAAGGTACGGACAATAGCTGTAATAAGATAACTTTTTGGGCAATTACCTTGGCAGGGATGCTGGCCACATTATTAGTGTGACAAGAACTAGCCATGATTCTTTGCAGAGCATCCTCATCAGCATCAAGCAAAGTAGTTTTATGTGGATTCTCCAGTGTAAAATGGCTAGAGCCTTCACTACCATCACTAATAGCCATGGCACTTCCATTCTTGAGTGTATTATTAGCAGACAAAACTCCAGGTGGACCTAACTTCTCCCGAGCTGATTTCTTGTTTTTAGAGAACAGGCTGGAAACTCTTTCCCTGAATGATGATGACTTCCTACTTTTTTCATTGTCAGCTTCCTGAGAACCAACGGCAACTCTGTTCGACTCCCTGCCTCCATAAGACAAAGAAACTGGAAGAGACCGAGACCTTGGCAAACATGAGAAAGGATCTGCAGTATCCAGCTCAGGCGATCTGCTCTCTAATGTTATTCCCCCACACTCCTCCTGATCCTTTTTCCCTTCAGGGATTGTGAGCATCTCACCTAGAGTGCCGACACTTCTACGTGCTCCCCTTTCTTCCTCACCGCTAACAGTTGACGATACCACCGACCATCTCTCCAAAATCCGCCTTTTGGCTTCCTTAACCACCGACGGTTCACGCCGATTGGATGCCCGACTAGAACATGATGCAGAGTAAGGACTGTCACTCCGGCTCAGGAAATCCCAGGAACGGCCAGATGTGGGAGTACCAAACTCCAGATCCTCACTTATTTCACCAGACACTTCTTTAGCAGTTTCAACCTCTGACTTACTAAAGGAGCTATTTTCAACGTAAGTATCATGGTATTCATAAGAGACCGAACTATCTTCATCCTGGCTATCTTTTAAGCGCATCCTCATCTGCCAAGTGATCTCCTTGGCCAGTCTTCTTGAGGATACTGTTTCATCAACTGCCATCACACTATCGTCGTCACTATCTGGTTCTGTTGATGATTCTAATGAGGACACTGGGATCATATCTTCATGAGACTTTGGAAGTCCTGGCTTTAGTACTACAATTCTTGTTGGTTCGGACAAAGTTGAATTTGCCGGGTTGACATTTAAGCTCTGGTGGCGCCAGCATCTGTTGCCTTCAGCTTCATTTCCCTCTGAATATAGCTGCCTCCCGGCATGAATGTTGCCCTTTCTCTTCACTGATTCTGCTGGTTTCAGTATGGTTATTTGCTTTATTTCTGAAGGTGGTGCAACAGGATCGAACCCATAATGATTGTTTGATAACAGAGGAGTTGGCTCATCTAGGAACTTCAGGAACAAGTCTTTATTTGAGCTCAAAAACTGCAACGCTTCTTGGAACTCCTTTGAATGGAGAAGCTTCTCGTCCGTAGCCAGACGTTTTGCTTCAGCAAACTTCTCGCGGACAAGGGACATTCTCCTCTCACAAGAAGGATCATTTCCTTGGTGTCTGTTCTTGCTGCTATCGATCTTCGAAGGCTGATCACGTCTCCATGTCTCCTCATGCCGCGTGCCTGCCTTCTGGTTCTGATGGCATCTGCTTTCCTTCTTTGGCTTGACATTTCGGCCATCGTCTTCCTTACTGAACCGTCTTCCTGATCCCAAATCAGATTGGTGGACGGATGGTGCGTCGTTCAGACCCATCAACCTGGCAACAACATTGAGAGGCTCATCATCAGGCACCCCTTCTCTCCACATGTCCTGCTCCATGAGCATCTTGACGGGTGACACACCAGATCTGTTGGTGGGCGAGTTTGATCTTTTCGTTGGAGAGCTCCTCCTTTGCTGACTGTCTCTCTGCAGTACACAAGAGAACAGATATCAGTTAACAAAGCTCAAGAACAAGAGGCATTGACATGATCACATACATGTTTATCTTCCATCTGAGCCGGAAACTGATTGCTCGCCATCTTGAAACTACCGCTCCGGTCCTTGCCAGCCGGAGAAACTGCAAGGCACATGGTAAATCGCATCAGAGACCGGCCGAGGAGAACGCCGCCGCATAACAGGAAGCAGAAAAGCAGCAAGAAATGCAGAACAGAAGGGCGAGGAGCTGCATACCGTCTCGGTGCGCCTTGTCGGTGAGCATCTTGGTGGCGACGACGCCGTTGCTGAGGTCGAACATGTTGATGACCCTGCCGAGGCAGCCGGGGAATGGCGCCAGCACCTGCAGGTCCTGCTTCTTCTTCTGCTTCCTATCCTGAGCCCCTTTCATCTGCACAGAGGACGGCATTAACAACCGCAGCCTTCAATGCAGGAGCCGGTAGGTATAGGTACGCACGCACAAGGAAATATATTTTTCAAAATCTGAAGCAGGGCAGAGATGAACAGCAGCCAGCTTTGGTTTTGAAATTACAAACTATTTTGAATCGTGTGTGTACAGGTGATGGGGGGTAGGGAGAGCACGAGACGGGACAAGCTCCCAAGAACGGAACAAAAAGCGGTTTGGCGTCGACGACGAGGCAGGAAAGATGGTGGTGGTGGTCACTCCCGTGAGGCGCGCTCACCCACCTCGGAGCCACTGGAGCTCATCATGGCGATTTCGCAGCCGGAAAAGCTCGGGCGCGGAAAAGGGGACGGAGATGGGGGCGCGAATGTGCGCGCACAGCGGCTTTTGTCTCCCTGCCCCGCTCGGGCGAGAGTAGGAAATCTTATCTCGGCCGGCTCCGGTGATCTCCTCCCACCCAATGCGGCGACGGGCCCTCGCGGGCGCCGGAAGCAACCGCACGCCGCGAAAGGCGGGGGATTCCCTGCCCGGAACGGGGAGGGCGATCGAATCCGCGCGAAAGGGAGAGCGAAAGCGGCGTGCGCGGCAAAGATCGAATCCTCTTTCCCCGGCCGCGTGAAGCTGCGGCGGCAACTGCGAGAGCGACGGCGGCGCCCGGATCGATGGGGAAAGTCAAGCCCCCAACCCAAAGCGACCGCGAGGGGAATCACCGGCGGTACGGCGGTGAAAGATGAATAAAAAAAAGTGATGGGATCAGATATACTACTAGGCTAAAAATAGTGGATTGATTTGTTAAAAGGGGCGGCGGGCGGGAATCTCGTGATTGGGAACCTGGTCGGCGAGGAACGGCCAAGGAGAAGAGCCGCCGGGCCGGCGACGCGGTGGCCGGCAGGAACGCGCAAGGGCTCTCCACTTCCTCCTCTGGTTTTATTATTAACTGGTGGTGTTATTCTCTGGCCCGTGCACGCCGGGAGGAAGAGGACGCGGGAGGTGAGGTCGTGCTCGGGGCCGGCAATGGCGACGGGCCCCATGGATCGGCGGGACGGGGTAGGATAGGGGGAAGACGGAGGTTATGGCAATTGCTGATAGCATTCATGGATTGCTGCTGCGGGCGGAAGGACGCAGGACGCACGGGCCGCGCGGCGTGAATGTTTCTTGACTTTTTTGGATGGATTTACGGAAAGGAGATGGGTACTCTACATGGTGGAGAGATTGATCGAGGGTAGGGGGAGGGCGGCTCGGCCTGGAAAGGCGCCGCTTTTGGGGAAGAGGAAAGCGACGGGGCGGAATGAGAAGGGACGAACGGTCACCTCGCCGACCCCCCCCCCCCCCGAAACGGCAAAGTGACGCACCCGCCCGCCCGGAGAGAATGAGGAGGCGGCGAGGGGAGGGAATCGCGCCCGTACCTGCGGTGCGGCGTCGTCGAACGCCGGTGAGCGGACCGCCTGTCAGATTCTGCCGGACTCGCGGATCTCCCCGCCGGCGGCCGTGGTCCGACGCCGGCCTCACGCCACCGCGGCGGCTCGGCCGGCGATAGCGGCGGTGCGGGGCCGGCTGCCGGATGGTGTCAGGCCGGCGATCCGTGGCCGGGCGTGCCAAGGGTGAGAGGCGCCAGAGAGATGCGAAGGCCCCCTCAGGAACGGAGAGACCGTAGCCGGCAGAGCAGCCGCGCAACACCGCCGCCGCCGCGTCCAGGAGGCCCGGCCAGGGAAGCAGCAGGAGCACCGATCGCGCGCGGGGCGAGGCGACTCAGGCGAGAGTGCTGGGGGAGAAGAGCGGAGGTGCCGTGCCTGTAGCAGCTAGGAGCGTTGCAGTGGAACACCTGGCAATGGCCGGCCGCAATGGCGCTGAGGGAGGTAGTGGGAAGTGGGGGTTGGAGAGCGAGCGAGCGAGGGAGGGAGACGGGAGGAGGGCAACAGAGTGTGGCGCAGAGCACGTGAATGCTCATTAATGGGCCGCGGCGCCCTTTGCCCTTGCCCGCGTTCCCTTCCGGTCCAGCCTACCGCACCGGTGGCGGTAATCCACTGGCCGGCCGGCGGCGATTTGCAATACCGCTCGCTCACACTCCACTCGACCGGTTGCGTTTGCTTGTCAAATCCGTCAGTCTCGCTCACGCCACACGTGCCTCGCATCCCTCCCTCACTCTCTCCTCCTTGGCTTTATTTAGTTAATTAATCACTTGAGCAGCTCAGCTCAGCTGGGGAGCTGAGCCGAGTGATGCGGCCACGGCGGATGGATGGATGTCTGCGTTTCCTCGGCCCGTGCCCATGTGCGTCCCTGTTGGACGGTGACCGGATGAACCGGACGGGTCAGGGAGGGAGCATCTTTGTTTGTTTAGAGCACGGTTAATACTCCGGTTAGTTGCATGTCATCTACGACCAAGCTTATAACCGGCAAGTACAATATTTAGATGTAAGTAAATATTGTACTCCTTTCATCCGGGAAAGCTTGTATCTAAAATGGATGTTTGGGACAAGTTTTTTTGGACGGAGAGGCTACTATTTTGTTGATACATGTCTCACTTTCCTCTCTCATAAAGTGTCTAGAAAACACATACTGAAGCGGACTGTTAGTTTGTAGCCCGCTTCTCTTTTCTCCTATCTCCTCTTCTTTTTCTGTCAAATAAGCAAAAATATATCATTTAAAGGGTTAGAGCCCGCTACGTCAACTTATTGTACTTGCTCTTATCTATCGATGCTTTTGTTAACAGCTGCTCGCTTGGTGGCATGAGTGATACGTGCATGTGGCCTCACAGTAACCTCAGCTCAGCTGGACTGCCCCATCCCCATCCCCGTACGTACCAAGCAAGCTCATCAGCTCGCTGCTCACTGACCACTCGTCTCGTGCCTGCTGGTTGGTTGACAAACCATGGGTCGCGCTCACTCCTCCATGGACGCGGCCGATCTCGCCGGAGCTGCGTGCGGACACGTACGTGCGTGCGTGCTTGCCTCGTCCGGTCCGGCTACCCGGCGTCACCTGTCCCACAAGCACAGGACGCCGAGGTCGCGAGCCATGCCAGGCCCAGACCAATCCCCCGGATTCAGATTCTCTCCTCCGGTCCACTCGACAAAAGTTTTTCACGTCATCTATCCATTCTACTTAGAGCATCTATAACCGGACTTGACAAATCCGACCTCCTAAATGTCCGCGGGCACTGACCGGATATGTCTCAAATTTTCAGTGTTGTAGTCGGACATCTCATACTAGATTTTCAAATCCATACAAAAGACATGCAGACTAAAAAAACGTACGTACTATGTCGATCACCTAACTACTCGTCGTCGGAGATGTCGACGATCTCCGTGCCCTGCTCTAACAGCATCGGCGGTAGTTGCAGCTCCCGTGCCTCCGCGTCAAGTTCGGAGAAGAGCGCGTCGAAAACTCCGTCTTCGCCTGCTCCCGCCGGAGGAACGCTCCGTTGGCCTCCACATAGGCCTCATCCTGGATAGACTCCGGGATGGTCTGCTGCTCCGCCATCTCGTCGGACCGGGCAACGGCGAACTCCGCCTCCGTATGCTCCATGTTGAAGCCTGACAGCTACTGCTCCGGCTCCTACTGCTCCGCCTCCTCCACCTCCATTGGATCCATCTATTCCTCCCCCTCTTCCGCCAGGCTACTCCTCCTCCTCTGGCTCCGGCAAGTCCGGAGGCAGCCCGGCAACGATGTGGGCGTCGCGCACTGCTTGCCTCGTCCGAATCTCCTATTGGATCTCGGTGCGGCGCTCCAGCATCAGCATGGCGTAGTACGTGATCATGCTCCGGACCATGACGAAGTGCCGGAGCATCGGACCGTGAGCGGAGCGCTGGAGCGGGAGAGGGAGGAGGTGGATGGGCTCGGACTAGCGGCGCGAAGAGGGGGGAAGTGGATGTGTTAGGGTTGCGGGACGCCGGGTGGCTTAAATAACCGGATTCAATCTTGGGTGACGAGCCGGAGCGGCACCACGCGGCGACGGACGCCGCGTCTGTCAGATCGTTGGGTTTTCGGGTGTTTCCGTGTGGGAACCCTTCGTCAATCCGATGTGGCGGGCATGCCAGAACACCCGATATACGCCCCATATTTTGGCTGGATAGGAAGGTGCCGGTCAGGCCGAGCATTTGAGGCCCGTTTGAGGTGTTTGTCTGCGAAGAAACATGATCGGTTAGTACGAACGGCTGTCCGAATGTATGGGGCGGGTTTAAGGCGCCCGACGGTAGACGCTCTTACTCCACTACCTTTTTGGCTTTGGCAGTCGTGTCCCGTGTGTGCGCCCTGCACCGGCATCGGACGGACCCCGTTGGTTGGCCACCGGTGCACACGCCTCGCCACCATCATCCAGCCCTCCCTCGCCGTACCTACGCACGACCGCGCGAATGATCGCCCTCGGGTTTGGGAGTCGAGTAGGTCACCGATGTCTCTGCCGGGGTTACTGCCGCCATACCTCGTGCGCACGGTGTCTGCGAAACCCGACAGTAAAGCAAATGGCAATGACAGTCTTCTTTTCCCTGAAACGCAAGGAGAAAAAATGAGAGCAGAGAGCAATCTAATTTACTGTTTACTTTTCACCAGCAAAAGTGCGCTACTTTTTACAAACAAAAAATCGTGGTGTGTCTGCCGAGGTTTTTCAGGCTATAGCAAAAGTCGGCGACGATCTTTTTCTAAGACCGTGAGTTTTTTCTTTCTTACCCAAAGCACGTAACATGAGGGCGAATGCATCTCCTTTTCGATATGCACCTCAACGGCGATGAAGAGGGCATTTGGCTTGGCGGGCAATGGAGGCCATTGGTGGCCGATGCAGCTGAGGCATGGGGGCTCGTAGTTATTCTCTTTCTTTCGAAGTTCTTTTTTGCAATTTTTATGTGGGACCTGGTGCCTTTACGTGAGTGAGTGTGTGTGTTGTATACTTTGAGAAACCAACAAGCATACGGTAACGGGCGAAAGTTAAAAGGACGTATTTGAGACGATGTGGTTCAGATACAAGCTGGTGTTAAGACACTGTGCAGTTGATGAGACACATGCACTCGTCACGATGCACCATTATCAAGTGCGTCTTTGTCGTTACCAACTGTGCCAATGTCAACTATAGTAGATCGCTTTCAACTGTGTTAACGTCAACTGCATGCTACCAAAGTCTACCCAATTATGATTCTCAAAAAAGAAGAAGTCTACTTAATTATGACTTACTCCAGAATCGCGGAAATAAAAAGATGGATGCCATGGCAGCAGTACCCATTGCCCGACTTTGTTACTGTACATTATTACGCGCGCATGACGCCGAGCCTATAGCCGATGGCCGAAGTGATTCATATTCCGTCCTACTCCCTGCTAGTTCAAAAACGTCTTACATTAGGGACGGGGAAATAATCAAAAAGTGTTTCGCCTCATCCATCCATCCATCATCTATCTATCGTACGGTGTGCGCTCTGCCTGCATGCATGCGCTCCTCGCGCAGATCGCACCACCATCCATCATTCAGACGTGCAGAGGAGCGTCTGCCAGTGTATTTTTTTTACCGCTGTCTCTGTGTGTTTGTCCGCACAAATGATCGGCCTGGGTGGTGGATTAACACCGCTGCCGTTTCTGACAACGAAGCCGACGCTAATCGACTCACGTCGCAGATGCCATAAAAGTACTTGGCATCTTTACTCGCCGTAAAAAGAAACACGGCCCTTTTCGAAAGGAACAAACAGACGGGCAGAAGCAAGTTTGGTTGCCTTTCCTGGGTTTTCACAGCGTAGCGAACGTCGCTAGTGACAGTCAACTTGTCAACGGGATCTTTTCCTTCCTTCCTCCTCTGTTTTTCAACGAGGGCAGTGGTCAGCAGATGCTGCCTCGATGAACCCTGCACGAGCACATGCAGAGATGCATGTAGGGCGAGGGCATGCACACGGGCGGCACAGTGCCATCATCCACCAGGTAGAGTACTGCCAAGAGGCGAGAGCAAACCACTGGACAAGTTGGAAATTTCAAAACATATTTGGTACTACTGCAAATTGTGTAGGTTTCTATTTATTATTAATCACGACACACGTAATGTGACCTTGTAAGCACGGTACACGAACGCATGCGCGTACCCTGGATCCACTGCACTGAAACTGACGATCGTGTGGTAACGAGTCACGAGTGCACGTTCACCCCGTAAGAGTTGAGTAGTTGACATGATGCAGACACGAGTTGCAGTCGAGCCATGGTAAGATCGAGACGATGGACACGCATGTATGCAGTTGTCACGATGCATCGTTATCAGCTGCATTTTATCGATGTTGATGTCAACTACGTAGATCACTGTTGAGAGGATGGACACGCATGCATGGAGTTCACTAAGCTCTCACAACGTTCACTCCGGAATTTCGGACGAGAAATGGTGGTGACAAGAGTACCCTCCTCCATGCAGGCACGCCCCGGGGAGCCACCAAACAAGTTGAAAGCGTCACATCTTACATGTACACGAACCTTATTCTTTTAAGTATCATCGATTGCATCCCTCAAAAAAAAGTCTCATCGATTGTATGTATCACAATTCACAAGAGATGATAAGGGCATGTCCAACGCGCACCCGCATACGTTTGGATCGTACGGTCTGGACCGCGGAAGTCAACCAACGCAGCCTTGTATCGGTCCCCAGGACGGTCCGGACGTACTTTCTTCTGCAAACCAAAGACAAACATGGGGAGGCTTTGCGGGCATCCGGACAGCTTCCATGCCCACGTCGCTAGTGGCTCCGTGTTCAAACGACACAACGGTCGTCCATACGTCCGTCTATCTGCCGTCCATATTAATGACATGTGGTTGTCGATAAACATACTTCGACGCCAGCCGTTCGTACCTCCGTCTCCCACCATTGCCATTCGCCCGCTATATAAATGGCATCCCCGGCCATAGCCGCATTCATCCCCCTCCGGGCCCTTTCTCATCTTCTGCACCACACCCATCATGGTCGCGAAATCTCTCTAGCATAGACTGTCGACGAAGCAGAAGAAGGAGATGGCCGCCATTGCTGCCGGCTGGCAGGCCGGCAGACACCCGGAGGCCGACGACGTCCCAATGGAGGGCACGACCGAGGATGAGCCGGTGCCACCCTCGCCGGTGCATTGCACCACGACCATCGGCGACGCCCATGCCCATTACATGGACATGGTGCTGGAGGAGCAGGCTGACGCCACCTATAACCTCGATCCAACTCCTCTAGAAGCACCAGCAGGCGGAGGAGCAGCTCAACGCCAACAGGGGGATCGCGTCGGCCAGACGCGAACATGGTGGAGCAGGCGGCGCTGATCGAGTCCTACCGCTACGCCCGCGAGATCTACCTCTCTCGTTGGCGGTACCGCCAGCATCAGGCGAAAACTGGAGGCCGCCTATAAGGTGTTCGACGAGGCGGACGACGAGGTGTGGGGCAAGATTGACGACGAAGAGGACGCCGCCGGCTCCGCTGAGGCCGCGTCCCGCCACCACTACCATGAAGCCGCCATGTCTGCGGACGCCGCCGACAGCGAGGAAGAGTAGTGCATGGTAGGCTACTGACGCTCGAGTTTCAAGAAGGTTACCGCTCCTTCATTCCCGTTGAATCCAAGCTTGGTGGGCTGAACATTGACGGCCGATTAGCCGCTTGGCCGCGACGTGAAGGCAGACAAGTTCACTTTTCATGGCTCCGGAGGCGGAGCTAAAGAGTGCCGAGGTGGAACTGGAGATGACGAAACTTCAGTTCTCGGGTCTGATGGCCAGACATGGGAAACCGTGTTTATATCAACATACGTTTGGTTTACACAAATTCCATCTTGTTGGTTCTAATTAAAATGTATGCGAGTAGTAGATGAGGGCTTCCGGCATCCGTGTTCGCGCACTGATCACCCGTCACCCTGTCCGTAGACGCACGCGAAAGAAAATTTGTGGGTCGGCGCTCTCGGAGAGATGCCCTGACGAAACAAAGGCGCAACGCACGGACGCACTCACGTACAAGTTGTCCGGTGCATTGCAGCTAGCCTGGCGGCCTTGGCGACCCGATCCAAAGGAAAGCCAATCACCCGGATTCAGATTCTCCCTCCACTCACAAAAGTTTTCGTCCCGTCTATCAATTCTCGCTGCCTACAGTACCTTTTCACGCTTTGGCAGCTGTGCCTGCCCTCTTCAGAGGCGCACACCACCACCATGATCCATGATCCATCCATCCAACACTGCCTGCGTCGATCGCCACCCCTCGCACGACCGCCCAAATGATCGCCGCAGGCCGGCGCGCAGGATCACTGCCGTTCCTGCCGGCGCATTATTGTTACCGCACACACCTCGTGCCAACCTGACGCCAATCCAAGCCAACGCTAATCTCTACAGCTACTACCACTGTCAAAAAGACATACGATGACACTGGTCGCGAAATACTGGCTTGACAAACCCAGCAGGAGCAGGAGCAGGTGCAAAGATGCATGCTGGCCGAGGGCAATGCAGTGCACACGGGCAGTACTGCACCCTCGTGCACCATGCACGGCTAGAGAAGCCACTGGACAAGTTGGAAACTTCAATTGTATCTTGTACTATGTATACGGCATACCGTCTTCATTTTCTTAACCAAGGTGCACGTACGTACCCTGGGTCCAGTACTACACCACCACCTAATGCACAACGGCGATCACTGCACTGCATCCTACGATCGATACCGATCCCTCCTCCCCTCATTAAATCTGCCTGAGGCTTGCCCTCGCCGTGCACACATGGGCATAAATACGCACAGGAAAAATAAATGGCGCTGCACTACCTTTGCCTTCGGTCATGGACCGGGACCGGCACGGCACAGCCTGCCCGCGGACGTGGCCACCACGAGCTGCAGCTGCAACACAGCCCGCGAGACAATGCAGTGCAGCACATGGCCACCTACTAATTAATCACGCAGGTTTAGTTCGTGGACACGATCCAGAAACAGCGTGCTGCTGCTGCTGCATGCAGGAGTTTTTATGCCTGCAACACATGCACTGCAATGGCGATTCAGTGAGATGCAGCACATGATGGCTAATCAAGCAGGTTTAATGTCTATGTTTGTTTCTTCTTTAAGTAGAGGGAGAAGAGGAGATGAATGTTCTTGTCTAATATACTATAGCCGGATTAAACACGCGCTGTGCAAGTGTGCCCAATTCATCGTCGGCATTGATGCTGCATGCATGAGTTTTTATAAAGGTCTTTGAAAGCCCATGTTTTTTCCTTTAAGAAGAAGAAGAAGGAGCAATGAATGTTGTTGTTTTCTACTGTGTGGATTTCACCTGTTTGTTTCATCATCTGAATTGCATGCAGAGGTATATACTCCCCCCGCTTCCTAAATACGAGTCTTTTAATGATATATATAGACTTATTTTAAAGTGTTGCTTTATATAAGTCCATATTAGAATCTTCAAAGGGACATATATTTAGGAATGGGAGGAGTAGAAGAAGATGCAGGGCCGGGTCAGGGATTCTGGATGCACACTTGAGGAGGGTACAGTACAGACAAGACAAGGTGTACGCGTGCAGCGATCCGAGCCGAGATCGAGATGCACTGCCCATGAACACTGCACAGGGATTTGATGTCTGGTGGATCCAAGTGAACATGGCAAGATTACTATTAGACTAGCCACAATAGAGAGTAACATAAATTTCTTATAAATGATAAAACTAGATCTCATCTAGAACTGGGAAAATCAGCTCATTGGAAAGAAGACCACATAAATTTCTTCCGCCAGCCTTGGGTTCTCCTTTACTTGCTCCAGGGTAGCACGCCCTCCATGTGACAGCCCGTGGATGTTTTTGGACCAGGAAAGTTGTTCCGCGGCTTCAGAGCATCTCAGTTTGGTTCCAGTTCCAGCGGTGATCTCGGCTTTCTCAACATGTGGTCTCTGAAGAGTTTCATCGCCCCTTCCTGCAGCTCCATGTGCAGTTTCATCCAGTCCCCCAAGTATGAACTTATCTTCTGCCAGACCTGTTTGACAGAAATCCATTTAGTTCTATTAAACACAATGGAGTTTCTAGTATTCCACAGACCCCAAAGGACAGCAGAAGAAACTACATTCAGATGGGCACATCTCTTCTCACAGAGCCAGCAAGCAGCTAACTCACCGAAAGAACGAAAAGTTTTATAAAAAATAACTCACAATCAAAAAACAGATGATGAACTGATTCTATTTCCTTACAGTGAACACACTCCAGAGGTTTGGGTATGCCTCTTTTTCTTAGGTTATCACAGGTCATAATTTTATTCTGTGAAAACAATCAAAGAAAACCCTGCACCCTGGGTGGTATTTTCAATCTCCACACCACAGGCGTGTAAATAGGTTGCACCCCTCTAAAGTTAATAATAGCATACAAAGACTTAGAGGAATAGATGCCTTTAGATTCATATTGCCAAATCAAATTATCTTCCTGGTCAGTAAAAGTAATCGATTTGGCAACGGATTCTAGATCAAACCATTGTTGCATTAACACCTCATCAAAATTCCTTCTAAAGGAAATCTTTAAAATATCTCCATCCCAGGTATCTGCAATGGTTTTGTTTTTTATCATTAACTATACAATACAAATCCCAGAACTGGGTGGCAAGTGGAGAGTTACCGAACCAAATATCCTCCCAAAACCTAACAGATCTACCATTCCCAACAGACCATTTGTATCCCAGTTTAACTGCTTTCATAGCCCACATCACCCCTTTCTAAAATTGTGATGGGTGAGGGTCATTACAACAAAGGATATTAGGTCTCTTGGTATTATATTTGGAGTCCATAACTCTCTTCCAAAGAGAACCTTCACTAAAAATATATCTCTTAATCCAAGACCCTATTAAGCACAGGTTTAAATCCTGTAAATTCGGGATTCCCATGCCCCCAAATTCTTTTCTCATACACACAGATTGCCAATTAGCTAAGTGAATTCTATGATTCCCTTCCTCATCACTCCAGAGGCAATTAGCTAGTTGAGAGTTGACCAACTTAATTGCCCATTTAGGGAATTTAAAAAAAGATAGCATGTAAATAGGGATGCTGGCTAGGCAGGTTTTCACTAAAGTAACTCTGCCTAATAGTGAAAGTAATTTACCCCTCCAGCTAGCCATCCTAGCTAGCAGAGCATCAACAAGGGGTTGTAAATCTTCTCTCCTAAGTTTATCAAAATGCAAGGGAATCCCCAAATATTTGATAGGGAATTTCCCTTTAATACAATTGAATATGTCTAGAAAAACCTGAGTTTCTGCCTCGTCCAGGTTAATGGGGACTAATTCACTTTTGTGATAATTTATGGACATGCCAGAAACTAGCTCAAAACAGGTCAAAGCCCACTTGAGGTTAAAAACAGTTCTATGATCATTATCTACAAAAAGCAGAGTGTCATCTGCATATTGTAAACAAATAATCCCTCCAGGGTGAAAATTAGGACACAACCCTCTAATCAGCCCTGCCTGTGAACCTTTAACTATCATTTTAGCAAAAACATCTACAACAAGGTTAAAGAGCAAAGGGGAGAAAGGGTCCCTGACGGTGTCCTGGACTAGGGGGTACTCACCACGTCGTCTCCCGATCTATTAGATTGAGCCGAGGACCCCCGTGGCCGTATACTCATGGGCCAGTTCGGACAGCTACCGCATACAAGGAAGATTCCACAAGACTTGGCGATCAAGACAAGGACTTCTCCCCACCGGCGTATTCGGCTAGGACTCTTGTTATCCTAGGCCTCCGGTGCATTATATAAACCGAGGCCAGCCTAGTCGATATATACACAATATATACAACAATCATACCATAGGCTAACTTCTAGGATTTAGCCTCCTTGATCTCGTGGTAGATCTACTCTTGTACTACCCATATCATCAATATTAATCGAGCAGGACGTAGGGTTTTACCTCCATCAAGAGGGCCCAAACCTGGGTAAAACATTGTGCCCTTTGTCTCATGTTACCATCCGCCTAGACGCACAGTTCGGGACCCCTTACCCGAGATCCGCCGGTTTTGACACCGACATTGGTGCTTTCATTGAGAGTTTTGTTGTGTGATCGACAAAAGGATCGATGGCTCACCTGCAGATCAACTGCGACTTCGGCATCTTCGTCACCAGCTCGACTGGTCACCTTGGTTCGACCAAGAATTGCGCCCCGTGTTCGGATCACCATGTACGGACGAGGGCCTTCATCAAACATCAACTCCGATCTCTATCAAGATCACGGAGGAATCATCTATGGAGCTCGGGGGCTCAACGTCAACATTGCCCTCAAGCGACCGTGCTGTTTTTCTGGATAGCGAACTCGTATCTGCCACCACTACCTCCTCGAGTATCGCTTTGACGATCGCTTTGGTGGAATTGTGCGAAATTGAGTCTACAACAACCCTGGAAAATTTCGTCGAGTTTCGATGAAGGAATCTCTGGCAATCCACGATATACCGGAGCCCTGTCAAATCTGGACGGGAATTTGAATGAGTTTAGGGCGTGGTGTCCAGCTTCTAGCTCGGACGTCCTTTGGAAGATCCAACCGTTGATCGGCTGCGGAATTCCTATATCTGCCACCTCTCAAAATTTCGGCTCGATCCGATCGTCCAAACTCCGGGAACCTTCCGATTAGTGCATCACTTTTCGGATCTATTTTCTGCGCGAAAACGAATCCGACCCGAGTTCATATTTTTTATGAACAGGATTTCGGACATCCCTTTTGAAAAAAGTTTTGTATGGGGTATTGTGTTTTGTTCCCGAACACATCCCACTAACTATAAGATCTTTTGAACATGATCTTCAACGTCATGCTGGTGTCAAACCAGTCCGGCAATATTACTCCACGGCTGCTGACCTACGCTAGACACGGCGTCACTTTGTTGAGGCGAGCTCAACTTCTTCGGATCATTATCTCGGCAAGCCGAACAAGAGCCCGGCATCGCGAAGGATAAATCATCACCAACATCGCCGCCTCACGAATTACACGGAGCAGGCATACCGGCATCGCCGCACGGTCGCTTCATCAAGCCGGCATCGACCACGTCACGACCTGCATCGACAGGGCCGCACTATTGCTTCTTCAAGCTGGTGTCCATCACGCCGACCTACTTCGACTTATCGGCTGACATCGAGACTTCGACATCTCGGCTGGACCGGGGGCTTCGCCATCTCTTCATCAACCTACTCCGGATACTTCGGCGTCACTAGCCGACCAGCTCCGTCACGTTAGCCGGGCCGAGGGCTTTGCCTCGGCGAGTCAACCTTTACCAGCATTGCCATGCCGTCGTTTTATCGCCCATCAGGCAATGGGTGTACGAAGCGGGTCCCAATTTTAGGAATCACCTTCCTTCGGATTGTTACAACAAATAAACCAGGTGCTATTAATCTCAGTATTTTTTGCTTGTTTGGGTTCATTTTTTCCAAGGAATTATTACTCTGATTTGTCCGTCATATGTACATAGGTCTATCAAAGGGTGGCTGCATTAACGACAGTTGCATGGTGGTTCGGTCAGTTTCCGTACATAGTCCGGTGAACGCCGCACTCGGAGCTCGGACTGACCTGTGAATTCAGGCTTTGCTACGCCTTTACTGCATCACCCCGACGCCCTGCATCGACATCGACTTCGGCGCCAGGACATATTTCTTCTATTACTCACTTTGCATAAATTATTTATTATGCAACACATTTTTTTTAATTATCATTATTACTATTATCTCCAGTTTGCACTATTTTTTGTGCACAGGAAAATGATCCGGGGACTTCGGCGTCAATCTGCCGGTCTGCATTGACCGTGCTATGTCACCACTTCGGCGTGTCGAGCTCTCCGCTCCGCCACCTCAGGACCAGCTTGGGGGATGGAACCTTGCCCCGCATCAAGCTCGGACCGCGTCATCAATACCGAACACATTAACCAGCTAAGTCGCTTTCATGCTCAAAGCTTTAATTTTTAACTTGTGTTCGGTTCGACCAAGCATTATACTTTTTTGGAAAAAAAGTTGCTTGTAAAAAATTTCCTTGTCCAAACTTTGTTTGTGACACACAAATTCAAGGACCCAATTCACTTGGGGGCTTCATTTATGAAGCTTTTCCTCTTGCATATGATTATACTTGTACGACTTCGTTCCTTGTTCGTGTATTATGCCACAATATGCACCATATTGACTTAAGCGATTTGTAAGCTGGGTTGTCTCGCTCCTGTGTTTACCCCTACGTTCCCGATTGTTCGGCTAGGGAGTAAAGGGAGCACCTCTGCGATTGTCATAATCGGATCAACCGAGCCGGACCTCAGACTGGGTGAAGCCGAAAGCTAGCGCTCTTATAGTTTTCAATGATGGTCGGCACACAACAGAACTCATGAGTATAAAAAAATCTATTGCACAAGTCTCATAATAACAATGAGCACCGAAGAAAGGTATCGGTGGGGGTACTATTTTCTTCGAAGATGCTTCTTACTCTTCGCAGTAATATAGCATAAGTTCCCTGAGCGCGCTTTGTCTGTTACAGCCTTATGGCCTGATTGCCTGGTTATTGGAAACACCGTCGATATTCTCGACCGATGGAGTACATAACACTTTTCGGTCCTTAACCGAAGAGGGAGAAGCCGACGGTCGGTTAAGACGCGTTTAAAGTTCGGTTGAACATAGATATGATATAAGTACTTTGGTACATGCAATCATTCTTCTACCCAAGTCACTTGGGGGCTCTTAAGTTTATTTGAGCCGTTTTATAATAAGTGTTCTTCTTCTCAGTCGTTGCAAAGTTCTATTATTATTATTATTATTATTATTATTATTATTATTTATCACTCCTTTTTTCGACGCGAGTGTGCGGTCACTAGCGGGGGAGCCTAATTTTTCTCTTAAAGCCGCTAGAGTTTAGT
This sequence comes from Triticum aestivum, assembly GCF_018294505.1. NCBI lineage: Eukaryota > Viridiplantae > Streptophyta > Magnoliopsida > Poales > Poaceae > Triticum > Triticum aestivum. The sequence continues at coordinate 608,016,828 of NC_057809.1, forward strand.
TTGCTAAACTGGCCTAATGAGAAGTACTCCGCCCTTGGGATAGGGGGTTGAAGCCGTAGGCTGACCCGCTCGAAGTCTTGAGATAGGATGTGTCATGTTAAAGGACGACAGAAGCACTTCTTTTTTCTAAGACCAATTTTCGGATTGTCACCGAACACTTGATCTTGTTCGGACGTCATGTTTTTACCGACGTTTCTTGGTTTTCCAAGCTTTTTGGCACTTTTAAACTATTTGTGCTTTTCCAGCATTAGTCTCGCAGTGCAACGCCGGACACCTTTAGGGATTCGGCAAAAACATTCTCAGATATTGCTATATATGCATCGGTTTCGAATTGTGTCTTCGGTCAATAATTGGGTTCCCCGGCTCCTGCACTTGCTTCCTACGTTCCGTTTTGTGTGCTTCCAGCTCACATGGTTAAGCACCTTAGTGGAGAAAGCCGAAAACTGACTGTCACAATAAGCGTAAACTGGTCAGCGATCCGATGACTATGACGGGCCATTCATAACATTGGCCGAAGTGTTTACGGCTTGACCTCGACTGTCGCCGAACACTACCGGGGGCTATTAACTGGCCTCCCAAACTAAATCCTCGATATTTTGCTCTTACATTCGAGCTGAGGTCTCATGATCATGCTTAGCATGACAACCCAAAGAAAGGAACCGATAGCGGGACTATTTTCTTTGGAATACATTTCTTCTGTTAAACAGTAATATAACATATCTCTCTGCGTACCTTTGTTTATAAAACTGTGTGGCCAGATTGCCTTGTTTGTCGTAAATCTTTGCCCTCATAAAGGCTTTATAAAGTAGGACAAACACTCCTCGGCTACTGGCCAAGGAGGTGGAAGCCGATGGTCGATCAACAAAATTTTGTACAATGCGGATCCGAGCATTAATGACGTAAAGTACTTGGATACATAGAGTCATTACACATAATTTATGATTTTACTATGGATATTGATCCTCAATTCGGCCACCCGTGCCCGCATTAAGGCTCGGGGGCTACTGGGCTTCGGGCTTATTATTTACAAATATTAAAGGGGCACATCGATCCCCTGATCTGGTGTTGCCACCCGACCAGTGTCTCGGGGGCTACTGCATTGCTTCTCCAATGCAGAAAATTTTATGTGCAATATAGTTTCCGAGGAGATTTTGATCCTCAGGTTGGTCGGCCGCACCCAACCTGAGTCTTGAGGACTGAGCACGCCGCTTTTGTGTCCCGAAGTTTTCTGCCGAGCTAGGACTTGATGCTCAGGCCGATTTTGCAAATCAACCTGAGTCTCAGCGGCTACTGGGATCAGCGTCTTATGTCATCCTTCATGTGCGTCTCGGGTTTTAGACCGATACACACCTTGAGGGCTACTGGCTATATATCTCGGCAGAGAATAAATTGCACCAATAAAAAATATTGACAAAAAATCGGCCCATAGTCGGGGTGGTGCACCACCTCGGAAGCAGTCCGACATAAAGCTCGGGCGCTAGTGGATGGCTCCATAGAGGGCATTTCCGGCATTAAGCTCGGCTAAACTCCTTCAACTTTTTTGAACCAAGGTGATATGACACCTCGGATATAGTCCGGCATTGGAGCCTGGACACAGTCCGGCGTTGGAGCTCGGATATATTTCGGCATTGGAGCTCGGATATACAGTTCGGTGTTCGAGCTCGGATACATAGTCCGGCGTTGGAGCTCGGATACATTCCGGCGCTAGAGCTGGGAAGCAGTCCGGCGTTGGTGCTCGGCTGCAAAAGATACCTCGAATGCAGTCCGGTGTTGGAGCTCGGACGCAAGAGGACCCTGCCTCCGGGAACAACTTCAAACCCGAGGTGTGGCATAAAAATAAACAAGGCATTGATAAAGGCCGGAAATTTAAAGGGCTCCTCAGATACCCGACGTGTAAACTCGTCGAATGAATTTCGGCGATCCTCAAGATCGAAGAGAAAGAAGATTTGTTGAACCAGTTTTCAAGACCGGCAACCGAAGATGAAGAACAGTTCGGAAGAATCGAGGAGCGTCCCTAACTTGAAGACCGGTTCAGGGGGCTACTGACGGTGTCCTGGACTAGGGGGTACTCACCACGTCATCTCCCAATCTATTAGATTGGGCCAAGGACCCCCGTGGCCGTATACTCATGGGCCAGTTCGGACGGCTACCGCATACAAGGAAGATTCCACAAGACTTGGCGATCAAGACAAGGACTTCTCCCCACCGGCGTATTCGGCTAGGACTCTTGTTATCCTAGGCCTCCGGTGCATTATATAAACCGAGGCCAGGCTAGTCGATATATACACAATATATACAACAATCATACCATAGGCTAACTTCTAGGGTTTAGCCTCCTTGATCTCGTGGTAGATCTACTCTTGTACTACCCATATCATCAATATTAATCGAGCAGGACGTAGGGTTTTACCTCCATCAAGAGGGCCCGAACCTGGGTAAAACATTGTGCCCCTTGTATCCTATTACCATCCGCCTAGACGCACAGTTCGGGACCCCCTACCCGAGATCCGCCGGTTTTGACACCGACAGTCCCCTTGTCTCAACCCACTACTAGTAATAAAGAAATCACTCTCTTCACCATTCACCTTGACTCCAATGGATCCTTGCTGAGTTATGCTCTTAACCAAGTTGATCCACTTTCTACCAAAACCTCTAAGTTCAAGCACTTCATAAACAAAATCTAGATTAACTTTATCATAAGCTTTTTCATAATCTATTTTTAAAATCATCCCTTTCCTCCCAGAGGAGTGTGTAGTATGCAGCACCTCATGTGCAGTGACTACCTTCTCCAGGATGTATCTACCTCTAATGAAGGGAGATTGATTCTCAGAGATCAATTTACCAATTATCAACGCTAATCTATTAGTCAGAACTTTGGTAAAAATCTTAAAGCAACAATTAAGAAGACTAATAGGCCTAAATTTCCTCATATCTTTTGCCTCTTCTTCCTTAGGAATCAAAGTTATCATGGCAAAATTGAGTCTAAAAATGTCTAGGTCATGTTCAAACCATGCCTCAAACATACTTCATTTATTAGGTTATACACTCATATTGCATTGGGACATGTGATGTCACATTAACTAGCTAACACTGGTAGAAAAAGCGCCTGTTGTCCCGGTTCGTAAGGGCCTTTAGTCCCAGTTCCTGAACCGGGACTAAAGGGTCGGTACTAATGCCACGACGCTTTAGTCGCGGTTCAGTCCAGAACCAGGACTGATGGGCCTCCACGTGGCTTGTGCGCGGAGCCCAGGCAGGAGACCCTTTGGTCCCGGTTGGTGGCACCAACCAGGACCAATAGGCATCCACACGTTAGCATTTCTGTGGCTGGGGTTTTTGTTTTTTTTGAAAGGGGGGGGGGTTTGGAGGTTTTGGGGGTTTTGGGGGGTTAATTTAGGTGTTTCATATATTGTGTTAGCTAGCTATAATTAATAGAGAGAAGTGTCCTCTCTTATGTCCGTGCTTGGTCGACATTACATACTATACATACGTATAGAGAGGACTAGACACGCTAGCTAGCTAGTAAGCAAACGAAGGAAACAGAAGATCATCATGAACATATATGCATACAGAGAGAAGTGATATCGACCACATCTCCTTCTCCCAGAGATTGGTCGAACAACAAGTTCTCGTATATCTATCCGACACTACCGGCTACATATATACAATAATTATCTCTTACAAATATAATCATACGGACTCATGGTCCACATAGTATTCTCCGTCTTCAGCGATCACATGGTCAAGAAAGAATGCCGCCAATTCCTCTTGAATTGCTCGCATGCGAGCTGGTGCTAGGAGTTCATCCCGCTTCCGAAACATCTAATTTGAAGAAGGGGGTCAATACATATATATATGGATGAATGAAACTCAACACAAATGATGGTAATAAAATAAAATTGTGAATGTTGTTATTTACGTACTTCATATTGTTCGTTAGAGTACCCGCCCCGCTCACAGGTCGTGTGTCGGATGGACTCGCAGATGTAGTATCCACAGAAATCATTCTCTTGTTCCTGCCACAACCACTTTACAAGAAATAGAGGTCAATCAAACTGATAAGCAAGAATGCTAAATGGTATTGATGAAACTAGCGCTTGAATCACTAGGAGATGCGCGGAACATGCTACTATAGTACTTACTTTCGGGTGTCTAAATTCCAGCTCCTTCGGCAGTCCCGGAACTTTTCTGGTGAATTGCCCGCAAAAAAAAAAACTTTTCTGGTGAATTTTCTCCAAACCCTGCCGGACAAAGAAAACAATTACTTGATATCAGGAAATGAACAAAGTTGCTGATATGGTGGATAATGATCGATTTAACTTACTTCTTGAGGATTTCAGTCATGTCCGCATACTCCTGGGGATCTTTTCGTTTAGAGTCCAAGACAGTTACTACTCCCTGCTCAAGCCTAATCTCTAGGAGAATATAGTGGTACCTGCGCACGCATGCATAACTCATCAATTATATTACTATAACCTGGACTAATATATAAGGGAAACCGAATATGCACAAGACAGTAACACTCACTTGAAGTTGTAAGGAAAGAGTATTATATCTTTGTTTTCATTTTTTTGAATGATCGTAGCAAGTTGGCCTCGGTATCTTCGGGACGATGTTCAACCTTAGTTGCATCTATGAGATATGTGTTAACAAACCCAATATCACCGATTTGTCTTTTCTTCAATTCGGCGATCTTCAATCTGCATAATATAGTGAGGATAATTATAAATACATGCAATGAAAGAGATGAGCTATATAGAGAGACTTAATGACAGAAGTAGTAGTACTTACAGACAGTAGCAGGTGACCGTTGTTTTATCGAGGGCCAATTGATTGAAAAACTGATAGAACTCCTCAAATGGAATTGGCAACAGTTCAATTCCAACGAGGTCATGCTCCGGTTTAACTCTCGCATACAAAGTACTCCTCCCCCAGACTCTCTGCAGATTTTCAAGTACCAATCATGTAATCTTCGCATCATCGTTGTTAAAGATTTTTCATCTTTGACGAGAGGCTTCCCGTACTCGTATCTGTGTATCTGCACCTCCATGGGATCATAATGTACATCGTCGGGCAGGTAATCATCAACATTGCAATAACCGAGCACCATCCTCGGATCGACGATGTCGCTAGGCACCTTGAGCGGGGGGCACGATTGCTTCGCTTGTTCGCCGAGCTGGGCAATTTTTTTCCTAGCTGCTCGTCATTCTTTCAGCCTTTGATCACTGACTGTACTTCCTGACCGCTCCGCTTCAGCCCATGTCTTTGCAATAATGCGCTCATAGTTGCCTTTCGGCGGAGACTTGGGTGGTTTTGCCAGGGCAGCCAGAGTGCGCTTCACTTTCACCGGATCTACCTTCTCCTCCGGAGGTGGATGTCTCTTTGCTTTCAACCCTTGAAACCATTCATCCACTTCGGTTCATGCGATCTTCGCGGTCTCCTCCGGGGTCCTCTCGTATGGTAACTTCTGTGGCTTCAGATAAGGACCGAATCTGTATGTCCTCCCGCCTCTGGTTGTACTGCTAGACGCCGGCTGAGTAGACGGAGCGGTTGTCTTCTTTACTTGCTTACGAGGCGGAGGAGAAGGACTACGACGCGCCGGAGCGGCGGCGGGTCTCTTCCACCCTTGCTGACGAGGCGGAGAAGGAGGAGGCTGGCTGCTCGGGCGCGCCGGCGCAGGCGGAGAAGGAGGCGGAGTGCCACCACGCGCCGGAGAAGGAGCCGGCCGAGGGCCCTGATCGTCACTCGCTGGAGGAGGAGGCGGTGGAGGAGGTGGAGTGCCCTGACTCGCCGGAGGAGGAGGAGGAGGCGGAGGCGTCCAGTTCGGAAGGTTGATGAGCTCCTTCCGCCATAGGCATGGAGTCTTCAGAGCAGACCCTAGCCGAGTCTCCCCTTCACCGGTAGGGTGGTCAAGATGGAGGTCCTCAAATCCCTCCGTTATTTCATCCACCATCACCCTAGCATATCCTTCTAGAATCGGCCGGCAGTGAAAAGTTACGCCGGGTTCAGTAGGATAAACAGAGCCAACAGCCGCCTTGACCTTCAAATTCATCCATTGCGTCATAAGGTGGCAATTTTGAGACTCCGTGATAGCATCCACGGGATAGCTGGCAGGAGCCGTCAAGGCATGCTTCGGCTGAAGCAGTTCGGTGGAAGCCACGCTGCTTCTGCGCTGAGATGGCAGGGTAGCTTCGGGGGAAGTTTTGGCAGTACGTTTGCTGCGATTTTCTTCTCGTTCCTCTATCACGTCTACCCTTGCTTGCAGCGCCTGCATTTGGGTCTGCTGCACTTTTTTCCTCCTCTCATGGGATTTGTAACCGCCTGCGTTCGGAAACCCAACCTTCCACAGAATGGAGCCTGGCGTGCCTCGTGTCCGTCCAGGGTGCTCAGGATTCTTGAGGGCCATTGTGAGCTCGTCGTTCTCTCTGTATGGAAAGAACGTCCCTTGCTGCGCTGCTTCGATATACTGCTTAAGCTTCCTGACTGGTATGTCCATTTGATCATTCATCCAAATGCACTTCCCTGTTATAGGGTCCAAGGTTCCGCCAGCCCCGAAGAACCAAGTCCGGCAACGGTCTGGCCAGTTAATTGTCTCTGGTTTGATCCCTTTATTAACCAGATCATTCTCAGTCTTGGCCCACTTAGGCCGGGCTACGAGGTAGCCACCTGACCCCGTGCGATGGTGATGCTTCTTCTTTGCAGCATTTTGCTTCTTTGTCGCCGACATCTTCTTACTCTTTTTCGATGTCTTGTGGGCCACAAATGCGGGCCAGTGATCTCTGATCTTCTCATATCTGCCCTGGAATTCTGGTGTCTCATTATTTTCGACAAACTTATTCAACTCTTTCTTCCACCTCCTGAATAGTTCTGCCATCCTCTTAAGAGAAAAAGACTTGATTAATTGCTCTTTAACTGGGTTTTCTGGATTATCCTCTGGCGGTAGGGTGAAATTTGACTTCAGCTCAGTCCAAAGATCATTTTTCTGCATATCATTGACATAAGACACCTCAGGGTCTTCTGTAGCCGGCTTAAACCATTGCTGGATGCTTATCGGGATCTTGTCCCTAACCAGAACCCCGCACTGAGCAACAAATGTGTTCTTTGTTCGGATGGGTTCAATCGGTTGGCCGTCGGGCGCGATTGCTATGATCTCAAACTTTTCATCCGAGCTCAACTTTTTCTTCGGGCCTCGTCTCTTTACCGAAGTTGTTCTCGATCCGGAGGGCTAGAAAAAAGAACAAAGACTTAATTAATATGTGTACATACCAAAACAATGAATGCATCAATCAGCTAGTCAGCACAGGCTTAACTAATATATATACCTGGCCGGACTCGGTTCGGTCACCGGAGCCGTCATCACGGTCTCCTTCTTGCACCGGCATTGGGTCACCGGAGCCGTCCTCATGTTCTTCTTCTTGCACCGGCATTAGGTCACCGTAGCCAGCTTCTTCACCCTCTCCTTCCAGACCATCGGTGTCGTTGAGAAACAACGAGACGACATCACTTCCTTCTGCGATTATGTCCCTCAACAACGCTTCTTTTGCTTCGTCTCGGGCGGTGTCCATAGTTTCTACAAATATTTACAACATGGCAATTATTATTCAAACATGACAGATGGATATATTAGTGGCAAACATAGAACTAGCTACCTAATCATAGTAAGGAATCATATATATTAATTAGTGGCCTCGACGCTGCTTCTCTAGGGTTTGGGGTGGCCTCTACAACGCTTCAAGGGTTTGGGGTGGCCTCGAGAACGCTTCAAGGAGGGGGTAATATCGACCCCCCCACGTGTTGAAGCTATCGGGAGGGGGTATATGTCGACAACGACGACACTACATCTATGTCCCTCGACGACCCTCGTTCCCGATAAAAAAAGAGGAAGAAGAAGAAAAAAAGAGGAGAAGAAAGAATAGAGGAGAAGAACTCCTCTATTCTTTCTTCTCCTCTTTTTTTTCTTCTTCCTCTTCTTTTTTTATCCTCTTCTTCCTCTCATGTTCGAGAGGATCGCCGAGGGGTCGGGAGGTTGCCTAGTGTCAAAGGATTCAACAAAACCTTGTCTTCATCATTAGGCGAAAGTAACAGGTGCATGATGGTACGAAGCTCTCCAAAGTTATTTTGGAACGGAGTCCTAGATAGGATAATTCGCTTTTTGGTACAAAGTTCAGCAAGAACCTTCCAAATATCGTTATTTGGAAGGCCTTTGCTGAAATTCATACAAAAAGGCAAATTATCCTATCCGGGACACCATTCCAAAATAACTTTGGAGGACTTTGTCATGCCCTGGTTACTTCCGGCTAATGATGAATCCATGGATTTCTTCAATACTTTGACACTAGGAAACCTCTCTCGACCCCTCGGCGATCCTCGACCCCTCGAACCCTCGACGACCCTGGAACCCTCGACCCCTAGACGACCCTGGAACCCTCGACCCTAGATCCCTCGACCCTATAGAACCCTCGAACCCTCGACCCTGAAACCCTCGACCCTTGACCCCTTAACGACCCTCGACCCTCTACCCTAGTTCCCGACCCTCGACCCTCGGTGATCCTCGACACCCTCGTTCCCGATAAAAATTAAGAAGAAGAAGAAGAAGAAAAAAGAGGAGAAGAAGAAAGGAATAGCTAGAGGAGAAGATCGAAGAAAAAAAAGAAGAAAAAAAAGAGGAGAAGAAGAAAGGAATAGTGGAGAAGAAGAAAAAATAGAATATATTCTATTTTCTCTTCTTCTCCACTATTCCTTTCTTCTTCTCCTCTTCTTTTTCTTCTTGTTTTCTTCTTCTTATTTATTTCTCCTCTTCTTCCTCCCCTCTTCTTCTTTCTAAGTCCTGCTTATATACACAGAGTATTGGTCCCGGTTCGTACCCCTCTCGACCCCTCGACGACCCTCGTCCCTGATAACATTTTTTTCTCCCCTCGACCCCTATCGACCTCTCGTCCCCCTCTCGACCTCTCATCATCATCTATGACCCCCCTCGTTTTCTTTAGCATATATCCATGAACAAAAAAATAATTCATATATAGAAAAAATGCTATATGAACATACATACATATGAGCATATACATAGCCAAATCCATATACAGAAAGCATATACATACATACATACATACATATGAGCATACACATACATACATAGCCAAATCCAAATACATATGAGCATATACATACACATATGAAAATTTTTATCACACACAGAGAGCAGCGGCAGCGGCGGCGATGGTCAGAGCGACAGGGATTGATGGGAAGGGGGGAGCTCACTGGGGGCGCAACGGGGAGGAGGCCGGGGACGGGGAGGAGGTCGGCGACGGCGCGGGGGAGGCCGGCGACGCGGCGCGGGGCGACGGGGAGGGGGCCGGAGATGGCGCACGCAACGACGAGGAGGAGGCCGGTGACGGCGCACGCAGTGACGGGGAGAAGGCCTGCGGCAGCACGGGGCGACGGCGACGGGGAGCGGGCGACGACGGGCTCGGGGCGGCGACGACGAAGACGAACGGCCTGGCGGCGTCGGGGGGGAATGGGAGCGGTTGGCGAAAATTTCACAAGTGCTACCTTATATACCCAGAGCAGTGGTCCCGGTTCGTGGCACGAACCGGTACCAATGCCCCCCTATGGTCCCGGTTCGTGCCATCAACCGGGACCATAGGTCTCTTTTCAGCAGCCGAAAGGGCGGGAAGCAGAGGCCTATGGTCCCGGTTGGTGGCACCAACCGGGACCAATGGCCTTGTGCTGCCCCGCGCCCAAAAGTTTAGTCCCACCTTGCTAGTTGAGAGGGCTCGGGAGTGGTTTATAAGCGCTGCTGCGCCCACCCTCCCGAGCTCCTCTCAACTGCAGGCTTTCGGGCCTAATCTGTCACTTCAATGCCTGTGGGCCTACTGGCCTACTGCGGGCCTGAATCCTGGCCCATGGTAGGGTTTCTAGTCGTATTCAGGCCGTGGTGGCCCAGTAGGTGGCATGTTTTTTGTTTTTTTGTTGCTTTATTTATTTTCTTTTTTTTTGCTTTATTTTTTAATTCTTTATGCTTTTAGTTTTAGAAAAATTATAAACTTTTTGTTAATGCCATTAGTTTTCAAATTTGAAAACACTTTTTTAGTTTTTTTTGTTTTCTTTGTTGCTTTATTTATTTTATTTTGTGATTATCTTTACTATAAAAATAGTTTTTTCCCGTTTTTTTATTTGTTTTTTGCATTATTTATTTTCTTTTGTTTTTTGCTTTCATTTTTAATTCTGTTTGCTTTTAGGTTAGCAAAATTATAAACTTTCTATTAGTGCCATTAGTTTTAGAAAAATTATAAACTTTCTGTTAGTGCCATTAGTTTTAGAAAAATTATAAACTTTCTGTTAGTGCCATTAGTTTTCAAATTTGAAAACACTTTTTTAGTTTTTTTGTTTTCTTTGTTGCTTTATTTATTTTATTTTGTGATTAAATTTACTATAAAAATAGTTTTTTCCTGTTTTTCTGATTTGTTTTTTGCATTATTTATTTTCTTTTGTTTTTTGCTTTAATTTTTAATTCTGTTTGCTTTTAGGTTAGCAAAATTATAAACTTTCTGTTAGTGCCATTAGTTTTAGAAAAATTATAAACTTTCTGTTAGTGCCATTAGTTTTCAAATTTGAATAGTTAAAATTTGAATTCTTTGAAAATTGTTTGAATCACAAGTTTGTGATTAACTTACTAAAAAATGAGAATAGATGCGCTTATAGAGAAAATTCAACCTAAATTCCTAGTAAATTTCTATGAATTTCAGAGAAATTCACTATGAATTTAGGTTAAACTTTTCTCTATTAGGGCATCTATTTTCACTTCGAGAGGAGCTCAACAAGGCAGAGAGGGAAGGGCTTATAAACCGGTGTGAGCCCCCTTCGGTTGGCGAGGTGGGACTAAACTCTGCCCGCAACGAGGATCAACCCTTTAGTCCCGGTTTGTGGCACAAACCGGGACTAATGGTCATGGGCCAGGGGCGAACCATAAGACATGAAAGCATTTCAAATGAACTCTGAAAAAGTTGAAAGTTGGGATGGTATCATAATTTCACCCACATAGCATGTGCATGTACAAAACGGACAATGGTAGCATGTTCGTGTGTTACAAAGTTGGCATGGTATCATCATAATAGTTGCGGGAGAAAGTCTTCACTTTTTCTTCGCTTGTGTCATTTGCTTATTGTGCCGTAACCATGGATAATCTTCATTGTTTATCAGGATGCTTGGGTCAGCCTTGACATTGAAGGGAGGAATTTCATGAAACTTTTCATAATCTTCAGACATGTCTGGCTTGCCGTCCACTCCCAGGATATCCCTTTTTCTTGAAAGAACTATGTGGCGCTTTTGCTCATCGTATGATGTATTCGCCTCCTTATCTTTTCTTTTTCTCGGTTTGGTAGACATGTCCTTCACATAGATAATATGTGCCACATCATTGGCTAGGACGAACGGTTCGTCAGTGTACCCAAGATTTTTCAGATCCACTGTTGTCATTTCGTACTGTGGGTCTACCTGTACCCTACCGCCTAACAGATTGACCCATTTGCACTTAAACAAAGGGACCTTAAAATCAGGTTCGTAGTCAAGTTCCCATATGTCCACTATGTAACCATAATATGTGTCCTTTCCGCTCTCGGTTGCTGCATCAAAGCGGACACCGCTGTTTTGGTTGGTGCTCTTTTGATCTTGGGCGATCGTGTAAAATGTATTCCCATTTATCTCGTATCCTTTGTAAGTCAATACAGTCAAAGATGGTCCCCTGGACAACAAGTACAACTCATCACAAACAATGTTGTCACCTCTGAGACGTGTTTCCAACCAACTGCTGAAAGTCCTGATGTGTTCACATGTAATCCAGTCGTCGCACTGCTCCGGGTGTTTGGAGCGCAGACTGTTCTTGTGTTCATCGACATACGGGGTCACCAAGGTAGAGTTCTGTAGAACTGTGTAGTGTGCTTGAGACCAAGAATATCCGTCCCTGCATATTATTGAGTCTCTTCCAAGAGTGCTTTTTCCAGTCAGTCTCCCCTCATACCGTGATTTAGGGAGACCTATCTTCTTAAGGCCAGGAATGAAGTCAACACAAAACCCGATAACATCCTCTGTTTGATGGCCCATGGAGATGCTTCCTTCTGGCCTAGCGCGGTTACGAACATATTTCTTTAGGACTCCCATGAACCTCTCAAAGGGGAACATATTGTGTAGAAATACGGGCCCCAGGATGACAATCTCGTCGACTAGATGAACTAGGACGTGCGTCATGATATTGAAGAAGGATGGTGGGAACACCAGCTCGAAACTGACAAGAGATTGTGCCACATCACTCCTTAGCCTTGGTATGATTTCTGGATCGATCACCTTCTGAGAGATTGCATTGAGGAATGCACATAGCTTCACAATGGCTAATCAGACGTTTTCCGGTAGAAGCCCCCTCAATGCAACCGGAAGCAGTTGCGTCATAATCACGTGGCAGTCATGAGACTTTAGGTTCTGAAACTTTTTCTCTGGCATATTTATTATTCCCTTTATATTCGACGAGAAGCCAGTCGTGACCTTCATACTGAGCAGGCATTCAAAGAAGATTTCTTTCTCTTCTTTCGTAAGAGCGTAGCTGGCAGGACCTTTATACTGCTTCGGAGGCATGCCGTCTTTTTCGTGCAAACGTTGCAGGTCCTCCCGTGCCTCAGGTGTATCTTTTGTCTTCCCATACACGCCCAAGAAGCCTAGCAGGTTCACGCAAAGGTTCTTCGTCACGTGCATCACGTCGATTGAGGAGCGGACCTCTAGGTCTTTCCAGTAGGGTAGGTCCCAAAATATAGATTTCTTCTTCCACATGGGTGCGTGTCCCTCAGTGTCATTCGGAACAGCTAGTCCACCGGGACCCTTTCCCAAGATTACGTACTGTAAATCATTGACCATAGCAAGCACGTGATCACTGGTGCGCATGGCGGGCTTCTTCCGGTGATCTGCCTCGCCTTTGAAATGCTTGCCTTTCTTTCGACATTGATGGTTGGTCGGAAGAAATCGACGATGGCCCAGGTACACATTCTTCCTGCATTTGTCCAGGTATATACTTTCAGTGTCATATAAACAGTGCGTGCATGCGTGGTATTCTTTGTTTGTCTGTCCTGAAAGGTTACTGAGAGTGGGCCAATCGTTGATGGTCACGAACAGCAACGCCTTAAGGTTAAATTCCTCCTGTCTGTGCTCATCCCACGTACGTACACCGTTTCCATTCCACAGCCGTAAAAGTTCTTCAACTAATGGCCTTAGGTACACATCAATTTCGTTGCCGGGTTGCTTAGGGCCTTGGATGAGAACTGGCATCATAATGAACTTCCGCTTCATGCACATCCAAGGAGGAAGGTTATACATACATAGAGTCACGGGCCAGGTGCTGTGATTGCTGCTCTGCTCCCCGAAAGGATTAATTCCATCCACGCTTAAAGCAAACCATACATTCCTTGGGTCCTTTGCAAACTCATCCCAGTACTTTCTCTCGATTTTTCTCCACTGCGATCCGTCAGCGGGTGCTCTCAACTTCCCATCTTTCTTTCAGTTCTCACTGTGCCATCGCATCAACTTGGCATGCTCTTCGTTTCTGAACAGACGTTTCAACCGTGGTATTATAGGAGCATACCACATCACCTTCGCAGGAACCCTCTTCCTGGGGGGCTCGTCGTCAACATCACCAGGGTCATCTCGTCTGATCTTATACCGCAACGCACCGCATACCGGGCATGCGTTCAGATCCTTGTATGCACCACGGTAGAGGATGCAGTCATTAGGGCATGCATGTATCTTCTCCACCTCCAATCCTAGAGGGCATACGACCTTCTTTGCTGCGTATGTACTGTCGGGCAATTCGTTATCCTTTGGAAACTTCTTCAATATTTTCAGTAGTTTCTCAAATCCTTTGTCAGCCACATCATTCTCTGCCTTCCACTGCAGCAATTCCAGTACGGTACCGAGCTTTGTGTTGCCATCTTCGCAATTGGGGTACAACCCTTTTTTTATCCTCTAACATGCGATCAAACTTCAGCTTCTCCTTTTGACTTTCGCATTGCGTCCTTGCATCGACAATGACCCGGCGGAGATCATCATCATCGGGCACATCGTCTGGTTCCTCTTGATCTTCAGCAGCTTCACCCGTTGCAGCATCATTGGGCACATCGTCTGGTTCCTCTTGATCTTCACCAGCTCCCCCCGTTGCAGCATCACCGTATTCAGGGGGCACATAGTTGTCATCGTACTCTTCTTCTTCGCCGTCTTTCATCATACCCCTATTTCTTCGTGCCTCGTCCAAACATTATAGTGTGGCATGAAACCTTTGTAAAGCAGGTGGGAGTGAAGGATTTTCCAGTTAGAGTAAGACCTCGTATTCCCAGATTCAGTGCATGGACAATACATAAAACCATTCTGCTTGTTTGCCTCAGCCACATCGAGAAACTCATGCACACCCTTAATGTACTCGTGGGTGTGTCTGTCACAGTAGATCCATTGCCGGTTCATCTGCGTGCATTATATATAATTAAGTGTCCAAATTAATAGAAGTTCATCATCACATTAAAACCAAAGTGCATACATAGTTCTCATCTAACAACATATAGCTCTCCAGAGCATCTAATTAATTAAACCATACATTGAAACTATGTAAAATATTTCAATGCGAAAACAAATGCGATCATAATCGGAACCAAGGTAACAATTGATCCAACGGCATAATGATACCAAGCCTCGGTATGAATGGCATATTTTCAAATCTTTCTAATCTTCAAGCGCATTGCATCCATCTTGATCTTGTGATCATCGACGACATCCGCAACATGCAACTCCAATATCATCTTCTCCTCCTCATTTTTTTTATTTTTTCCTTCAACAAATTGTTTTCTTCTTCAACTAAATTTAACCTCTCGACAATAGGGTCGGTTGGCATTTCCGATTCACATACATCCTACATAAATAAAATCTATGTCACGTTGGTCGGTATAATTTTCATAAACAATAAATGAATCAATAGTTATAAAGATAATATATATACCACATCCGAATCATAGACAGGACGAGGGCCGACGGGGGCGGATACCAAAACCATCGCACTATGTAAGAAAATAATACAAGTATCTATGTAAACATACAAGTAAGAATATTTTTCCTTTCAGAAAGAAGATAAGAACAAGAGGATCACCACGGTGGTGCCGGCGATGAGCTCGGCGCGGGTGATCGACGGCGGTGAAGACGGGGACGGGGCGTGACGGACCGCTAAACCTAGACAAATATTATGGAAAATGGAGCTTGGAGGTCGAGCTTGGAGAGGAGAAAGCTTAAGTAGTGTGGCTCAGGCATTCCATCGAACACCTTGTGTGCATAGGAGGTGAGCTAGAGCACCACCAAGCCCTCTCCCCCTCGGCTAGAGAAAAACAGAGCACTGGGGTGCTCTGCTCGCGAGCGAGGGGTATATATAGGCACCTCATTGGTCCCGGTTGGTGGGATGAGCCGGGACTAAAGGGGAGCCTTTGGTCCCGGTTCAAGCCACCAACCGGGACCAATGGTGGTGGGCCAGGAGCGAGGCCCATTGGTCCCGGTTCATCCCATCAACCGGGACCAAAAGGTCCAGATGAACCGGGACCAATGGCCCACGTGGCCCGGCCGGCCCCCTGGGCTCACGAACTGGGACCAATGCCCACATTGGTCCCGGTTCTGGACTAAACCAGGACTAATGGGCTGACCCGGCCTGGACCAAAGCCCTGTTTTCTACTAGTGTAAGTTACTACTACTACCTCTCTCCTCATTAACTCATTGCCACATAAGCAAATTTGCTGAGTTGGACTCGATGTTACTGCTGAAGTTACTCCCACTGTGGCTAGTCTTAACTCAAGGAGGGCAGTGCAGGTGTATATATTGATGAATCGCTATTGAATTAACTCCTGAACATGTTCAACACCTCGTCATCAATCCTAGGTATTACTGAGGGGGCCTTGCCCACTACTGAAATTACCTTGAGTAGTTGAGGTTCAGAAGAAGTTCTGAGTTTCAGACCTTTCCAAATCCTAGCACAACGTTTGGATGCTATATACTCCGTCCCGGTTTATTGGCTCCCTTCGTATTTTATACCAAATTTTAATTATAAGTTTAGCAAACAAAATATTAACGCATGTCACAAAAATTATATTGTTAGATTCGTATTTGAATATAGTTTTCGATGATGTTAGTTTTGCTATGTATAAATTATATTTTATTAGTGAAAATACTAGTCAAAATATGACCCTAAATACGAGGGAGACTAATAAACCCGGACGGAGGTAGTATCATGGAAACACTTGAGTGATGGTATCACCTGATACTCCCCATCATCATTCATCCAACCCTGCGTCGATTGCCACCCCTTGCACGATCGCCCAAATGATCGCCCCAGGTCTGTGGCCAGGATCACTTTCGTTTTTTTTGCGGGTTCGTTTCTGCATGGGCATTATTGTTACTGGTGTTAGAAAGTATTGTACGTATATACAATGGTTGATCAATAGGCAAATTTTCATACTAATTCTGGAGAAAATCCAGTCTTTGTGCATGATTTTATGCAGTCGGAACAAGACAACCATGGCGCGGAGCACAAAATTGATCCAGGTGCTGCGGATGCTGATCCCGAGGCCGCAGGCGCATGCGGCACAGGTGGACCAGGGGTGAATCTGCCTCGGGTCCGCAAACTCCACCCAGGGAGCGCCACACGGGGCGGGCCGGTTCGCCTAATGACGCCTTCCCAGGCGGGTCGTCTCCTGGTGGCCATGTGGTGCAGGACGAGCCACACGACCCAGCGCGTCATTCGCCTCCTCTCGCTGGTCGCCACATGGACCAGTCAGGCGCGAGCCAGGCGTCTGGCAGCTCTGGCATGACGCGACGAGATGCGGGATCCTCTGTTGAGGACAGCGGATTTGACGCCAGGTCGCATGCGGCTTCACCCACCACCACGTGATCTGTTGTGCCATAGCCTCTTGCAGCTCCGGATGTGCCGACTCGAAGAGCAAGGTCACAACACGGTATTGTAAAACCTCAATTTCATACAGATGGTACGGTCAGGTATGACAAGCTCAAAATTCGTTTTGGAGGATTAACAACTAGCGGTGAACCAAGTAATCTACAGGAAGCTCTAAGTGACACAAAATGGCTATGAATGATGAGTATGGTGCTCTTACTAAAAATAAGACTTGGCACTTAGTTCCACCAACAAGAAATAAAAATGTCATTGATTGTAGGTGGGTCTACAGAATTAAAAGAAATGCAGATGGTCAAATTGATAGTATAAAGCAAGGTCGGTAGCAAAGGGTTTTAAGCAGAGATATGGTATAGATTATGAGGATGCCTTCAGTCCTGTTGTTAAAGCAACTACTATCAGACTTGTTCTTTCTGTTGTAGTTTCAAATAATTGAAGCCTTAGGCAATTGGATGTGCAGAATGCATTCTTCATGGCGTTCTAGAGGAAGAAGTCTATATGAGACAGCCACCTGCCTATGAGGTAAAAGGCAAGGGAAATCACGCTTGCAAAATTGATAAAGCCTTGTATGGTTTGAAACGGGCACCTAGGGCATAGTACTCTAGGTTAAGTGAAAAACTTCAAGCACTTTCAAACCATCCAAGGGAGATACTTCCTTGTTCTTTTACCAGAAAGGCAAGATCACTTTCTTTATGTTGGTTTTATGTTGATGATATTATTGTTTCTAGCTCATCACAACATGCAACTATGGCATTGTTGGAAGATTTGAGAAAAGACTTTGTCTTGAAAGATTTAGGTGATCTACACTATTTCTTGGGATTAAAAAGACGAAAGATGGCATTCCTCTAACCCAAGAAAACTATGTCTTGGATATCTTGAAATGTGCAGGGATGATGAATTGCAAAGTTTCAAACATGCCTCTCTCTACATCAGAAAAACTACTAAGAGAAGAAGGAGAACCTTTGGAGGCCGAAGAGTCAACAAAGTACAGAAGTATGGTAGGTGCCTTGCAGTACTTAACACTGACAAGACTTGACATTTATTTTCTTGTAAACAAAGTATGTCAGTATTTGCATTCTCCTACTTCTCAACATATGACATCAGCTAAAAGGATTTTGAGATATCTCAGAGGTACTATGAGTACATGCATGAAGTTTATCCGGTCAACTTCCAATTTTGTCGGTGCCTTTTCGGATGCTGATTAAGAAGGATGTCCTCATGAGAAGGTCAACATGAGGTCTATTTGTGTGTTTTGGGTCCAAATCTAATTTCTTGAAGTGCACGTAAGCAAGCTACTGTCTCCAGATCAAGCACGGAGGCAAAATATAAATCCTTAGCTAATGCTATGTGGAGATTATTTGGGTTCAAACTCTTCTGCGTGAGCTTGGAGTTTCTCATTCACTAGTCGCTCGCCTTTGATGTGATAACATTGGTGCCACATACTCCATCCGTTCGAAAATAAGTGACTCAAGCTTGTACTAACTTTGTACTAAAGCTGGTATAAAGTTGAGTCACTTATCTTGGAATGGAGGGAGTACTTGTCAGCAAATCGAGTGTTCCACGCAAGGACCAAACATATAGAGGTTGACTATCATTTTATTTGAGAAAGAGTAGCCAAGAGACTACTAGACATTCGTTTTCATTCCCACAGGTGATCAAGTTGCAGATGGTTTTACCAAGGCCTTGTCATGGCGAAAATTGGAAGGCTTCAAGAGCAATCTCAACTTGTTGAAGCTGTGATTGAGGGGGGCTTGTGTTAAAAGTATTGTATGTATATATGATGGTGTATAAACTATATATACTTGTGGTATGATTAGGGCGTTGTGTGTTTGTTGTAATCCGATAGTTAGGGTTGTTAGAGCAACTCCAATGGGGCAACCCATTTCGTCCGCCCGCGTCCGTTTGGGTTGGCGCGGACAAAAGTGGAGGCCCAGCGCGCCGACCCAAACTCAAATCGTGTCCGCCTGGCGTCCGCGCCGACCCATTTCCGGCCAAAATTGCGTCTGGAATGCGTCGGCGCGGACGCGAAGCGGACGCACCGAGCGTCTCCTCGCCGTCCGCCGCGTCCCCACCTGACGGTCGTACAACTACGACGGTCAACATTATTATGACGACCGCCCACCTTGGGCCCATGCGTCAACAACGACGGTCGTCCTTTTTTAAGCTGGGCGAACGGCGGGGCCGTCCTCATCTACAGCCACTCGCCCCCGTCCCCATCTGACCACCCCTGCCCCCACGCCGGCGACAACCCTAGCCACCGCCAACATGGGCTTCTGCTCCGGCATCGGCAGCAGCAGCAAGGGCAAGGCCCTCGCCCGCCATTCCCCCTCCCTCCCCGCCCTCCCCGCGCCGCCGCGCGCTCCCCTACAGAGGCAGCGCATCAATGTGCCGGTGTACCAGGCCAAGTGGCACTGGCAGCACCGCGTGCCTCTGCCGTACCCCGACGCGATGCTGCCGCATGACTGACATTTGGATCTGTAGAGGATCCCAGTGCCGGCGGCACCGCGGACGGCGAGGGCCCATGCGGAGGAGGTGCGGCGCCGGCGGGCGTTGCTGACGCCGGAGCAACGTGCCGAGCCGCACTATGCCGTCGACTCGCCCAACTGGGCTCGATGGTTCGCCTTCGAGCACGAGGAGGCGACGCGACGCGACGTCCGTGGCGTCGACCGTAGCCTGCCGCCGTCCCCGCTCGTCGTCTGCGACGAGGACCAGGAGGCCGAGGCCGCCTACCAGGCGCCCATTAAGGAGAGCGAGGAGGAGAAGCGGTGGAGGGAGGCGGATGAGGCGGCTTTCCACGTTGCCATGGCGGAGGCCATGGCCCTCTCCGCGGCGGCCGACTGTGTCGTGCCACCGGTGACCCCGTCGTCCCCGCCCAAAGCCAAGCCGAAGGAGCCAGCCTCCGCGCTACTCCTGGACCAGAGTAGTGCGCGAGTGGGTTGGCGCTCCGCCGATCTGGCTTGGGGCCACGAAGAAGCAGGAGGCGGCCTACCTCGACCACTGGCGCCGCGTTCGGCTGGCCCAGGAGCGAGGAGGGCGAGCGCCTGCAGATGCTCGAGCGCGAGGCTGAAGAGGAGGCACGCCAGGCCCAGGTAGCGACGGCGCAGCCCAACATCGCCGCCCTCTGGAACACGGCGCTCCCCTGGGCCGGCCCCGCGCCGACGCTGATCGACCTCACCGGCCCCGACGTAGATGCCTAGGGTAGCACGTCGTCTAGTTTTTAGTTTTTTATGTTAATTAATGTAATGTGGACTTTCGCCGGCTTTCGTGACTGGCTTTATGTTTAATTAAATGCATGTGTTTATTTTTAAAATGCTTTAGAAAAATTGGCGCGCCGATAAAATTGGTCGGACCAGTGTTGGACGTTCGCGTCAATCCAAACACAGCGTCGGACATTTGTGTTCGCTGGGCCGATCCAAATGGACAAAAAGCGGATAAAAGCGTCGTCCATTTGGGTCGGCACGTTGAAATTGCTCTTAGGATTTATCCTCATCTCTGTATAGTTTACCGTGAGGATCAATCCACGACCTAACCATCATATCTGTAAACCTATCGATCTATTTAACATGCAGCCCGTCCCTGCCAGAGTCATACACTTCCACCCATTATTTCAACCGGCACACAGCTCGTGCCAACCTGATGCCCCAGCCAACGTAATCTACCCATCTTCTCTCTTTTCACCGTAAAAGAAATGATTAGACCTTCCAAAAGAAACAAGCAGAAGCAAGTGCTGTTGTTTTTTGCTTTGTTTTCACAGCACAACAAAGGTTTCGACTTGCGAGCCGCTTAGAGCACTCAGCAAGACATTTTCTTTCTTGACTGCTTTCTTTTGGAGGAGGGCACTAGCCAACAGCAGCACGTATACCGGCTCGACAAGTCCAGCAGGGCACGTGCAAAGATGCATGCGTGGCGATGGCAATGGCAATGGAATGCACACGGGCGGTACTGTACCCTCGTGCACCATGCACGGCCAGAGAAGCCACTGGACAAGCTGAAAACTTCACTTGCATGCAGCATGTATGAATATTGAGTCGTTTTCTTCAGCAAGTTGATGTAACTATAAGTTGCACGTACGCTGCGTACCCTGGATCTGGATCCAGTACACTACATTAACGTAACGGTGGTCACTGCACTGCATCCTACGATCGATATCGATCTCTCCTCCCCTCATTAAATCAACTTTAGGTTTGCCCTGGCCGTGCACACATGGGCATAAAGACGCACAGGAAAAATAAATGGCGCTGCTCTGCTTTGCCTCCACCTTCGTCGCCGCTAGTCCTTGCCTCGCCTGCATCGGTTGGACTTCCTGCCCGCGGACGTGGTCACCACGAGCTGCGCGCCGCCCAGCCGCTCCGGGCGCCAGCCTTTCCACCGCGCAGAGCAATACAGCCTGCGGTGCAACGCAGTGCAGCACATGGTCACTTGCTAATCACACAGGTTTAGTTCGTGGACCCTATCCAGAAACAACGTGCTGCTGCATGCCTGCATGCAGGAGGTTTTATACCTGCAACACATGCAGCGCACAACGGCGATTCAATGAGATGCAGCACATGATGATTAATCATAATCAGGCGGGTTTAATTCGTGGGGGGAGAAGACATGGGTCAGCATTCAGAAAGAACATGGAGTTTCTATGGCCTTTGAATGCTCATGTCTGTTTCTCCTTTAAGAAGGAGGAGAAAGGAGACGAATGTTCATGTTTAATACTACTGGCCAGATTAAACGCAGACAGCGCGAATGTGCAATGTACTCCCTCTGTAAACTAATATAAGAGCATTTAGATCACTACTTTAGTATTCTAAACGCTTTTATATTAGTTTAGGGAGGAAGTAGTAGACAGTGCAGCACATCGTCGACATTGATGGAGCATGGTTCAGAAGAGAACGTGCTGCTGCGGCATGCAGGAGGTTTTAAGGTCTTTGAGTGTTCATGTTTTTTCCTTTAAGAAGAAGGAGAGGGAGAAATGAATGTTGTTGTTTTCTACTGCGTGGATATCACCTGTTTGTTTGATAGTCTGAATAACGTGCAGAGGTATAGAAGAAGATGCAGTGCCGGGTCAGGGATTCAGGGTGCACACATGGGGCGAGCAGTGCACAGTGCAGACAAGACACGGTGTACGCGTGCAGCGATCCGAGCCGAGATCGAGATGCACTGCCCATGAACACTGCACAGGGATTTGATGTCTGGTGGATCCAAGTGAAGGTGCCCATGAACACGGCCAGATTACTATTAACTAGTCGTAATGACAAGTATCATAGACTAGTGTCAGGCATATGATACTAGTGTATGATACTACATCCGTAGTGCATAGTATCATATATTAGTATCATATATGATTTCATTTATTGCCATGCATGACACATAGTAGCACAACATTTAATATGATACGGTATCATGATATGATACTCAACCCTCTCTTTTTGCATTAAATTTTATGCCATCTCATCAAATTTGCCTAATTGACATGCATGATACTCTCTTTACGACCAACCTCAAAAGGGCAGCGCAGGTGTCTATATTGATGAATCGCTGTTGAATTAACTCCTGAACATGTTCAACACCTCGTCATCAATCCTAGGTACTGGTGTGGTGTACATGCGATATTTATGGTCTTGCAAAAAAACAAATTTGTTCCTATGCAGATTTTGGCCAACGCAGCTCAACAGAGGGGGCCTTGCCCCCTACTGAAATTACCGTGAGCAGATGAGTTTCAGACCTCTTCAACTCCTAGCACAACATTTGATTGCTATGTATGGCTCATGCTTGCGAACTGATACTCCCTTCATTTTTACTCGCTCTGCATATTATGTTTGTCTAAAGTCAAACTTTATATATACTTTCAACAAATTTGTAAAACAATATATTAATATACGCTATCAAATCAATACCATTGGATTCATCACTGATTGTATTTTCACATCATATAAAATTGTGTTACTGTAAATGTTCATATTGTTTTCTGTATAAACTTGGTCAGACTCAGTCAAAACTAATGTGCGAAGTAAATAAAAGCAAAAAAGATTATCATGGGAGCACTAGAATGATGGTATCACCTAATATTCTCCCACCATCGTCCATCCAACCCTGCGTCGATTGCCAGCCCTTGCACCACCGCCCAAACGGTCGCCGCAGGCCGGAGGCCAGGATCACCGCCGTTTCTGTCGAGGCATTATTGTTACAGGCACACACACCTTGTGCCAACCTGACGCCAGTCGAAGCCAACCCTAATCTATCCATGTTCTCTCTTTTTCAACCGTATAAAAGAAATGATTGGACTTTTCAAAGAAACAAACAGAAAGAAGCCAGTGGTGTTGTTTTCTCCAAGTTCTCACAGCACAAAGTTTCGAGCTGCGAGCGGCTCAGCAGTCAGCGGGGCAATTTCTTTCTCGGCTGCTTTCTCTTTGAGGAGGGCACTGGTCAGGTCAGCACATTCACATACCGGCTTGACAAACCTCTCATGTCAAAGATGCATGTTGGCCGAGGGCAATGCACACGATGGCACTGTACCCTCTCATGTCATGCACGGTCAGAGCAGGCGCTGGACAAGTTGGGATTTGGAAACTTCACTCGCAGCTCGTATCGGATGAATACCAAATTTGTTCACCCAAGTTATTAATGTAACTATTTTGTTTTTCAGAAACGAGAGTTAATGTAGCTACAAGGTGCACGTACGCTACGTACCCTGGATCTGGATCCAGTACACCACACTAACGGTGATCACTGCACTGCGTCCTACGATCGATCTCTCCTCCCCTCATTGATTGATTAAATCCACTTTTGGTTTTGCCCTGCCCGTGCACACATGGCCATAAATACTACTCCCACATACGTACACGCGGGACAATGAAGCCTTGGCCATGCACACATGGGAATAAATGGCTGCCTTTGCCTCAGCCATGAGCATGCATGCACCTGCATCGGTTGGTCGTCCAGTGTTCGTGCCCGGACCGGGACTGGGGCCGGCACGGCACAGCCTGCCCGCGGACGTGGTCACCACGAGCTGTAGCTGCGCGCTGCCCAGCCGCTCCAGGTGCGGCAGCAGCGTCGGCCCTAGCTTTCACGTGGAGTTCTTATGGTCTTTGAATGTTGATGTTTGTTTCTCCTTCAAGGAGGAGATGAGTGTTCCTGTTTAATAGCCAGATTAAACACGCACAGGGCAAGTGTGCAATGTAGACAGTGCAGCACATGCATGGTTAAACTCATCGTCGACATTGATGGCTTGTGGTTCAGAGAGAACGTGCTGTTGCTGATGCTGCTGCGTGGAGGAGTTTTTAAGGTGTTTGAATGTTCATGTCTTTTTTCCTTTTAAGAAGAAGGAGAAGAGGAAGAAGAAATGAATGTTTGTAGTTTTCTACCGGGTGGATTTCATCATCTGTGTGCTGACTGCTGAGAGGTACTGCATAGAAGAAGATACAGGGCAGGGTCAGGGATTCAGGATGCACACATGAGGAGGGTACGGTACACTGCAGACAAGCCAAGGTGTACGTACGTGCATTTTTTAAGGTCTTGCAAAAATGCTCCTATGCAAATTTTAACCAGCCTAGCTCAGCGAGGGCCTTGCCCACTACTGAACTAGCCGTGAGCAGATGTGGTTCATACGAAATTCCAAGTTTCAGGCTGCTTCAGATCCTAGCACAATGCTTGGATTTTATATATGGTACTCCCTCCATCCCGAAATAAGTGTCTCAACTTTTCGGATGGAGGGAGTACGTGTTTGCAAGTCCTAGACGATTCAAAACCAACTGGCACTCTGGGTCCATGAACTTCTGCTTTTAGGATTCATACCTCTAAGGAGATAAAAGAAAAAATAACGGCGTTGCAAGAAGATGAACTAAACTAGAATCTACAAAAGTGAATGGAAATGAATGAAACCTTGTGGATGAGCCATGAGGTCGTTCGTGTGACAGTCGATCGAATCAGAAGCTCCAAAATCGAACTAGGAAAATAACCATAAGTAAAACTGACACAAGTGCCTATTGTATGGCTTCTACACAGTATAGGCTGTACAATAGAAGGCGACTTAACTGACTCGTATTTGCCGCAACAACAAGAGCGCCTATTTGCCGCTGCTGCGGCAGATAATTCAGCAGGAGCACTGGCGTCACTCCTCCACCTAGCTCTCCCCTTTTATTTTCTTTTTTATCTTCGTTTTTTTTCTGTTTTTGATTTTCCAATATATTTCTCTGGTCTGCCTCATTTTCACATGATTTTGTTTCTCCATAAATTTAAAAAATTGTTTTTTCCTCATTATATTAACATTTTTTGAAATGCCGGAAGATAAACAAATGCTTGAATATTTTATTATAATGCAAGAAAATTCTTTTAGAAATACATAATTTTGTTTTCAAGAATTACAAAATAACCATGAAAGAAAATGTTAATTTAAAGATATGAGTGCATTTTAGAAATTTACATGGAGTTTGAAAAATCTTTATGATATTGAAAGATAGTAATAATTTATAAGATGTAAAACAGGAAAATTACAAAAAAGAAAAAATCAACAAAAATGAAAGAAGAAAAAATGTAGAAATAAAGTCAAAGAAGAGGAAATAGTAAAAAAAGGGAAAATAGTCAGCTGCAAAAAAACTTTTTGAGGGGAAAGTCAGCTGCAGATGGGTCAACGCAGTGCGCATGCCAGTGTGCGTTTGGTCGCCAAATTGATGTGGTGAGCGTCGTATGGGAAATACCGCTTGTAGCGGCATATAGCACACGGTCGCCGACTTGGGTCATGGCTAGTAAAGGACATCACGCTGTCCAGGTTTCTTTGCGGGTAGATCTGATTTGCTTGCCCGACTTTTGTGGGTAAGAGTGTGGGCTTGGTTTTTTTTGCGAGCTTTTGGTGTGTTTTTCCTTTTTATTTTTTACTATTTTATTTTCTTCCTGTTTTTCATATACCTTTTTTTAGCTTTAAACAGCAGGAGAGGCTTCTATTGTTGCTACATTAAGAAAACACGGACAGTTATATTTACATAAGGAAGAGGACAGGAATTCCCTTAAAAACCATATAGAGAGAGCTAAATCAGGATCAATAGTTAGTTACAATTTTCAAGAAAAAAGAGACAGTGATATAATCACTAAGCTCTGGGGAAATCATATATTTGAGCCAAGTCAAATCACCCTTGTCCTTTCTGCCCAAGCCCTGATTATAGGTGCGACTTGCTTAAATATTAAGTTGTTCCTCTCTTTCCAAATATTCCAGGCTGCAGTGCTAAATGTTTCAAAGAAAAGTCTGCCAGTGTAGTGTTGCTTGGCCCATTGCATAGCTTCAACCCGTGTGTGACTCAAACTTCATATACTTTTTTATTTTCCCTTTTCTCTTTCACTTTTCAAAAACATGGTTTTCAAAATTGCATTAACATTTTTAAAAGTTGCGAATGAATATTTTAAAAAAGTATAGGGTGACTCTTTTTAAAACTACACAACCATTTTCTAAATACGCGAAACACATTTTTAGTTATATTAATATTTCTAAAATATATGGACATTTATTTACAAAAAGGAGAGAACAGTTTTCAAAATTACAGTATTCTTTAATCCTGTGAATCTTTTTTAAAATGTTCGAACATTTATTTTAAAATATGAACAATTTTTAAATGGCAGGATCACATATAGAAAATACAAACAAATTTAAAATCAGAAATCTTATCTGATGGATGTTCGCTGGGAAAGGGGTGGCAAACAAACCCCTTTTGATGGCAGTTTTGGTTCTATGATGAGTTCAAACGGGGGTAGTTTTAAACGAAAAATTGCCTTCTCTCATAGAAACTGCCATGTCACTCTGAATAAAGTGCCATCCCTCACAACTAAATATGCCAGCGAAATCATTCGCAAATGCCACCCCTCCTGGTGAACGTTCTCGAGCTAAGGGTATCCTTTAAAATTCATCGTCATTTTTTTAATAATATGAGAACTTTTGAAACCACATAGACATTTTTATTAACGGGTTAATAGATTTCAAAATTACATGGATCTTGTAAAAAGGCACACACATTTTTAAGTACACAAACTTTGTATTGAAATACATGAGCTTCATTAAATACGTAAGCACATTTTCATATTGCATGAACTCTTTTAAAAATGACATTTTCAAAATATTTCATTTTTTAAATTTATGAACGTTTTTTTAATTGCACAACATAGTTTTTGGTTATGTGAACATATATTTAAAACATAAGTGACATAAGAAAGTAATAGAAAAAAAACTCTCGCGAGCACAACACTCTCGCTGGTTGGTGGTCTATTCATGGGAGGGTGGCCAGGTGAGCGGGCAATCGACGCATATCAACACATATGTGGAGTGCCGGCTTTTGGAGGTTGAGCTCCATGGAGCTCGTTTTGAAAAACGATTTTCCACGGCGTGATTTTTTTTGAATTTTCTTGTAAACACTCACACACATGTGTATTACATATGTGCAAATATTCATATCCATATACTTTCACACGTTGGGAAGACAAAAGTGTATTTGTAAAATAGGCCAATTTTTTTGTTGGGCCGGAATTTTGTTTTTTTGTACACCCTACAAATCAGAAAGTTTTCAAATGAGTTTTCACACGTGTGTGTGCAGAAAACTTGTAAGTTTTCATGGTCTTTTTTTGATTTTTTTGAAACTTTGATATATGATTTTTATTTTCTTTTTCAAAACACTGAGCTCCCTAGAGCTCGGACCCCATTGGCATTTTCCGAACCCATGTGGCCTTTCTTTCTCCCCTCAAAAGAAATGTGGGCTCTCTTTCATTTAATCCTTTAAGAACTAAATGGCGAAATCACAAATTAAATGGTATCTTTTGAAAAGATTACTAATTAAGGGATACCATTTGCGGTAACTCACCTTGCAATACATAAGCGGTGAGGGAACGCCTCTCATTTTGATCTCCAGGATGACCAACAATCTATCCCGGATTTTCAACCCTTTAATCAAATATCAAGACATATTTTCTTGTGCGATGAAGGTACTCGAGGATCCACTCTACAACTTTCTAGTGCTCTTTGCTTGGCCTGGACATAATACATCACACCATGCGAACTGCATGAGTAACATTAGGACCCGTGCAAACAATAACATACATCAAACTAGAAATTGCACAAGCATAAGGAACTTTACACATATACTCTTCCTCTTGTTTATTTGAAGGTACAATCAAGTAGAAAATTTGAAATGTGATGCCAAAGGAGTAGAAACTGACTTTTCCTGTGACATAAGAAAGTGATGTAGAACCTTTTCAATATACTCACTATCTGAGAGATAAAGTCTACCTAAAGACCTATCATAGCGAATATCCATGCCCAATAATATCTTGATTGTACACAAATTCTTCATCTGAAACTCACCCTTTAAGCATGACCTTCACTTCATCAATAGCAGACAACTCTTTCTTGCAATAAGGATGTCATCAACATGAAGCAAACTATACACCCTGAAGCCATCTACAAGTATCTACGTAAACACAAGCATCATATGGACTCCTCTCAAATCCATGACTACTAACATAAGTGTCAAACATGTGGTGCCAACCTTGAGGATTGTTTTAAGCCATACAATGACTTCTTTAACAAAAAAACACGATCTTCTTTTCCTTCAGCCACAATTGCTACTTATTGCTCGTTACAAATTACCTTGCTATCAAACTATTTATTACTGATAATTTTAGTGCTTGTAGAAAATATCTTGATGAAAACCGCTTGTCATTTCTTTCTGCTCTTCGTTGGGTTCGACACTCTTATTTATCGAAAGGACTACGATTGATCCCCTATAGTTGTGGGTCATCACCTGCCGATTCCCACAAGATGGTTGGAACTGCCGAAGTTTTATTCCATTGAACAAAACAAAGAATTTTACTGAGCTTACCATTCCCATGACTATTTCCACCCACTTTTTTGTGAAGCCCAGTTTTATCATTATAGCTTTCAAGTAAGCCCATTCCACTTTGTCATAAGCCTTCATCATATCCAATTTTAATGCACAATGTTGGTTTTTATTTACCTTGTTCCTTTTCATGAAGTGGAGGCTCTCATAGGCAGTAATGATGTTATCAGTATTTAGTCTACCTGGCACAAAAGCTGATTGTTCTTCTAAGATAATATCAGGCAATACCAACTTCAAACGATTTGAAATGACCTTTGATGCTATCTTATACAAGACATTGCATAGACTAATAGGGCGAAATTGTGACGGAAGAGTTGGATTCTTTACCTTAGGGATCAGAACCAAGGTCATCTCATTAATGCATTCAACTGATTCAGTACCCTCGACAATCCTCAACACAACTCTTGTTACCTCCTCACCACATACCTCCTAGTGTCGCCGAAAAAAGTGTGCAGGAAATCCATCCGGACCAGGAGCCTTTGTTGGGTACATCTGAAATAGGGCCACCTTCACTTCCTTCTGACTATAGGGTGCATTAAGTTGTTCATTCATATCCAGTGTTACCTTGCATCGGACAGTATCAAGCACATGATGCATATTTTGCACCCCATTAGATGTGTATAACTCCGTGTAAAAAGCTGTAGTGAGCGCTTCCATCTCAGCCGTATCTTTTGCCATCTGTCCATCCCGGCGTTGAAGGGCCCTGACCTGGTTTTTCTTCCTCCTTCGATTGTCCCTCAAGTGAAAATAATAAGTATTTTTATCTCCTTGTTGTAGCCACTCCAGCTGAGCTCGCTGCCTCCAAAGAATTTCTTCCCTATGGTACAATTCGACAAGTCTATCAATGATCTTAATTTCCAAATGATTAGGTCCAGATCCTCCTCGAGAAGAACACAATCGGTCCCATTCTGCTTTTAAATGCCCAATCTCTAATCTCACCAAACCAAAATGGGTTCGATCCTAAGTAGTAAGATTCCCTGACATGTCCTTAAATTTATCCCAGACTTCCGCTACTATGCTCCCTGCGTTCGCTTTCCATCCGTGCCAATGAAGTTGAAAAGGTCTGGGTCCCACTCCCACATCGGCTCGTATCAGAATGCCCTCGGGATTTTATTGCATGCATGCACATCGGAATAGTGGAGCAAGATTGGGATATGGTCGGATGTAGCAGCAGTTTTATGCTCAATTACCGGCGTTGGGAAAGACAGGCACCACGCTGGACTCACCAACATCTGTCCAAGCGCACTCTCATGTACGTCCCTCCTGCTACTTTCTTCTCGAAAGTCCATAAGTTTCCTTACCCAATGTCAGTGAGACCACACGTGTCCACATCATCACGGAAAGCATCCATCTGGGCTTGGCTACACTGACCAACTCCATCATGTTCATGTGCATGTAGTACCTCGTTGAAATCTCCTATGAAAGCCCACTGGAGGTTGCTGATGCCTGCTATCCCTCTCAACATATCCCATGTTTTGTATCTGTCCTGGACTTGTGCTTCACCGTAGACAAAAGTGACTCGGGTTCTGGGCTCAACCATATCATCTATCAGCACATCAATGTGATACCTCGTCTAGCCAATAACCTCAACCTTTATTGAATTATTCCAAAATACCAATTCCTCCACTCCTACCACTGCTATTCATAGCAAAGCTACTATCAAAGCCTATGGTACTTGCTAAATTTTCAACTCTCGATCCCTCTATCTGAGTTTCAACAATACATAGTACAGAGGGGGCAAACTGCTTCGTCATATCACGAAGCTCATGAACTGTCGCGGGTTTTCCTGCACCACGACAATTCCAAACTAGAAGACTCATTGTACCCGACGGTACTCCTCGTTGGAGCCCGCCGATGGTGCATCATTGGTTTGTGTAGTTTCTGAGACCGAGCCGCCTCCGCTAGAGGCATCATTCCCTTCCATTTGTCCATTCTCTTCCCCCCTTGCCCATGTTTGTATCTCTTATGTTGTTTGCATGGCGAGACATACACTGCTGGCATCGGGGGCATAGCCAGCAAGTTTGCTGCCACCACCATCGCCAGCGGGTTCTCCCCATGATCACTTGCGTCGGCGTTCATCGCTGAGCTAGAGCTGGGCACGTTTTCAATAGTGGGGTGCTTGTTTGAAGCCCGCGTACCATCCTTCGTCACCACCAAAGCATTCCTCTCCATGTCTGCATCAGTGGCATCCTCCTTCCCCTTTTCATCTGCCCTCCTTTCCCCTGTGTTCACCGGGTTCTGTTTCTGGGCGTTGAAACGCCAGCTTTGGTTGGGGTTGTAAGTGCCTCTCCCCCTTCCTCTACCTCCAGCTCCATCCATAGCAGCACGTCCTCTCTCTAGGGTCTAGCTACCCCTCATCCAATATGGCCAGCTCTAAAGGAATCAACTAGCACAAATCCCCCCAATTCAAAGGCTAATTCATCATGCTATCTATCACCACATTCTTCATACCAATGCCCAAACTCCCCACAGTTGAAGAAGAAGGTGGGAAGTTTCTCATACTTCACTTGATATCTAACTCTCTCATCTCCCTTCTTCCCTGTCACAAATTGTTTTCTCTTGGCATTGATGTCAATATTGATCTTGACCCAAAAAATTATTTGAAGAAGCCCGCCGACAGCCTTAACTGGACCTCCTCTACCTCTCCTATACGCAGGCCATCCCTTGAACTGCTGGTTCTATTAGGAAGTTGTTTGGGAGACGCGCCCAGACTGTTAATCTGGCCAACGGGATGGATTCGGGTTTCTTGAAGCCATCATATCCTTCATTATCACTGCCTGTCCTCTGAAGAGCCATGGACCTTCAAACATTGCCTTACTCTAATCCGCTAAGCATCCAAAGTGCGCTGTGAAAAGGTTGTCATTGACCCTCCTCCAGACTACAGGTCTAGCTGGGTTCCATGCCGCGCGCATATCGCCATACAACGCGCTCGGACTGATGATCTTGGGGGTATGAACCCTAGCAATGGCCACCTACTTGGCCGACGTCATCAGTTCCTGGAGCTCCTCCTCCCACACAAAGTCATCATCTTCTCTCTGCAGATTCAGTCGTGCCAATAGGTCATCCGTGCTCTCCTTGGGCCCCTCCTCTGTGTTCCAAAGTGTTCATCTGCCATAGCCCTCAGATCAAATAGCCTAGCACCAAACCCTAGCGCTTCCCACCGCGTGACACCCCTGATCTCTCTCACAGCCAAGGCTGGGTACGATCACAAGGGACACTCCTTAATCATCCTGAGTCGAAGTGCAGAAAAGGCGGAGGTTCGTTGCGGTTTTGAGGTAAATCCCGGTGGCGTCGCCAGAAGTGAGAGAAACCCTAGCTTTTTGCTAGGGGAGAGAAAACCGCGCTTGCGTTGGTTCACTGCTGCTCCTGGTGCTGGCGGCTGCACCTAGGTGTATTGCTGAAGTTATTACAAATTAATAAAAAAGGAGAAAAGAAAACACGGGCTTCATGCCTGGCCTGCTGCCTCAAACAACGGCACGTCCAGGTCCAGGCAAAAGCCAGCGGGCCTCTGCGTGAGGGAGCACAAAGAATCGCACGCAGGTGCGACCCAACCACTTCTCCTCGATTCCCCCTCCCCACTCCTCCCACATCTCCAATTTCCCCGGCGCAGCCACCCAAAATCCTAACCCCGCCTTAACCGCGAGGATGCTGTCCGCCTCCACCTCCGCCGCACTCGTGCTCCACGACAGCCCCGCGTCACCATCCACGCAGCTCATCGCCCCTTTTTCCACCTGCGCCATGACAAAGCTCGTTGGGTATTGCGCGGCCGGGGCTGGCCCATAGGCCAGACAAAAGGGGCGACCACCCTGGGCCCAAGAGGGGAGCCCCCCCCACTACAAATGAAACTAGTAAACACTATACAATTATACATTACATCCGAAATATCATTAAATGCATAAAATAGAGCTTTCATTTGAAGGAACACAAATACACAACACATACTAAAATTTATACATTTGTATGCAAATCAATGTGACCGGCAAAGTTAAGTTTAAATATGGTAGTCTCACTTTATGATGAATGTCTTAGTATCATAATGAAATTTATGATAACAAGATTTGAACGTTTAAACCAATGCCCAATTTTTTAGAAATGGGTAGGAAATCTCATTTGCGCCCAATCAAGCCAAGTGAATCTAGATGAGCATGTTATATAATCAAATCATGCGCAAAATTACAATCAACATGTTTGGTTTTTGATGATTCTGTTAGTGAACCTAACTTGCAAGTCACATTTGATATACCATAGAAGTTTCTATCTATATGGTTTCCTAATTTATAATACCTAAATAGTTCATCCCCACTATGTTATTTCTCTTGACATGCATCCTATCCACATCATCAAGTAGGCCCACATGCAAAAAATGTTTTGCCCTCTCAATAACCTTCGTTGATCCAGAATCCGAAAGCCAGGTATCTCTGAAGTGCGTCATCTTTTTTTAATATAAACCTCCGTTCCAGCTTTCCAAGTCGGTGTCCATCTCCTCATATTCTCAACAGCAGCACCTCTAATCTTCTCCACCGTAATTAATTTCCCACCAACCTCCCATTATCCTCCAAAGTAAGGAAACGGATCAAACCAGTAGATGTAGTTGCTGCCCGCACCCGTGGATCTTCGGTTCCACCTTTGCTATATATATACTACGGCTCCCCAATGGGCCTGGCCTGGTTGTGTTCAAGCAGGCACCTAGGAGAAGTAGGTTGGGACTCCACATGATTCCATGGGAGCAATTCTTGCTGCGGCCCCTCTACTTCTCATGGAGCACCACATTACGACCTCATCTTACAAGAGGTGGCGCTCCATCGGAAGCACCAGCGAGGCATACACTAAGCGGGCTACATGTCACGAGAAGAGGGCACGCCAGTCGCCAATGGCCCCTCGCCGCCGAACTCAACGACAAGGAGCTCCCTGAACACCACAAGATTCACCACAAAGACCTGTGTCAGTTCTGGTAATCTTATCCTAATTCTCCAAATTTATGTACCTTTCCTTTCTCTTTGTCACGTCCATGAAATCCTGATATTTGTAAATCCATTCATGCGGGATAGTAGGAGGAACCGTCATGTCACCATCTGGCCCATGCACTAATATATTGTGTTTTGCTAGATCTTTACTAGGATGCAAAGTTTCTGTATTCTCGGGTGCATGCCCGTGTTGTGATGCAGGCATACAACCTTTCGTGCAGCCAGTCCCTCGACACACCGCCCCTGTGTCACTTGCATTGCTCCCATGTCCCAAGGTGCCCAACATCGACTTTCCTACTGGTGGGTCACATCGTTTTCTGCCATCTCAGTCTCACCTGATCATCAGTAGCCTGTTTGGCCTATACTATTTAAATGCTCACTGTTTCTTTCATAATATCGCTTTTGGACCTTTGGGAGTCTAGTCACTATTGCATATTTGTTTGTTTGGTTATGGGCATGTCCAATTATTATACTGTCTGCCAACAATCTATTCTCTGATTTATTTGTGTACAAGTTCATTCATGAGTGTCATAGGTACGTTTGCTATTTGTATCGTGTTGTGTTTGCTTCTTAGTAGCTGACAAACACCTACAGAGATTTTGTTGGCAGACAGTGATTTTATTTGTTTTTGTATTTCCTTGCTGACCAAAAATTGTGTTCACAAGAAAGCACTTAGTGTTTATTGAGAGCGAAAAAAGCACTTAGTGTTTGTGTGTGTGTGTGACTGTGTTTTTCGTGAACTCACATGTATACCTCACAGACAGAGGCATGAAGTAGACTGATTCTTTTTTTGGAAAAGGAGGCTTGCCCCCGGCCTCTGCATCTGAACGATGCATGGAGTCATATTATTAAAAGTCTCGAAGTAGCACAAAGTCATAGATTCATTACAGCTCGCAAGCGGAGCAAAGAAAACATAAAAAAAACTCAATACCACAATCGGTATGTATAATAGGACAAGATCCCTAGACTCCTATCCTATTATGAGACCGTCATCCAAACCAGTTAAAAATAACCCGTGCTACCATTTTCCACTGGTTGCATCCAGTAACCAAAGACTCCCTGAAGTCCATAGGAGTAAGGACCACGTACGGATCCATGCCGTAGCTCTGAAGATGACTTGCAAGAAGGTTAAAATATGTTATTTGTTAAAAATTATATCGTTCTTATAGTTCCATATAGCCCAAATAAGTGCACATATTCCAATCCGAATACGAGACACAGTGGTATGTTCTACTCCAGCTAACCATGTCCCAAATAATGATTCAATGCTAACTGGAGGAATAATGTTAAAGTGTAGCGACCAGACCTCAAACAGTCTGATCTCTGTGCTCCGGTGTCATCCCTGGATCAGTAATGCTGACACCACAGAGTACTCGGAGGATTTATAACAGAGTAGCAATCACACACTTATTACATCGAGTGTCTCCATAAAGAACTTATTACAATAAATATGGCTTAAGGCCATCTAATAACGATAACAACGGAAGGCTTGGAAGATAAGTGAGTCCATCAACTCCAACAGCATCACTGAGTATAGAACCACGACCTAAAAACTTCTTAATCGTCGTCTGAAAAGTCTGCAACATTAACCTTGCAGCCCGAAACGGGTCAGCACAGGGAATATGCTGGCAAGGTAACACATAGGGAATAATGGAATGAAACAGCTATACTATATGCTCATTTGGCTGGTGGAAAGCTCTATGGTTACAGTTTTGCGAAAAGCCAATTTTTCCCTACTACAATGGAATAAATTTAATTACTATCATGGTGGTTGTTAAACATTGAGAATGGTCGACAGCATTCTCAATCCCAATTAAACATCATCATTTTTCAAAACCCAACAAAATTAATTTAGAGTAACATGTTGAGATTCATATGATAAGCCAGGTACTAGATACTCAAGATGTCCATAACCGGGGACACGGCTAACCATGATTAGTTTATTACACTATGCAGAGGTTTGCGCACTTTTCCCCACAAGACTCGATCGCCTCCGTTTGGTTTCTCGTATTACAAAGTGTTTGAGAAGACGGATGACCGAGACATAGTCTTTCAGAAGCGCTAGCACCTTACGACCGGGTAGACCGTACCACCTACATCCCCTACATCTGCTAGTCTACCACTGTAAGAGTTCGCATGACTTAGTCAACTATGCTAGTGCCCATAATAGCTTGTGGCTGCACACGGAAGTTTCTAGTATGAATAGTCTCATGATCCCTTTGAGCCTGGGTGGCGGTCCAAAAGAAAACAGGCAAGTCCTGGAATATCCAGATGCCTCAATCCACCCAGATGTGTGTTTAAGTTGCCACCTTAGATAAACCATTAATTAACAATCTCACATCTGTCATGGATATCACTCACCCAATCCACGTCTACTAGCATAGCATGGCATAATGGCAAACGTAGAAGTAACTCCCAAAGGTTTGATAATAAACAGGTAATAGGTACTACCTCAACTACTTCCCATCCCACAATTTAATTAGATCCTAATCATGCAATGTGCAAGGATTAATCTAATGCAGTAAAACTGGGTAGTAGAAAAGTAACTCCCAAAGGTTACTTGCCTTGCTGATGATGCGGGAAACCTAGCGATTCGAAGTAACAAGCAGCGCACTCCGGGTATTCTATCGCATACAAACAAACAAGCACACAATAAGTACTCATCTAAAGCACGGGTAAACTCGAATAAGAGATCTAACCAGAAGGTTCAACTTAAGAACTCCGGTTTGCAAAAAGAATCAAATCGAACGAAGCAATGAAAGTCAAACGGCGAAAGAAAACAACTTCGTTCTACTAATCTGGATCTAGAGCAAATTTTATAGTAGCAAAAACTTGTTTAAGTTAATTAAACGGATAGAGGGTTTCGAGATGAAACTCTAGGCACTTGAATCGCCTGATTCCGATAAACGAGCGAAACGTTATACTAAAACGAAAATCGGATCAGGAATCGCGATCAGAAAAATCGCGGATTAAATCCGAGAAAAAAAACAACGAACGTTCGTTAGAACGAACGAACGGACGAACGCTCACTAATTAAATAAACCGGAAAAACCGATCTATTTAAAAAACCGAATCTAAAAAAAACCGATGAAAAAATTGAGCATTTTTTCGTAAAAAACTAAAAAACCGGCGCGGAAAACGAGGCGGCGGCGGACCTCGGGCGGCGTGCGGCGGCGGCGGCGGGGCGGCGGCGGCGGCGGCGCTTGTGTGGCTTGGGGCGGGGCTAGGGTTTGGCTGGGCCTCTACCCCGGCTTATATAGCCTAACGGGTCGGGAGTCCTAGTCGGACACGGCCCTAGGTCGGTTCGTTTTTTTAAATAATTACGTGCATAAAAAAAAAAATACTAAACGGACTCCAAAAATTCCGAAATAAATTTTAGCGGGCTTATAAAATCAAGCCGCACAAGGCGAACATTTATTTGGGGCCTAAATGCAATTTTGAAAAACGCACATTTTTCCTAAATTCAAATAAAATAACGAAAAACTCCGAAATAAAATGTTATTTGATTTTATTATTAAATCCTCAATATTTCTTTATTTTGGGAAAGTCATTTTATTCCCTCTCTCATATTTTTGTAATAGAAATAATTGATGATAAAATAAATAAAAGCAAATGATCCTATTCTCAAAATTTGAGAAAACTCAAATATGAAAATAATGAATTCCCCAACTCTCTCCGTGGGTCCTTGAGTTGCGTAGAAATTCTAGGATCAAAACCAAACGCAAATAAAATATGATATGCAATGATGATCTAATGTATAACATTCCAAATTGAAAATTTGGGATGTTACAAACCTACCCCCCTTAAGATGAATCTCGCCCTCGAGATTCGGGTTGGCTAGAAAATAGGCGAGGGTGGTCCTTGAGCAAATCTTCCTCTCGCTCCCAGGTGGCTTCATCCTCCGTGTGGTTGCTCCACTGAACTTTGCAAAACTTGATAACCTTGCTGCGAGTGACTCGGCTGGCAAACTCGAGAATCTTAATTGGTTTCTCCTCATAGGTCAAATTGTTATCCAACTGAATAGTTTCCAATGGCACTGTATCTCTCAAGGGTATGTCAGCCATCTCAGCGTGACACTTCTTCAACTGGGAAACGTGGAACACATCATGAACTCCTGACAATCCTTCAGGCAATTCCAACCTGTAGGCCACTTCTCCCATACGCTCCAAAACTCGATATGGTCCTACAAATCGTGGCGCTAATTTTCCCTTAACTCCAAAATGCTTTGTTCCCCGAAGTGGAGATACTCGAAGATAAGCTCTATCTCCGACTTCGTAAACTGTCTCCTTCCGTTTAGAATCTGCATAGCTCTTCTGTCTGGACTGGGCTATCTTAAGCCTACCGCGAATCAATTTCACCTTCTGTCCAGACTCTTTAATCAAGTCAGGTCCAAACAACTGGCGGTCTCCAACTTCGTCCCATGACAACGGTGTCCTGCACCTCCTTCCGTACAAAGCTTCGAAAGGGGCCATCTTCAAACTAGTTTGGTAACTGTTGTTGTAAGAGAACTCTGCATATGGCAAATTATCGTCCCAACTAGATCCGTAATCTAGCGCACAAGCTCTCAGCATATCTTCCAAAATCTGATTGACTCTCTCGGTCTGTTCATCTGTCTGTGGATGAAAAGCTGTACTGAATTCTAGCCTGGTAGCCAAAGTTTCATGCAACTGCTTCCAAAACTTTGAGGTAAACTGGGTTCCTCTATCTGATACGATACTCCTTGGAACTCCATGCAAACATACGATCCTGGTCATGTATATCTTTGCCAACTTAGCACTGGTGTAAGTGGTCTTTACCGGGATGAATTGAGCTACCTTCGTCAATCGATCAACTACAACCCAAATTGAGTCATAGCCTGAACGAGTCCTGGGTAATCCCGTGATAAAATCCATGCCTAACTTATCCCACTTCCATTCGGGTATCGGCAATGGTTGTAACAATCCTGCTGGCTTCTGATGCTCTGCCTTTACTCTCTGACACACATCATAGACTGCTACATACTCCGCAATATCCTTCTTCATTCCGGTCCACCAGAAAATATCTTTCAAATCCAGATACATCTTGGTATTTCCTGGGTGAATCGAATATGGTGAATCGTGTGCCTCTTGCAGAATCAACTTCCTAATCTCCGGGTCATTGGGCACATAAACACGATCTTCAAACCATAGGGTGTCGTGCTCATCCTCACGAAATCCTTTAGACTTTCCTTTGCTCAGTCTCTCCTTAATAGAGGCAATCTCCTTGTCAGTCTTCTGAGCTTCTCTGATTCTATCCATCAAGGTTGACTGAATCTCCAATGCTGCTACATAGCCTCTAGGAACTATTTCCACACATAGTTCACAAAGATTTTCTGCTAACTCCCTTGGTATTTCTCCCGTCATTATTGTATTGACATGGCTCTTACGGCTTAATGCGTCAGCTACTACATTAGCCTTTCCGGGATGATAATGCAATCTCATATCATAATCCTTGATGAGCTCCAACCATCTGAGGTTTAACTCCTTCTGCGTGAAAATGTATTTCAAACTCTTATGATCTGTGTACACCT
Organism: Triticum aestivum; assembly: GCF_018294505.1. Taxonomy (NCBI): domain Eukaryota; kingdom Viridiplantae; phylum Streptophyta; class Magnoliopsida; order Poales; family Poaceae; genus Triticum; species Triticum aestivum. The sequence goes on from NC_057809.1 coordinate 608,056,167, forward strand.
CACAATGATTTCCAATGAGGAAAAATCTCCATGTTTTCAATGCATGCACTACGGCTGCTAACTCTAAATCATGCGTAGAATAATTCAACTCATGAGGTTTCAGTTGTCTTGAGGCATATGAAACAACTCTCCCTTCCTGCATAAGCACTGCTCCAAGTCCTCGACGTGAAGCGTCGCAATACACCTCATAGTCCTTGGTTTGGTCTGGCAAAATCAACACTGGTGAGGTAACTAAACGTTTCTTCAACTCCTGGAAACTAGCCTCACATTCCTCCTGTTGGAAATATGCCCTAGAGGCAATAATAAAAGCATTATTATTATATTTCCTTGTTCATGATAATTGTCTTTATTCATGCTATAATTGTGTTATCCGGAAATCGTAATACATGTGTGAATAATAGACACCAACATGTCCCTAGTAAGCCTCTAGTTGACTAGCTCGTTGATCAACAGATAGTCATGGTTTCCTGACTATGGACATTGGATGTCATTGATAACGAGATCACATCATTAGGAGAATGATGTGATGGACAAGACCCAATCCTAAACATAGCACAAGATCATATAGTTCATTTGCTAGAGTTTTCCAATGTCAAGTATCTTTTCCTTAGACCATGAGATCGTGTAACTCCCGGATACCGTAGGAGTGCTTTGGGTGTACCAAACGTCACAACGTAACTGGGTGACTATAAAGGTATACTACGGGTATCTCCGAAAGTGTCTGTTGGGTTGACACGGATCAAGACTGGGATTTGTCACTCCGTATGACGGAGAGGTATCACTGGGCCCACTCGGTAATGCATCATCATAATGAGCTCAAAGTGACCAAGTGTCTGGTCACGGGATCATGCATTACGGTACGAGTAAAGTGACTTGCCGGTAACGAGATTGAACGAGGTATTGGGATACCGACGATCGGATCTCGGGCAAGTAACATACCGATTGACAAAGGGAATTGTATACGGGGTTGCTTGAATCCTCGACATCGTGGTTCATCCGATGAGATCATCGAGGAGCATGTGGGAGCCAACATAGGTATCCAGATCCCGCTGTTGGTTATTGACCGGAGAGCGATCTCGGTCATGTCTACATGTCTCCCGAACCCGTAGGGTCTACACACTTAAGGTTCGGTGACGCTAGGGTTATAGGGATATGTATATGCAGTAACCCGAATGTTGTTCGGAGTCCCGGATGAGATCCCGGACGTCACGAGGAGTTCCGGAATGGTCTGGAGGTAAAGAATTATATATAGGAAGTGCTATTTCGGCCATCGGGACAAGTTTCGGGGTCACCGGTATTGTACCGGGACCACCGGAAGGGTCCCGGGGGTCCACCGGGTGGGGCCACCTGTCCTGGGGGGCCACATGGGCTGTAGGGGTGCGCCTTGGCCTACATGGGCCAAGGGCACCAGCCCCAAGAGGCCCATGCGCCTAGGGTTTCAAGGAGGGAAGAGTCCCAAAAGGGGAAGACACCCCTAGGTGCCTTGGGGAGGAGGGATTCCTCCCCTTGGCCGCACCCCCCTAGGAGATTAGATCTCCTAGGGCCGGCGCCCCCCCCCCTTGTCCCTCCTATATATAGTGGGGAGATGGAGGACTTCTGACCTTGATCCTTGGTGCCTCCCTCTCCCTCTCCAACACCTCCTCCTCCTCCATAGTGCTTGGCAAAGCCCTGCCGGAGTACTGCAGCTCCATCAACACCACGCCGTCGTGCTGCTGCTGGAGCCATCTCCCTCAACCTCTCCTTCCCCCTTGCTGGATCAAGAAGAAGGAGACGTTACGCTGACCGTACGTGTGTTGAACGCAGAGGTGCCGTCCGTTCGGCGCTAGGATCTCCGGTGATTTGGATCACGTCGAGTACGCCTTCCTCATCCCCGTTCTTTGAACGCTTCCGCGCGTGATCTACAAAGGTATGTAGATGCAATCCGATCACTCATTGCTAGATGAACTCCTAGATGGATCTTGGTGAAACCGTAGGAAATTTTTTGTTTTCTGCAACGTTCCCCAACAGTGGCATCATGAGCTAGGTCTATGCGTAGTTCTCTTGCACGAGTAGAACACAATTTGTTGTGGGCGTTGATGTTGTCAACTTTCTTGCCGCTACTAGTCTTATCTTGCTTCAACGGTATTGTGGGATGAAGCGGCCCGGACCAACCTTACACGTACGCTTACGTGAGACCGGCTCCACCGACTAACATGCACAAGTTGCATAAGGTGGCTGGCGGATGTCTGTCTCTCCTACTTTAGTTGGAGCGGATTCCATGAAAAGGGTCCTTATGAAGGGTAAATAGAAGTTGACAAATCACGTTGTGGCTTTCACGTAGGTAAGAAAACGTTCTTGCTAGAACCCTACTTCAGCCACGTAAAACTTGCAACAACAATTAGAGGACGTCTAACTTGTTTTTGCAGCAAGTGCTTTGTGATATGATATGGCCAAAGTTGTGATGAATGATGAATGATCTATATGTGATGTATGAGATGTTCATGCTATTGTAATAGGAATCACGACTTGCATGTCGATGAGTATGACAACCGGCAGGAGCCATAGGAGTTGTCTATATTTTTTGTATGACCTGCGTGTCATTGAGAAACGCCATGTAAATTACTTTACTTTATTGCTAAACGCGTTAGCCATAGTAGTAGAAGTAATAGTTGGCGAGCAACTTCATGGAGACACGATGATGGAGATCATGATGATGGAGATCATGGTGTCATGCCGGTGACAAGATGATCATGGAGCCCCAAGATGGAGATCAAAGGAGCTATGTGATATTGGCCATATCATGTCACTATTATTATTTGATTGCATGTGATGTTTATCATGTTTTTGCATCTTGTTTGCTTAGAACGACGGTAGTAAATAAGATGATCCCTCATAATAATTTCAAGAAAGTGTTCCCCCTAACTGTGCACCGTTGCGACAGTTCGTTGTTTCGAAGCACCACGTGATGATCGGGTGTGATAGATTCTAACGTTCACATACAACGGGTGTAAGACAGATTTACACATGCAAAACACTTAGGTTGACTTGACGAGCCTAGCATGTACAGACATGGCCTCGGAACACAGAAGACCGAAAGGTCGAGCATGAGTCGTATAGAAGATACGATCAACATGAAGATGTTCACCGACGTTGACTAGTCCGTCTCACGTGATGATCGGACACGGCCTAGTTAACTCGGATCATGTTATACTTAGATGACTGGAGGGATGTCTATCTAAGTGGGAGTTCATTGAATAATTTGATTAGATGAACTTAATTATCATGAACTTAGTCTAAAATCTTTACAATATGTCTTGTAGATCAAATGGCCAACGTAGTCCTCAACTTCAACGCGTTCCTAGAGAAAACCAAGCTGAAAGACGATGGCAGCAACTACACGGACTGGGTCCGGAACCTGAGGATCATCCTCATAGCTGCCAAGAAAGATTATGTCCTACAAGCACCGCTAGGTGACGCACCTGTTCTCCCTGCAGAACAAGACGTTATGAACGCTTGGCAGGCACGTACCGATGACTACTCCCTCGTTCAGTGCGGCATGCTTTACAGCTTAGAGCCGGGGCTCCAAAAGCGTTTTGAGAGACACGGAGCATATGAGATGTTCGAAGAGCTGAAAATGGTTTTCCAAGCTCATGCCCGGGTCGAGAGATATGAAGTCTCCGACAAATTCTTCAGCTGTAAGATGGAGGAAAATAGTTCTGTCAGTGAGCACATACTCACAATGTCTGGGTTACATAACCGCTTGACTCAGCTGGGAGTTAATCTCCCGGATGACGCGGTCATTGACAGAATCCTTCAGTCGCTTCCACCGAGCTACAAGAGCTTTGTGATGAACTTCAATATGCAGGGGATGGAAAAGACCATTCCTGAAGTATTTGCAATGCTGAAATCAGCAGAGGTAGAAGTCAAAAAGGAACATCAAGTGTTGATGGTGAATAAAACCACTAAGTTCAAGAAGGGCAAGGGTAAGAAAGCCTTCAAGAAAGACGGCAAGGGAGTTGCCGCGCCCGGCAAGCAAGCTGCCGGGAAGAAGCCAAAGAATGGACCCAAGCCCGAGACTGAGTGCTTTTATTGCAAGGAAAGTGGTCACTGGAAGCGGAACTGCCCCAAATACTTAGCGGACAAGAAGGCCGGCAAAACAAAAGGTATATGTGATATACATGTAATTGATGTGTACCTTACCAGTACTCGTAGTAGCTCCTGGGTATTTGATACCGGTGCAGTTGCTCACATTTGTAACTCAAAGCAGGAGCTGCGGAATAAGCGGAGACTGGCGAAGGACGAGGTGACGATGCGCGTCGGGAATGGTTCCAAGGTCGATGTGATCGCCGTCGGCACGCTACCTCTACATTTACCTACGGGATTAGTTTTGAACCTCAATAATTGTTATTTAGTGCCAAGTTTGAGCATGAACATTGTATCAGGATCTCGTTTAATACGAGATGGCTACTCATTTAAATCCGAGAATAATGGTTGTTCTATTTATATGAGAGATATGTTTTATGGTCATGCTCCGATGGTGAATGGTTTATTCTTAATGAATCTCGAGCGTAATGCTACACATATTCATAGTGTGAATACCAAAAGATGTAAGATTGATAATGATAGTCCCACATATTTGTGGCACTGCCGCCTTGGTCACATAGGTGTCAAACGCATGAAGAAGCTCCATGCTGATGGACTTTTAGAGTCTCTTGATTACGAATCATTTGACACGTGCGAACCATGCCTCATGGGTAAAATGACCAAGACTCCGTTCTCAGGAACAATGGAGCGAGCAACCAACTTATTGGAAATCATACATACTGATGTGTGCGGTCCAATGAGTGTTGAGGCTCGCGGTGGCTATCGTTATGTTCTCACCCTCACTGATGACTTGAGTAGATATGGGTATGTCTACTTAATGAAACACAAGTCTGAAACCTTTGAAAAGTTCAAGGAATTTCAGAGTGAGGTTGAGAATCAACGTGACAGGAAAATCAAGTTCCTGCGATCAGATCGTGGAGGAGAATACTTGAGTCATGAGTTTGGCACACACTTAAGAAAATGTGGAATAGTTTCACAACTCACGCCGCCTGGAACACCTCAGCGTAATGGTGTGTCCGAACGTCGTAATCGCACTCTATTAGATATGGTGCGATCTATGATGTCTCTTACCGATTTACCGCTATCTTTTTGGGGCTATGCTTTAGAGACTGCCGCATTCACTTTAAATAGGGCTCCGTCGAAATCCGTTGAGACGACACCGTTTGAATTATGGTTTGGGAAGAAACCTAAGCTGTCGTTTCTAAAAGTTTGGGGATGCGATGCTTATGTCAGGAAACTTCAACCTGAAAAGCTCGAACCCAAGTCGGAAAAATGCGTCTTCATAGGATACCCTAAAGAAACTATTGGGTATACCTTCTACCTCAGATCCGAAGGCAAGATCTTTGTTGCCAAGAATGGATCCTTTCTAGAGAAGGAGTTTCTCTCGAAAGAAGTAAGTGGGAGGAAAGTAGAACTTGATGAAGTATTACCTCTTGAACCGGAAAATGGCGCAACTCAAGAAAATGTTCCTGAGGTGCCTGCACCGACTAGAGAGGAAGTTAATGATGATGATCAAGATACTTCTGATCAAGCTCCTACTGAAATTCGAAGGTCCACAAGGACACGTTCCGCACCAGAGTGGTACGGCAACCCTGTCTTGGAAATCATGTTGTTAGACAACGGTGAACCTTCGAACTATGAAGAAGCGATGGCGGGCCCGGATTCCGACAAATGGCTAGAAGCCATGAAATCCGAGATAGGATCCATGTATGAAAACGAAGTATGGACTTTGACTGACTTGCCCGTTGAGCGGCGAGCCATAGAAAATAAATGGATCTTTAAGAAGAAGACAGACGCGGATGGTAATGTGACCATCTATAAAGCTCGGCTTGTCGCTAAGGGTTATCGACAAGTTCAAGGGGTTGACTACGATGAGACTTTCTCACCGGTAGCGAAGCTGAAGTCCGTCCGAATCATGTTAGCGATTGCCGCATTCTATGATTATGAAATATGGCAAATGGACGTCAAAACGGCATTCCTTAATGGTTTCCTTAAGGAAGAATTGTATATGATGCAGCCGGAAGGTTTTGTCGATCCTAAGAATGCTGACAAGGTGTGCAAGCTCCAACGCTCGATTTATGGGCTGGTGCAAGCATCTCGGAGTTGGAACATTCGCTTTGATGAGATGATCAAAGCGTTTGGGTTTACACAGACTTATGGAGAAGCCTGCGTTTACAAGAAAGTGAGTGGGAGCTCTGTAGCATTTCTCATATTATATGTAGATGACATACTTTTGATGGGAAATGATATAGAACTCTTGGACAGCATCAAGGCCTACTTGAATAAGAGTTTTTCAATGAAGGACCTTGGAGAAGCTGCTTATATATTAGGCATCAAGATCTATAGAGATAGATCAAGACGCCTCATAGGTCTTTCACAAAGCACATACCTTGATAAGATATTGAAGAAGTTCAATATGGATCAGTCTAAGAAGGGGTTCTTGCCTGTGTTACAAGGTGTGAAATTGAGCTCAGCTCAATGTCCGACCACGGCAGAAGATATAGAAGAGATGAGTGTCATCCCCTATGCCTCAGCCATAGGTTCTATTATGTATGCCATGCTGTGTACCAGACCTGATGTAAACCTTGCCGTAAGTTTGGTAGGAAGGTACCAAAGTAATCCCGGCAAGGAACACTGGACAGCGGTCAAGAATATCCTGAAGTACCTGAAAAGGACTAAGGAAATGTTTCTCGTTTATGGAGGTGACGAAGAGCTCGTCGTAAAGGGTTACGTCGACGCTAGCTTCGACACAGATCTGGATGACTCTAAGTCACAAACCGGATACGTGTATATTTTGAATGGTGGGGCAGTAAGCTGGTGCAGTTGCAAGCAGAGCGTCGTGGCGGGATCTACATGTGAAGCGGAGTACATGGCAGCCTCGGAGGCAGCACATGAAGCAATTTGGGTGAAGGAGTTCATCACCGACCTAGGAGTCATACCCAATGCGTCGGGGCCGATCAAGCTCTTCTGTGACAACACTGGAGCTATTGCTCTTGCCAAGGAGCCCAGGTTTCACAAGAAGACAAGGCACATCAAGCGTCGCTTCAACTCCATTCGTGAAAATGTTCAAGATGGAGACATAGATATTTGTAAAGTACACACGGACCTGAATGTAGCAGATCCGTTGACTAAACCTCTCCCTAGAGCAAAACATGATCAACACCAGAATTCCATGGGTGTTCGATTCATCACAATGTAACTAGATTATTGACTCTAGTGCAAGTGGGAGACTGTTGGAAATATGCCCTAGAGGCAATAATAAAAGCATTATTATTATATTTCCTTGTTCATGATAATTGTCTTTATTCATGCTATAATTGTGTTATCCGGAAATCGTAATACATGTGTGAATAATAGACACCAACATGTCCCTAGTAAGCCTCTAGTTGACTAGCTCGTTGATCAACAGATAGTCATGGTTTCCTGACTATGGACATTGGATGTCATTGATAACGAGATCACATCATTAGGAGAATGATGTGATGGACAAGACCCAATCCTAAACATAGCACAAGATCGTATAGTTCGTTTGCTAGAGTTTTCCAATGTCAAGTATCTTTTCCTTAGACCATGAGATCGTGTAACTCCCGGATACCGTAGGAGTGCTTTGGGTGTACCAAACGTCACAACGTAACTGGGTGACTATAAAGGTATACTACGGGTATCTCCGAAAGTGTCTGTTGGGTTGACACGGATCAAGACTGGGATTTGTCACTCCGTATGACGGAGAGGTATCACTGGGCCCACTCGGTAATGCATCATCATAATGAGCTCAAAGTGACCAAGTGTCTGGTCACGGGATCATGCATTACGGTACGAGTAAAGTGACTTGCCGGTAACGAGATTGAACGAGGTATTGGGATACCGACGATCGATCTCGGGCAAGTAACATACCGATTGACAAAGGGAATTGTATACGGGGTTGCTTGAATCCTCGACATCGTGGTTCATCCGATGAGATCATCGAGGAGCATGTGGGAGCCAACATGGGTATCCAGATCCCGCTGTTGGTTATTGACCGGAGAGCGATCTCGGTCATGTCTACATGTCTCCCGAACCCGTAGGGTCTACACACTTAAGGTTCGGTGACGCTAGGGTTGTAGGGATATGTATATGCAGTAACCCGAATGTTGTTCGGAGTCCCGGATGAGATCCCGGACGTCACGAGGAGTTCCGGAATGGTCCGGAGGTAAAGAATTATATATAGGAAGTGCTATTTCGGGCCATCGGGACAAGTTTCGGGGTCACCGGTATTGTACCGGGACCACCGGAAGGGTCCCGGGGGTCCACCGGGTGGGGCCACCTGTCCCGGGGGGCCACATGGGCTGTAGGGGGTGCGCCTTGGCCTACATGGGCCAAGGGCACCAGCCCCAAGAGGCCCATGCGCCTAGGGTTTCAAGGAGGGAAGAGTCCCAAAGGGGGAAGGCACCCCTAGGTGCCTTGGGGAGGAGGGATTCCTCCCCTTGGCCGCACCCCCCTAGGAGATTAGATCTCCTAGGGCCGGCGCCCCCCCCTTGGCCCTCCTATATATAGTGGGGAGATGGAGGACTTCTTACCTTGATCCTTGGTGCCTCCCTCTCCCTCTCCAACACCTCCTCCTCCTCCATAGTGCTTGGCGAAGCCCTGCCGGATTACTGCAGCTCCATCAACACCATGCCGTCGTGCTGCTGATGGAGCCATCTCCCTCAACCTCTCCTTCCCCCTTGCTGGATCAAGAAGAAGGAGACGTTACGCTGACCGTACGTGTGTTGAACGCGGAGGTGCCGTCCATTCGGCGCTAGGATCTCCGGTGATTTGGATCACGTCGAGTACGCCTTCCTCATCCCCGTTCTTTGAACACTTCCGCGCGTGATCTACAAAGGTATGTAGATGCAATCCGATCACTCGTTGCTAGATGAACTCCTAGATGGATCTTGGTGAAACCGTAGGAAATTTTTTGTTTTCTACAACATTCCCCAACACCTCCGTCCATATGAACTTGGTATCTTTCTTCAACAACTCCGTCATAGGCTTCACAATCTTTGAGAAATTCTCAATAAATCTCCGGTAGTATCCTACGAGTCCCAGAAAACTCCGTATCTCTCCAACCGTGGTCGGTGCTTCCCATTTGGTCACGGTATCAACTTTAGCGGGATCTACTGCTATTCCTTCTCCGGATATAACGTGTCCGAGAAATCCTACTTCCTTCAACCAAAATTCACATTTGCTGAACTTGGCATATAATTGATGTTCTCTGAGCTTTCCAAGTACCAAACGCAAATGCTCCTTATGCTCCTCTTCATTCTTCGAGTAAACTAGGATATCATCAATGAACACTACGACGAACTTATCCAAGAACTCCATAAACACTTTGTTCATCATGTTCATAAAATAGGCAGGTGCGTTAGTCAGACCAAATGACATAACGGTATACTCGTACAGCCCATACCTGGTGGTAAAAGCTGTCTTAGGTATATCCTGTTCTCGAGTCTTCAATTGGTGGTACCCTGATCGCAGATCGATCTTGGAAAATACCTTAGCTCCTTGCAATCGATCAAACAGATCATTGATCATTGGTAGTGGGTACTTGTTCTTGATCGTAACTTCATTCAATCCTCGATAATAAACAACCATCCTTAACGATCCATCCTTCTTCTCCACTAGAAGTACTGGCGATCCCCAAGGCGAAGAACTTGGGTGAATATATCCTTTATCCAGTAACTCCTTAATTTGCTTCTTAATTTCCACCAAATCCTTTGCTGGCATCCTATATGGTCTCTTTGATATTGGCCCTATGCCTGGCAATAGCTCAATCAAAAACTCAATATCTCTATCCGGTGGCATGCCTGGCAACTCTTCTGGAAATACTTCAGGGAAATCCCTTACCACTGGTACTTCCTCCTGCACAACTCATGTTAAGCAATTTACTTGTGTCCTCTTTGGCACATGTCGGGATACATACTTGATCCTTCTCCCTTTTGGGGTGGTAAGCAAAATTGACTTACTAGCACATTCAATATTCCCTTCATACTTTGATAACCAATCCATGCCTAATATCACATCCAATCCTTGGGATTCCAATACTATTAGGTCTGAGGGAAAAACACAGTTACCAATCCTTAATGGTAACCGATCACACCATCGACTAGCCATATACTCTGCTCCAGGCGAGGTTACTAACATGGGTGACCTAAGGGTTTGGGTTGAAAGGTTATACTTATCCACAAATCCCCTTGAGATGTATGAATGCGATGCACCAGTATCAAAAAGAACGAGTGCAGTAAATGACTTAACCAAAAACTTACCTATTACTGCATCAGGCTGAGCTTCAACCTCCTCCACGCTAACGTGGTTCACCTGTACCCTGTTGAAAGGCTTCGGCTTCTTCCCAGAGCTTCCATTGCCATTTCCATTTTGTAATTCAGGACATTCATTGGCATAATGTCCGGTCTTCGAACACTTAAAGCAAGTGACTTGGCTCAGGTCTTTCTTGGCTGGGGTTGATGGGGTGGTGCGATTCTGGCCGTTGCTTCCTCCATTCCCATTACCATTCCTGGGGCCATTGTGATTGTGCGAGCTACCTCCTCCATGGGTATGCTGAAAATGTCCTCCCGGTCTAGGGGTAAAACGTGGCTTCTGCTAAGCTCCTGAATTGTACTTTCCTTGTCCATACTTCCTTTTGCGATTCTCAATTTGCCGCTGCTTGCCTTCAATCATAAGAGCACGGTCTACCAACTCCTGATAGTTGTTGAAGGTTGCTACCATCAACTGCATGCTCAACTCATCATTCAGTTCTTCCAGAAATTTCTCCTGCTTTGCTACATCCGTAGCAACGTCATTTGGGGCATAACGTGCTAATTTACTAAAGTCATCCACATACTGGCCAACTGTCCGTCCTCCTTGGCACAAGTTGCGAAACTCACGCTTCTTCATGTCCATAGCTCCTGCTGAAACATGGGCAGTACGAAAGGCCTGCTGAAACTGGTCCCATGTGACAGTGTCGACAGGGAAAGTGGCTGTGAAATTCTCCCACCATGATGCTGCGGGTCCTTCAAGATGATGTGCGGCAAACTTCACCTTCTCCGCATCCGTGCATCCTGCTGTGGTCAACTCTCTAGTTGTCTTGCGGAGCCAATCATCTGCTACTATCGGCTCGGTGCTACTGGAAAACATCAACGGATTCAGCCTAAGAAAACGCGCTAAGTGATCAACAGGTGGTGGTGGTGGTGGGTTGTTGTTGTTGTTCCCCTGATTCTGATTCTGGACTAGCAACTGCATCAATGTGTTTTGCTGTTGGATCAACTGGGTGAGCTCCGGTGGAAAGGTAAATCCGAGGTCACGTCTCGGAGGCATCTGAGGGTTTATAAAAGATGATATGTAAGAATAGAGGGGGTCTAAAGAGAAAACACTACCCATATGCACATGAGGCAAAAGCAAACAATTCACTTCATTCAATCAAACAAGGGCATACAATCGATCTAACTATCGCAAAAGTGCTCGGACTACTATATTTACATGGTGGACTACTACTACTTATGAGGTGGTCTACTAGAAATATTCTTCAGTTGCAGACTCCATGATATCTGCTCCAGCTTCATCAACATAATCATCATCGCTATCGTCTGGATCCGAATCGGTGTCGTCGATGATGATATAGTCTTCCGGGCGAATCTCCTTGGGTTCTTCATCTTCATCTACTGGTGTAGGGCCTCCCATAAATATCCCGATCTTCATTGTTAGGTCGGCATTCTTATCCACCAGTACTTCAATTTCCTCTTCATAATCTTCACGTGTAGCCTTGAGTTCTTCCTCCAGTTCCTTGATTCTTGTCTTAGCCTTCTTCAGATCTATCATGTCGGCGCACATCTAGTTTTCCTGTCGTCGAATGTGCTGGTTTAATTCCTGGATAAAAGCTGCAATTGATCTATCCTTCCTGGTGCCGATCATCTCCCAGTGCTCATCTCGGCGCCCACAAATCTGGTAGATAGTATCCTTGAGATCATTGCGGTAGACTTCTCCAATACGTCCCATGGTGATGTGAGCTGCCATGCTCTTTCCTAGACTCCAAGTTGGTGCATCAAAAGAAAACTCTATGGGCTCAGTGACTGGCATGAACGTCCTTCCTAGAACTTGAATCATCCAGCGCTCTTCTTCAGGTAAAGTGGCGTTGTAGGTTCCGGTGAAGCTTGGTACCCCTATGTTCAGGTATCTAGTGACTTCCTTCAAGTGACATCCAAAGGGTGTATCTTCATCTAGTTGCGTGAACTTGTTCCTTGCATCCGCCATCCTAAAGAGTAGAAAAGATGAGAGGTCAGAAGAGAAGAGGGTGAATAGTGTTCTAGGTCTTTAACTTAGTGGTCATGTCCTACAGTCAGCGTGTGCTCTGATACCATCTCTGTAGCGACCAGACCTCAAACAGTCTGATCTCTGTGCTCCAGTGTCATTCCTGGATAGTAATGCTGACACCACACAATACTCGGAGGATTTATAACAGAGTAGCAATCACACACTTATTACATCGAGTGTCTCCATAGAGAACTTATTACAATAAATATGGCTTAAGGCCATCTAATAACGATAACATCGGAAGGCTTGGAAGATAAGTGAGTCCATCAACTCCAACGGCATCACTGAGTATGGAACCATGACCTAAAAACTCCTTAATCATCGTCTGAAAAGTCTGCAACATTAACGTTGCAGCCCGAAACGGGTCGGCACAAGGAATATGCTGGCAAGGTAACACATAGAGAATAATGGAATGAAACAACTATACTATATGCTTATTTGGCTGGTGGAAAGCTCTATGGTTACAGTTTTGCGAAAAGCCAATTTTCCCTACTACAATGGAATAAATTTAATTACTATCATGGTGGTCGTTAAACATTGAGAATGGTTGACAGCATTCTCAATCCCAATTAAGCATCATCATTAAACAAAACCCAACAAAATTAATTTAGAGTAACATGTTGAGATTCACATGATAATCCAGGTACTAGATACTCAAGATGTCCATAACCGGGGACACGGCTAACCATGATTAGTTTATTACACTCTGCAGAGGTTTGCGCACTTTTCCCCACAAGACTCGATCGCCTCCGTTTGGTTTCTCGCACTACAAGGTGTTTGAGAAGACGGATGACTGAGACATAGTCTTTCAGAAGCGCTAGCACCTTACGATCGGGTAGACCGTACCACCTACATCCCCTACATCTGCTAGTCTACCACTGTAAGAGTTCGCACAACTTAGTCAACTATGCTAGAGACCATAATAGCTTGTGGCTGCACACGGAAGTTTCTAGTATGAATAGTCTCATGATCCCTTTGAGCCTGGGTGGCGGTCCAAAAGAAAACAGGCAAGTCTTGAAATACCCAGGTGCCTCAATCCACCCAGATGTGTGTTTAAGTTGCCACCTTAGATAAACTATTAATTAACAATCTCACATCTGTCATGTATATCACTCACCCAATCCACGTCTACTAGCATAGCATGGCATAATGGCAAACATAGAAGTAACTCCCAAAGGTTTGATAATAAACAGGTAATAGGTACTACCTCAACTACTTCCCATCCCACAATTTAATTAGATCCTAATCATGCAATGTGTGAGGATTAATCTAATGTAATAAAACTGGGTAGTAGAAAAGGTACGATCAAAGTGTTACTTGCCTTGCTGATGATCCGGGAAACCTAGCGATTCGAAGTAACAAGCGGCGCACTCCGGGTATTCTATCACATACAAACAAATAAGCACACAATAAGTACTCATCTAAAGCACGGGTAAAACTCGAATAAGAGATCTAACCAGAAGATTCAACTTAAGAACTCCGGTTTACAAAAAGAATCAAATCGAACGAAGCAACGAAAGTCAAACGGCGAAAGAAAACAACTTCATTCTACTAATATGGATCTAGGGCAAGTTTTACAGTAGAAAAAACTTATTTAAGTTGATTAAACGGATAGAGGGTTTCGAGACGAAACTCTAGGTGCTTGAATCGCCTGATTCCGATAAACGAGCAAAAAGTTATACTAAAACGAAAATCGGATCAGGAATCGTGATAAGAAAAATCGCGGATTAAATACGAGAAAAAGAAAAACGACGAACGCTCGTTGGAACGAATGAACGGACGAACGCTCGCTAATTAAATAAACCGGAAAAACCAATCTATTTAAAAAAACGAATGTAAAAAAACCGACGGAAAAACCAAACGTTTTTCGAAAAAAAACTAAAAAATCGGCGCGGAAAATGAGGCGGCGGCGGACCTCGGGCGGTGTGCGGCGGCGGCAAGGTGGCGCGGCGGCGGCGGGGTGGCGGCGGGGCTGGGGCGCCTTGGGGCGGGGCTAGGGTTTGGCTGGGCCTCTACCCCGGGTTATATAGCCTAACGGGCCGGGAGTCCTAGTCGGACACGGCCCTAGGTCGGTTCGTTTTTTTAATAATTACGCGCAGAAGAAAAATAAAAAGAAATACTAAACAGACTCCAAAAATTCCGAAATAATTTTTCGCGGGCTTCTAAAATCAAGCCGCACAATGTGAAAATTTATTTGGGGGCCTAAATGCAATTTTGAAAAATGCACATTTTTCCTAAATTCAAATAAAATAACGAAAAACTCTGAAATAAAATTTTATTTGATTTTATTATTAAAACCTCAATATTTCTTTATTTTGGGAAAGTCATTTTATTCCCTCTCTCATATTTTTGTAATAGAAATAATTGATGATAAAATAAATAAAATCAAATGATCCTATTCTAAAAATTTGAGAAAACTCAAATATGAAAATAATGAATTCCCCAACTCTCTCCGTGGGTCCTTGAGTTGCGTAGAAATTCTAGGATCAAAACCAAACGCAAATAAAATATGATATGCAATGATGATCTAATGTATAACATTCCAAATTGAAAATTTGGGATGTTACATAAAGGCTATATGATTCATTCGCCAAAGTAATTTCGCGAGAGGGCAGTCTATGAAAAGGTGTTGTATTGTTTTGTCATGATAAAAAAAACAACATAGTGTATTGCCTACCCAACGTCGCTTTAGTAAATTATCTTTGGTGAGAATTACTTGCTTGTGGACAAACCACATGGAGATTTTAGTACGCAAGGGAACCTTAACTTTTCAAATATGTATCATTCTCGGGATATGAAGTAGAATGAATATGCTTGCTGTGTTGTATGAGTAGAATGAATATGCTTGCTGTGTTTTATGAGTGCAAATGATACATTAATTTGGTATGACCTCCATTTCTTGTTGTTGTGGGACATCAGTATTTTCAAACTAAACATACTTTTTAGCTTCAAATGGAACCCATTCTTCGTATTTCTTTATTTGTAAAAATATATTTATAGCAATGTGACAATTTTTCTAATTAGCTTTCAATGGTTCATACCTTTTTTCAAGCATACATCCCGCAGCAACCCGCGGGGTGTTATCTAGTATATACTAGAAACCACTATTAAAATATTTGTCCGTATATATGTTTGAGAAATATCTAACATGTCATTCAATAATATTAAAATAAATATGTACAAACACATAGATATGCAAATATATGCACATACACTATATAGTTTATGCAATACTAGAAGTTAGGTTGAAGGGTTTTTTTAACAAGAAAGAGATTTAGTGAATCATACAATTTAAATTTTGTAGAACCAACAATTTCAATGATATACATTACAATTGTGCAACACTGAATATATTATTTCAAAATATTCTTATGTGACTAAGTAATAGAATATATTAATTTAAATTATAATATGGTGCTCTCAGTTTAAAATAAGTATAAAAATTCAGTACAAATAATAATTATTTAAATCGGCCCGGGCCCCAAAATGGTTTGGACCGGCTCTGTCTCGTGCCCCTCGCCGTGACCTGCATTGGGTTCGCCGCCCTGCTCGCGGGAGCCATTTCCACAGCCCTCGTCGCGGGCGACAATCCAAGAGCGTGTCCCTCTACATCTGCCATTGCTCCACCCCGATGCCTCCTCCTCCTCCCGCGTGGCAGGACTGGAGCCTTTAACTTCCACCATCAGGAGAGGAGCCTGCGGGGTGTGGTTTGTCGGTGCACCCCCCTCCGGCCAGCACTGCTGCTTGAGGTGCCTCACTGGAGGTGGATGTCCTCCTATTCGTTTGCTGCCCAAGCTGGTGGCACGCCCCGGCGTGGGTACACCACTGCCACCGGAGGACACATTGAGGAGAACATCAACAGCGATAAAAAGATTGAAGACTTTCCGAGTAAAAGATTGCATTTGGCAGATAAGGTGTGGGAGTGTATTCTCCCCCAACGACGAAATGTGAGAGTAGGCCTGATCAACATCATGGGATTTGGTGGCACACTCCGGCATATGTATGGAAATGATCTCCTGAAGAAGGGTGATGAGACACTCACTAACTTCCTAGAAGAAGATGGAGAGTAGGATAAGAAGAAGAAGAGGGAGGAGGAGGAGGATGCACAGAGGCGCAAGAATCAAAGTCTAGCTGAGATTCGTGCTAGGGCGATAAGAAATGGGGAGAAAAAGGAGGAGAAAGAGAAGAAGAAGAGGGCGGGAGGACGCAGAGAGGCACAAGGACCACAGTCTAGCTAAGATTCGTGCCAGGGCGATAAAGAATTGGGAGAAAAAGGAGGAGAATAAGTGTAAGAAGAAAATATAGTGTGAAGGAGTTAGTCTGTTGCTGAAATCTTGTGTGTGTGTATGGGAAAATGTGAACCCACATAGTGTGACATGCAAGTATTATCCGCCAGGACTACTGCTATGTTCCTGATTGCTATCTTTATGATTTGTTTGCTGACTGTTAGTTGATTCATGCGTGTTTGCGTGGGAAGTGATGATGTGCTCATACTCTAAAAATACAGACAACGCAAAATGGCATGGCTGCATGCACACTGGATTTGGTCGTCTACTATTGGGGTATGTGATAATGGGGAATGGCAGAATAATGGATTTATTTGCTTCCATGTATGATTTGTAACTCTGTCGAATGATGAACATGAAGCTGTATGATTCCTATTAGTTGTAATACTATGATGAAAACTGAATTTGTTTGGTTCCTGTCATTCGTGACATTGTCGAATGTTGGACATCAAACTAATTGATTGCTATAAGATTGAGCACATTCCTGTGAAGTTGGGAATTTCTTAGGTGTTAGTTGAATTCCTACTACTGATGACAAGCATGTAGATCAGCAAACAGTAAACCGGTTTTTGTAGTAATGTTGCAGTATTTACCTTGTGTGGCTACTAGCCTTCCAACCGCGTCATGCCTTGCTAGTAGGGTTCTGTGTGGTTTTGTATATATTACATGAACTTTTACATTTTTTTGTATTTTTATGCAATATGGCGAGCAAGTAAACTATAAATATAATCTAATCTAGAAAAAGCACTATACAGCTAGGTAATTGAAATAGTATATGTGCATAATCACAACATGAGCAGTGGGCTTCTAAGGCTCCGAAGAACCCTCTGCACAACAAACATTAGTGACATGTACCCAAATTTTAGCAGTTATTACTTGTCAGCACGTGGATCCCGTGCACCAGTCAATACATCATGCTGCAAATTTTGTTTATACACAAAATCAACATGCTTGAAGATAAGCTTTGACAGATTTTATGACTCAAAGTTGGGCAGTGGCGTAGCTAGGATTTTATGTCAGGGTGGTCCAATGGATAGGAAAAAAATACATCACAAACAAAGCATGCCAACATATTGTACAAAATTTATGAAAACATAGATCAATAAGGTCAAGCATATGAAAAATCATAGTTTAATTTCTGAATTTCCATAAGAAAATAGCACACCTTATTTGTCAGGATAACACCTTGATGTCTACTACGCAACTTTATTCTTGTAGACTCGTGTTGGGCCTCCAAGCGCAGAGTTTTGTAGCACATTAGCAATTTTCCCTCAAGTGGATGACCTAAGGTTTATCAATCCGTGGGAGGTGTAGGATGAAGATGGTCTCTCTCAAACAACCCTGCAACCAAATACAAGAAATCTCTTGTGTCCCCAACACACCAAATACAATGGTAATTTGTATAGGTGCACTAGTTCGGCGAAGAGATGGTGATAAAAGTGTAGTAATGATAGTAGATATTGATTTTTATAACAGGAACAATAAAAAAACAGCAAGGTAGCAATTGATAAAACGAAGCACAAACGGTATTGCAATGCTTGAAAATGAGGCCTAGGGTTCATACTTTCGCTAGTGCAATCTCTCAAGAATGCTAATATAATTGGATCATATAACCACCCCTCAACGTGCAATGAAGAATCACTACAAAGTTCCTATCTAGCGGAGAACATAAGAAGAAATTGTTTGTAGGGTAGGAAACCACCTCGAAGTTATTTTTTCGTTCGATCTATCCAAGAGTACGTACTAAAATAACACCAAATAATTTCAGATTCATAATACTCAATCCAACACAAAGAACTTCAAAAAGTGCCCCAAGATTTCTACCAGAGAAACAAAAGACGAGAACGTGCATCAACCCTATGCATAGATTACCCCAATGTCACCGAGGGAATCCGCAAGTTGAGTGTCAAAACACATATCAACTGAATCAATATGATACCCCATTGTCACCACGAGTATTCATATGCAAGATGGTAGCATCAAAATTATGTCTAGAGGGTGGTGATTAGACTACTTGACCAAATAAAAATCTATCATTTCCCTAATTTTAAGTCTTGGCAAATTTTAGCAACTTAGCACAAGTCAAGCAATCAACCTACACATGCAAGTCTAAGAGTATAGCAGCAGAATGTAAAACATTTGCATATGAAGGTAAAGGGAGGAGTTTGGAGGGAGCAAACGCAATGTAGACACATAGATTTTTGGCGTGGTTCCGATAGGTCGTGGTATCGTACATCCACGTTGATGGAGACTTCAACCCATGAAGGGTAACGGCTGCGCGAGTCCACAGAGGGATCCACCCATGAAGGGTCCACAAAGAAGCAACCTTGTTTATCCCACCATGGCCATCGCCCACGAAGGACTTGCCTCACTAGGGCAGATCTTCATGAAGTAGGCGATCTCCTTGCACGTACAAACTCCTTAGTTCAAATCCACAATCTTGACGGAGGCTCCCAAGAGACACCTAACCAATCTAGGAGACACCACTCTCCAAAAGGTAATAGATGATGTGTTGATGATGAACTCCTTGCTCTTGTGCTTCAAATGATAGTCTCCCCAACACTCAACTCTCTCTCATAGATTTGGATTTGGTGGAAAGATGATTTGAGTGGAAAGCAACTTGGGGAAGGCTAGATATCAAGATTCTTGTGGTTGGATTGGAATATCTTGGTCTCAACACACGAATAGGTGGTTCTCTCTCAGAAAATGTATGTTGGAAGTGTAGGCACGTTCTGATGGCTCTCTCCACGAATGAAGAGTGGGTGGAGGGGTATATATAGCCTCCACACAAAATCTAACCATTACACACAATTTACCAAACTCGTGAGACTGAATCATGAAACTCGGTCACACCGATTTAGTTCAAAATGTGAACATTAGGCTTTTCGGTGGGACCGACATGTCAACTCGATGGGACCGATTTTGTTAGGGTTAGGGCATAACGTAATCTCGGTGAGACCGATCACATAAAATCGTTAAGACCAATTTCTGTAATAGGCAAATAGAGAGTTGGTTAGGCAAACTCAGTGGGACTGAATCTCTCATTTCGGTTAGACCGAAACGTTACGAAAGGGAAACAGAGAGTTTGCATTGCGAGCTCGGTGGGATCGATCGCTCATCTCAGTTAGACCGAAACGTTACGAAGGGAAACAAAGAGTTTGCAATCCCATCTCTGTGAGACCAAGATCCCTATCAGTGAGACCGAACTGACTAGGGTTTCTGGCAGTGGCTATGTCAAATGAACTCGGTGGCGCCGGATAGATCAAATCGGTGGGGCCGAGTTTGACTTTTGGTTTGGGACATATGTGGAAATGAGAAAGTGGTTGAGGGCTTTTGGAGCATATCACTGAGCATTTTGAGCAAGCAAGCCATTAAGAAACACCTCATCCCCTTTTAATAGTATTGGCTTTCCTATGGACTCAATGTGATCTTGGATCACTAAAATGAAAAAGCAGAGTCTTGAGCTTGAGCCAATATCTGTCCTTAGCATTTTGAGGGGTCCACATTCCAAGTCCATGCCATGCCAATCATTGAACTTTTCGAAATGATCATCTTGAAAGAGCATTAGTTCAATGAGCTATATGCTGTTAGAAATTACCAAAACCACCCAGGGATAGTTGCACTTTCAAAGACATATATCGAGTGCTCTCAAATCCATAAAAGTATTCAATCCGATAACAACGAAATGTCAAAGGGAAAAACTCAATTCATCACAACAAGATAGAGATGGGAAAACACCATATGACCCGACTATAGTAACAAAGCCCGCGATATATCAAGATCATGACATCGCAAGAACAAGAGAGAGAGAGAGAGAGAGAGAGAGAGAGAGAGATTAAACACATAGCTACTGGTACAAACCCTCAGCCCCGAGGGTGGACTATTCCCTCATCATCATGGTGGCCACCAGGATGATGAAGATGGCCACGAATGATGATTCCCTTCTCCGGCAGGGTGCCGGAACGGGGTCTAGATTGGTTTTTCGTGGCTACAGAGGCTTGCGGTGGCGGAACTTCTGATCTAGGTTTACCCCGAGGGTTTTTGGAATATTTTATGATTTATAGGGCAAAGAGGGGGTGCAGGAGGCTATCGAGGTGGGCACAACACACCTGGGCGTGCCTAGGGGTGGGTTGTGCCCCCTCGGGGCACCCCCCAGGTGCTGCTCTGGTCCACTGGATGTCTTCTGGTCCATAAGAAATCCACAAAAAGTTTCACGGTGTTTGGACTCTGTTTGATATTGATTTCCTGCGATGTAAAAAAAACAACCAAAAACAACAACTGGCACTGGGCACTGGGTCAATATGTTAGTCCCAAAAATGATATAAATCTAATATAAAATAATTGTAAAACATCCAAGAATGATAATAAAACAGCATGAATACTTCATAAATTATAGATACATTGGAGACGTATCATGCCTTCTCAATGCCATGAAAGTATCAATGTATCATCTTCACTCTTCTGCCATGGCCACGACCGATGCCGGAGAAGGAGATGAAAATAGAGGATAAACCATCTTCTTTGTCGCGTGTTGCATTAAAAGGAGATACAATGTCTCCCTTCCTTTTCATTTTGCAACAATTCTGCAAATAAAAAGAAGTTCAATCTGTTAATTGTCTGTTTGATTGAATACATAATAATCGTTAATCAATCAACTCAATACATCAGTTCCGAGTTCCAATTTGCATTCACGAGTAAACTTGTTTAAATTGTAAATGCAAATTATACTTTGAATTAAAAAATACGGAGACCATACTTTTAATCAGAGAAGATGAGAGTGAGCTCTTACGGGTCGATAGTGCGTGTATTGCCAAGAGCTTGATGTCTACTACACAACCTTCTTTTTGTAGACGTTGTTGGGCCTCCAAGTGCAGAGGTTTGTAGGACAGTAGCAAATTTCCGTCAAGTGGATGACCTAAGGTTTATCAATCCGGAGGAGGCATAGGATGAAGATGGTCTCTCTCAAGAAACCCTGCAACCAAATAACAAAGAGTCTCTTGTGTCCCCAACACACCCAATACGATGGTAAATTGTATAGGTGCACTAGTTCGGCGAAGAGATGGTGATACAAGTAGTATATGGATAGTAGATAATGGTTTTTGTAATCTGAAAATATAAAAACAGCAAGGTAACTAATGATAAAAGTGAGCACAAACGGTATTGCAATGAGTTGAAACAAGGCCTAGGGTTCATACTTTCGCTAGTGCAAGTTCCCTCAACAATAATAACATAATTGGATCACATAACTACCCCTCAACATGCAACAAAGAGTCACTCCAAAGTCACTAATAGCAGAGAACAAACGAAGAGATTATGGTAGGGTACGAAACCTCCTCCAACATGCAACATAGATACCCCTCAACATGCCAAATTAGCGAAACTTATCTTGATGCACTAATTACTGTATATTGGATAAAATCAATTAATGTGAAGTTCAAAACTCGTAAGCAAGATACATTTACTATAAATTCATTCCAGGCAGAAAACTCTACAAAAGAAGCCAAAGATTAGTAGTGAAAATGAAATAAAATTAAAAGGTGTGCATGGGGTAGCTGATTCAAAGTAATAAAAACATTGGCCAACATCATGTAGGCATCAGCCACAATCTGAAAATGACTGAGATGTCAGGCATCACGATATGAGAGGGAGATTAAACCATCAAAAGTTCTGGCAGACCATCAATTTTCATACTCACATGTATCTCTACTTATAAAAGATAACAACCTCTTAAAAGACTAAGATGTTCTTATGATCAGTACTGTTCAACAATCATCACCATCATTTGTCTAAGGACGACATACTATGGTCTCAAGATAACATATAACATAAAACAACACTAGGATAAAAATGATTTAGGAAATTGTAAGGGTTGTTCAGCAGTTTTTTATCCCATTTGTTATGCCCGTAGGTGTAAATGATACTACTATTGTCCTTATTCCCAAAGTGAAGAACCCTTAGTGCATCAAGCATTTCAGACCAATCAGACCATGCAATGTAATTTAGAAAATTATTTTGAAGTGCTTGGTGAATAGACTGAGACCTCTCTTGGATGGTATGATCTCTCCCACTCAGAGTGCCTTTATTCCAGGAAGGTTAATTTCTGATAATGCACTTACTACGTTCGAATGTATTCATTTGTTGAGTACATTAAAAGATCAGCGTGGAGAGTTTTGTGCATATAAGTTGGACCTCGCAAAAGCGTATGATCGAGTGGATTGACAATTTTTAAAGAGTATGTTGGGGGCTTTTGGTTTTGCGTCAATTTGGATTAACTGGATTATGACGCTTGTTACTTCTATGAAATTTTCAGTTCATTTTAATGGCCAGTTGTTGGAACCTTTTTATCCATCTTGTGGCCTCAGGCAAGGGGATCCCTTATCTCCATATTTGTTCCTGTTTGTGGCTGAGGCCCTCTCTTTGTTGTTAAAGGATGCATGTGATAAAGGAGCTCTAAAGGAGTTTCACTTGAATAGACAAGCTCTAGGTATTCCTCACCTATTGTTTGCAGATGACAGCCTGCTCTTTTTCAAGGGATCCATAGATCAAGCCTTAATCATTAAAAATATTATGTCGACCTATGAGGTGGGAACTGGTCAGCTTCTGAGCCCTGATAATTGTTCGATTAAATTTGGCCAGAAGTGTAGTATGGAAGATCAGGTGGCCACGATGGTTATTCTAAATATTACCGCAGAAGGTTTTGAGGATGAGTACCTTGGCTTACCAGTACCTGAGGTTAGAATGAAGGTTGGTAAGTTCCAGTCAACCAAAGATAAGGCTTTAAAAAGATCATCAGATTGGATTGAAAAATATGCTTCAAGCGGTATAAAGGAAACTTAAATCAAGGCAATGTTGTAAGCGCTCCCAGTGTACGCCATGGGTATCTTCAAATTTCCAGCCTCATTATGTGATGAGCTGGCTCAGATTATAAGGAATTTATGTTGGGGAGATGAAGAAGACAGAAGGAAAACTCATTAGTTAGATTGGGATAAACTCACTAAGCCAGGAAGTGAGGGGTCATGGGTTTCCGAGATCTTAGGTTATTTAATCAAGCACTCTTGGCCAAACAGGCTCGACGGATATTGGTGTACCCAGGTTCATTGTGTGCTAAGGTTTTGAAGGCAAAATACTATCCCAATGGTCACATACCGGATACTGCTTTCCCACAGTCTACATCGGTAAATTGGCAAGGTATTATGCATGGCCTGGATCTGTTAAAAAAGGGGTCATCTAGAGAGTGTTCGATGGAAAAACCGTAAATATTTGGAGAGATACCTGGCTTCCTAGAAATTTCGGCCTCAGAGTCATAGCAAAGAAGAACCGTACTAGACTGAAATGGGTGTGTGAATTATTCATGAGCAGAACAAGATGATGGGATAAAAATTTAATTAGGTACTTGTTCTATCACCATGATGGAGATCCCAAATTTACGTATACAGTCTATCGGAGAGGGTGATCAAATTGCTTGGCACGATGAGAAAAATGGTATGTTTTCTGTTAAAAGTGTGTATAGACTGGCCTTAAATGTAAAGGATTGTAAGCACGAGACAAGAACGTCCAGCACTGTCGTTAATGAGGATAGGAGGATGTGGGATGTTATTTGAAAGGCCAAAGTTCCGCAAAAAATTAGAATTTTTGCTTGGTGAGCCGCGTCCAACAGCTTGGCTACACAGGTAAACAAAGTTGCTCATCACCAAACGGTGTCAGGTATGTGCACTATTTGTGGTGTGGAGGATGAAAGTAGTTTCTATGCCCTTGTGACTTGTCCTAAGGCGCGTGCCTTCCGTTTTGCCATGAGAGATGTGTAGAATATTTCTGGAGAGGAGCTTTTTCAGATGTACGGGGCTGGACTGGATTCTTCTTTTGCTTGACCAGCTGGGGTTACCGCTAATCCACGTTCCGAAGGGCTTGTCATCTGAGAAATGATCTGATCTTTGAAAGAGGAAAAGAAACATTAACGGCCTCTGTTGTCTTTGTGGGAAATTACTAGAAATATTTCACGTTAGCAAACGTATGTGTGCAAGTTGACTTGAGCACCAAAGATAAGGGGGTGATTGACAATTGGAGGTGTGTTATTCCACCCGCGAATGATCGTCGGGTTTGGGAGCCCCCGGATCCTGAGTGTATTAAGATAAATGTTGATGCTCGTTTCTTGGAGAGCATGAGATCTGCTAGTGTTGGGGTTGTTGCCAGGAATAACTTGGGCGAAGTCTTGGTTTCATCATGGGATTTTATCCGGTCCTGTACATGTGTGGATGAAGCAGAACTTCGTGCGTCCCTCGCCGGGTTATACATTGGTATTACACTTTACAAACCATTTGTCTTGGAAACTGATTGCGCTTTTGTTGCTTTCTTTCTGGCAAAAGAATCCATCGACAGGTCTCCTCTTGTGGATATGAAAATGGAGGCACTGAGCGTTTCAAAACTTATAAAGGATTTCAAGATCGTGAAGATTGATAGGCAGGCTAATAGGGTGGCGCACGAGATTGCAAAATCTAGTTTTGATAGCAGGATCGATGGTGTTTTATATAATAGTATTTGGCCCTGTGTGACTAATTTTGTAATGAACGATCGAAGAATCTTGTTTTGTCTAATTAATATATGGGGGGTTTAAAAAAATAAAAATGATTTGAAAAGTAGTTTTGTTAAAGTGACGAACTTTTGTTAATTAGATGAAACCAGAGAAATAAACAATTTCTCAGGACACAGGAAGGTTGAGAAGAAGTCCATGGCCAGCGAGAATGCGGGCATACAAAGAAGAAGAGGCGTCCCACTGATGGCACCACCCACCATGAAGAATCTACAATGATGGGCAACAAATAATTAGAACCAAAGCTGCAAGAACATGTAAATCAAACTGAGCAAGGAAAATGTGAGAAGGGCAATATTACTACACTTCAAAGAAAAATTGCATAAGCCATTCCCATCCTCTGCCTTTGATAGAGCGGGAGCAGTCTGAAACTTCGGATTCGGCTATCACAATAGCACAACAAAGTTGAGTGATGAAAGCCTACCCACTCACTTGTTGGTCACCAGGTCAAGAGAGCTGGCTGGTTGGCAGGCGGAGCAATGAGTGAAAGCAGAGCACATGAGGAGGAGGCCGCTCGTCATAGCATGCTGCGCAAATCACTTCGGCACATGCCATCACAGGTGACCAGCATGACATGACACGGTCTACAACAGTTGCAGCTGCAATTCCATCCGAATGCGCAATGCAGTCTTGCACCTGTCGTAATAATTGCCTAAAATGATGTTTCAGGTAACACTAATCGCTGGCTGATTGCACATGATTGGGTCATCCTAGGCAATACATATCAAACTGATTGCATCTAGAGAGAGAGAGAGAGAGAGAGAGAGAGGATACAATGCACAGCAATGGCATTAATAATCTGTGTCCTTTCCTTCCCTTCCAGTAGAACTTCGGGATCCTGATTGGCATGGTATTCTACTACTACAGACTAAGCGAATTTTACTCAGATTTTTTTTATGGAAACGGTGCTCAAAATGATATTATCTTAGAGGTAACATGCGTTCGGGCAGGTTCA